>NC_136267.1:81493071-81755571 GCF_964187855.1 Myxine glutinosa | reverse complement strand
TATATATATAGTACATATATAGTACATATATATATATAGTACATATATATATATAGTACATATATAGTACATATATATATATAGTACATATATATTACATATATATATATAGTACATATATATATATATAGTACATATATATATATATAGTACATATATATATATATAGTACATACTGTATATATATATAGTACATATATATATATATATATAGTACATATATAGTACATATATAGTACATATATAGTACATATATATATATATATATATATATATATATATATATATATATATATATATATATATATATATATTGTTTGTGAACAAGATATCTCAAAAAGTTATGGACGGATTCGGACAAAACCTGGTGGACAGGTTGGGTGGCTAACAAGGACGAATTGTTTGAATTTTGGTGAAGATCCGGATCCGGATACGACGATCTTTTAATTTTTAATTGATTCTTCATCATTGAAAGAGAGGACGAAAATGATTTTTAACACGATATTCCAAGAAAGTTATGGACTCGATATGACAAAACTTGGTGGATGAGTTGGTTTGGGGACAAGAACTATTTGGTTCAGGTCCGAATCCAGATCTGACCTATCCACGGTATACAAATCATAAACTATTCAGCTTGACGGAGGTACGTGCTCTATGGCGAGTACCGTTCTATTTTGCACCCCTTTCCCTCCAATCAGCAAACAACTACCGTCTACACTTTAAACTACATCGAAAGTACACTGATACCGACTGCTGAAGCTCAAAGTCTTTATAATCTATATAAACACACATATGTATACATACCTGGGTCATCAATCGATCCGCTCCGGTCTTCTCTTCATCCTTGAATATGATATCCGGGTTGTAATTGGGTGTGAGCTCACGAAAGCGCGTCGAGCTGCGCGTTATTTTCCCCTGCACCCGCCCGCTTGCCCCGAGGGTCTTCTCCACAACGTTTGGGACAAATTGCTTGTAGGTGAGCGGAGTCAGTTTCCGGGAATACCTCCTGCGTCCGTATCCGCGTCCGGGACCGCAACCCACGGCGTGGTGGGCGCACAGTAGCGCGAAGCACAACCAGCTTGGCCAGGACATTCCTACAACCGCCATGTCTGTCCAGCGTGCTTGGGCGCCGACCCGACGCAGGTAAAAACCGCACCGTCCTAAACGTCAGCAACGCACCGTCCTAATCTCATGCGTATGTGTACAGGTGTGGATGTGTGTCACAGCGAGCATGCGGCGCGGTCAAAAGTTAAGGTGAGGAAGAGGAGCATTTCAGGTAAATGAAGAGAATCTATAAAGCAATGTGTCCACATTGCTGAGCGGGAGAGGCATGAAGAGGTTATACCGAGGGATGTTTCCTCAGCACGCCCGCGGGCAATGATGGTAAAAAATATTTATATATATATATATCTATATCTGTTACTCCACCGTTCCAAAGATCCGAGTCACAAGTGTTGCGCGATTGGCGGACTCGCATTTTCCCGCCTCCTCCCCTCGCTGTCGCTCAACCCCGCGCCCGGGCACGTGTCGCACCTTCTTCCTCTCTTATCTTCTTCTTCCTCTCCATGAGCCTTGAGGTTAATTTGCGGATGAACAATGACGTCGAATGCAAAGTTATAAATGCTGCTGGACCCAGAATCGAGGTACCTTTTCAATCTTCTCCCCGTTCCACGTGTAATCGGTGCCGTCACGAGCGCTTATTGTAACCTGCGCTTTCAACGGACGCCGCTCACGGCACGCTGGGCTCAACGAACGCGAACCGAGCCGTGAGCTCTCGGCGCGACCTAACCGTGGAGCTGTAATGAAAGCACGAGAATCACGAAGTGCTCGAGTTTCGGCCTTAAATCTTCGTCGGAGTGAAAGAACTTGTTTGCTGTAAACTGTAATGGGCTTGTGTGCACCTGCGCTGAGGATAACACCTGGTTTTTCTTTTTTCAAAAGAAAATTCCGACTTTTGACATAAAATCCAGAGCGCAAGGCTTGCTAAATGACTCGTGTTATTAGGTAGGACAGGTGACACTTTTTCTTGTCCTTCAAGTGTTTCGGAAAATATTCAAGTGATAATTCCATCCGACAACATTCCTTATTGACCACCTGGTCAGAAACAAGGGAAGAGATCAGGGACATTTGACAGATTTTGAAACAACTCAATCTTAAACGTAAGTATTTGTTAAACCACAATTTCGATCTGTGGTGGACTCCTTGTACTGGACCACTTCGGATTTGACCCCTTGCACTGGACGCCTTGTGTTGGACCTCTTGTACTGGGCCACTTCGGATTGGACCCCTTGCACTGGACGCCTTGTGTTGGACCCCTTGTTGTGGACCCCTTGTTGTGGATCCCTTATGGTGTACCTCTTGTACTGGGCCACTTCGGATTGGACCGCTTGCACTGGATGCCTTGTGTTGGACCCCTTGTACTGAACCACTTAGGATTGGACCCCTTATGCTGGACCCCTTGTTGTGGAACCCTTATGGTGGAACCCTTGTGCTGGACCCCTTATGGTGGACTCCTTGTACTGGACCACTTCTGCTTGACTCCTTGTGCTGGACCGCTTGTGGTGGAACCCTCTGCTGGATCCCTTGTGCTGGACCTCTTGCGGTGGACCCCTTGTGGTGGACCGCTTGTGGTGGAACCCTCTGCTGGGCCCTTTGTGTTGGACACCTTGTTGTGGACTCCTTGTGCTTGATCCCTTGTGCTGGACCCCTTGTGTTGCACCCACCGTGCTAGAACCCTTGTTATGGACTCCTTGTGCTGGATCCATTGTGCTGGATCCCTTGTGCTGGACCCCTGCAGCATTGACAATAACTATATGCAGAATTGCCGGTAGGGGGCGCCACCCCGTGACTTCACCTTTTATGTTCACCCTCACAGTCACTTCAATTTATTGTCTCGATCTATTTTTCAAAACTTAATAAAGACAATGAATAGTGATTATAGCAATAGCATAATCCGATATCCGTTGTTCGGGTACTCACTCCATGCCTCTACTGTTAATCCCTAACCAGGACAGCCACGAATCTCCAAAACATTCTTATCTCAAATGCTGCAAGCAGAAATAGCCCTTCCGAAGCACCGGAGCAGGACCGCAAACTGAACATGGGCTTTGAACACAGCTTAACGTGGACACTGCCAGAGACGATCTACAGTAGCTAAGGTCCATCAAACCCGTGCTCTCCATATCGTATGTGCTCAGATAGTTAGTTATCTGGTCTTTATTAAAAATAGACTAAAATCTTGGCAACTTAGAAGATTGATGTGTTTAGATTGGGAGACGATCAGATAGAAATCATGGAAAGTTTCATTTTCCTTGGTTCTACGATTGATGTGAGTGGAAAATGTGGAGAAGAAATTCATGGACAGCTAGCTTTGGGCATAACAGCAATGTCAGGATTAACAAAGATCGAGAAAGACAAAGATGTGACAATTCAAACCACGAGAAGGCTGAGGAACGCTCTAGTAGGTCCAGTTGCAATTTATACAGTAGATGTGGGTCATGGACTGTGAAAAAGAAAGAGAGGAAGAAGAGTGGCAGTTGTGAAATTAGTGTTGGAGACAAATGCTAAAATTTTGACCAAAAGCTGCAAGAAGAACAAACAAATCAGGGGTCGAAGAAACTAGATGGTATTCATCGAATACTTTCCCTGCGCAGTCAACTTGGTGCAAGCCAACTCTTTTGTTTTTCAACGTTTTTTTCTTTGATGCAATATGGCTGCCAGACCATGTGAGCGATTACATCATAAATGTATATTTTCTTATATAATTGTTGCATAGACCACGCTCAATAAATTTCAAACTGATCAGACTAAGCTTTGTCCCTGTCGGAATTATGACGTCAAAATTACGGCACCAATGACGTCATTGTTAACAACACCTATTCCCCATGCAGAGTTTTTCACAATGAGCCACGTTTCAATTTTTACCATGGAGCGGTTTTGGAGATATATAGGTACAACATTTTTTGGTATTTCCAAGATGGCAACCATACCAGGTGATGTATGACGTCATAATTATCACTAAAATTATACTGGCAGAGGCACTATTATGGTGAAATTTTCATGTCCATCGGACCCAACCACCAGTTGCAGAGAAAAAAAATATTTCATACTGATTGGATGAAGCATTGTCCCTGTCGAATTATGACGTCATAATTACGGCACCAATGACGTCATTGTTAACAACACTTATTCCCCATGCAGAGTTCTTCACAATGACCCACGTTTCAATTTTTTCCATGGGGCGGTTTTGGAGATGTAGAGGTACAACATTTTTCGGTATTTCTAAGATGGCACCCATATCAGGTGATGTATAACGTCATAATTATCACTAAAATGATAATGGTGGAGGCGCTACTATGGTGAAATTTTCATGTCCATTGGACCCGACCACCAGTTGCAGAGAAAAAAAAATATTCATACTGATCGGATGAAGCCTTGTACTTGTCGAATTATGATGTCATAATGAAGGCACCGATGACATCATCATCATCATCAACTTATGTCATTCCCCATGGGGAGTACTTGACAATGAGCCTTGTTTCAACTTTTTCCATTGAGTGGTTTGGGAGATATGGAGGTGTAACGTTTTTCCTAGCTGGCGTCCATACCACGTGACCTATGACGTCATAATTATGAATTAAAAAATTCTACACGCGGAGGCACTCCTATGGTAAAAGTTAGTGTCAATTGGAACAACGGTTGCCGAGAAAATGAATTTTGAAAAATGCAGACGCACGTACGCCACACGTAGGCAACCGAATGCCTAACCCTGATTTTCGCTTCTTGAGCGCAGGGTAATTAGCCACTTGTACATTCTAATAACTGATGATAAAACAGAAACTGTAATACTTTGGACACATTTTGTGTGAAGAGAACGAAAGTCTGGAGAAGTCAACCATTCTGAGTATCGTTGAAGGAAGAGGAGGAGGGAAGAAATAGACGTTGTATGTGCAGGATGGATGGGATAAAGGCTTCAAAACAAGCTGTCTCTTCCAGAGTTTCAGGAAGCATGGCAAGACAGGGATTTTTGGAGAAATCTCATCATGAATGTCACCAGAAGACAGACATGGCTTTACAGAAAAAAGAAATATATTGTTACGGACCGCGGATAAGGATGTTGGTTTGCCGAGCGGATGGCACCGCGGCCGAACAGTTACCCCGACTAACCCGATTCCCGAACGTTGGCCGGATCGCGCCACAGATATTCAATATGGAAAAGACAAAAGCGACACGGATGTGAAGGAGAAGACGACAGAAGTAGGGAATACGAATATAATTTATTTACTATTTACAACCAAAAGTAACCAAGGAAGAAGGAAAGATAAGAAAATAATTTACAGAAGATATTAGAGACACAGTGCAACGCTAGCTTACCTACAGTCTTAATTAACCCAGGGACAGAACAAACAAGGACAGACTCACGTGGGGAATGATGATAGGACTGGCAGGAGGTGGATGGCTGGAGGGAGAGGAAGGTCCACGGATACTGCAGCACGATCGGTGCGTTTGGCAGCCGCCGTTCCTTCGCGGCCCCGCTCAAAACTGCCGTCAAGGCCCCAAGCTGCTGTGTCTGAAGCTGCTGTGGCTGCTGCTGAAGCCGCCGCTGTTGCTGCTGTTGGAGCTGCCGCTGTTGCTGCTGTGGCTGCTGCTGCTGCTGCGTGGACGTCGCGTGCTTTCTCCAGGACTCGTCTGACTCGTCTGGTCCAACCACACTTTTGCTTCTTGCGCGCGCGCTTTTATAGCGCCTCAGGCGATCAAGCCGCCGGCCTTTAGGACACGCCCATCGGTCAGCTCGCCTCGGCCCTGATTGTTCGGCACGGCCCTCTGGCTCCGCCCTTGATGACGATGGGCGGGCACGCCCTTCTTCCCCGAGCTGAGCACATGCTTAATGGCGGCTTTGGGGCGAAATCAACAACCCACAGCTGTAGCAAACCTGGCAAACTGCCCAGTGCAGTTGGCAATGGAGGCTTGGAGGGGATGTAGCTGGCAATTGAGGCTTGGCAATGGAAGTTTTGGGAGTGGGAATGGGGAATGAAGGGAATCTATCTTATTTCACATGGTGCAATGGAGTGTCATCTTAATGGAAGACAAGGCCTTACCCTAATACACATAATAAAGATATAACTATCAACAAGGGGGAAATCTATTATTGGCTGACGTGATTGTTTATGACCTAATTATGGGACGGCCTTTGACCTTTATACATAACTGGAGTAAGGAGGGTCCAGAAAAAAGCAATAATAATAAAAAAACACAATAAAAAAACACAATCCTCATATCCACAACACTGCACCCTCCTCCTCTTAGGCACGACCCGGGCCTATAACTTTAATTTAGTGTGACACGTAGGTGTAGTTCCCTCTACTTTTAACCTGACCCTGAGTGCGACAGTTTTAAAACATAAATAAATATGTCCCGCTGCTCCATTGCACCGTGCCTAACAGACTCACGCCCACAGCTAACCGAATTGCGGAATGGTCTTCAAGCTATACATTTACGGTGGGGAGCACATTATTTACAATGACTGCTTTTATTTACAATACTAACCCAGGACCTGTGATTGTTCTTTTGGGGGGGGGGGGGGGGGGGGGAGAGACAGTCCGTTCTGCATCGACGCACCATGAAGCACCCAAAAACGCACCAACACACCCTCAAGCACCAATCGGTGCACAGTCATCACTGGTCATCAATAAAAATAAACCAACAAACAAACCCCTAACCCTGCTGGTGGTCTCTTGCTCTTCGGCTCCCTCTGCTGGCTATTTGCTTTTTCCTGATGTTGTCATCTTCTTTGCTGGCGGCCTATTTGCACTATTAAAATGCACCCAACATGTCCATTTTTATTTTCTTTATTTATGGCCCACAGGGCCGACTAGTGTTGTTCACCTGTGAGGCATCGGTGCCCTGTGGCCAAGGTCTGCCAGCAAGATTTCGGGCCTTCAGGGCCGGTTCCAGCAGAGGGGCCATGCCCCAACCCATGGAGTCCATCAGTGGTGCTCGGCCACAGACATGTGGTCCATAATGTGGTGCATCGATGCAGACAGCTGGTTCTGGGAGTTCCGTGCGCACAATGGCGGACTCACGCACGCTCCCCTCGGCGCCCAGTGGCGCACAGGTCCTCATGTGGGAGACAAAAGGGGGGAAAAGACAGATGAGCGAGGGGTAAGGTAACAAGGGTACACATCAATAAGGCAATGCAAGGTGAAGTGCGTACGGAGAGCGAAGTGAGAAAGCTCGTCCCTACCGTACGTCACCCCCCCCTGTCACCTACACTACCCTTGCCCTTACCCCATATGTACAACAACCTACACCTTTACAAATTCGTCACTACTGTCACGTCTTCCCCATATTTCAAATTCGTCTTCACTCCCTCTACTTCAAAATTTGCCATCACCAAATTCATCATCAATCCTCATAAGGAGGAAGAGATGGAACAACAAGCACAATGTCACACGTCACACAATGCACACAATGTCACACAATCAATGTCACACACAATGTCACAATGTCACACAATGCATCACGTCATGATGCGTCTCACAATCCAAACATTTGCATAAAAATAAAAATAATAAAACATGGCATGGTGTGGAGTTGCGTCACCTCAGGTGAGTGGATGCAGATGGTGCAAGGAGATTTTCATCCTAACTATCCTCTAAATGACATTAACACACTTTACACTACCCGGGGTCTTTCCCTGCCAATCCATTGGCCAACTTACACTATGGGTTCTAAAAACCAATTCCCATTGACCAAACTGTGGTGCCTCCTCAATTTGGGGTCTCACTCCCCCGATGCAACTCCCTGTGCCCTTGCACAATTTCAGGACTGGGGCGTGTAGCTCTCCCAGCAGGTCTACCCACCTGCACACCTCCACCACTGCAGTTGCCACCCGAGCTTACCTAGCTCCTCACCCTAACCTATCTAATTGGGGAAGGCCCCTCCTGGCTCTGTCACCCCTCGGTGCCCTCTGGCACTGGGCTACCCGGGTCCGTCCTCCGGATCCTCGGGCCCCATCCACAACAACTCTACCGGCTCCCAGAGCCCACCTGGCCGACATCCTCACAGTGGAGGAGTGCCCAAACCAAATACACACACTAACAGGCTACACGCCCAGCCATTTCCTCAACACTAATGCACCCATCCAAATACCATTCTCTCACCTGCACCACAGATGCCAATATCCAACCACAATTTACCTATACCCTCTACCTAACACTTACACGACCCTCCCCGGGTATTCGTGATGGGGGTCCATCCTTCCCCCATTCACACCTTCGCACCATCCACTCCACTCCGTAGTTTCCACCATACTCACTCCACAACCATCCATTCCAATACTCCATGTATTCCACACTCCATGTATTTCACACGACCATTCTCCATACACCTGTTGTTGCACACCTGTGCAATCACACCTGGTCCCACCTGCACCCTCCTTCCTTCCTGGACCATTTGGTCAGGACAACTCATCTCACTATGACTCACTCAAACACTGCTCCATACACCTGGTCAGTTGCGCACCTGTGCAATCACAATACTACTCACAATCACAACCAGTTACTCATACCCTGCTCAATACACTTGAATACACCTCCAACACTCAGACGGCATCATCTGAACTACCTGTTGCCCTGCTAACTTAGTGCTCCCCGTCTTCCCTTTAAACTAAGCACATACCACGTCATTATCATCCACTCTAATCTACCTGTGTCCCCACTACAGGTATCATTGTCACTACCTAATCTTAACGTTACCTAAGGTCATCTTCTAGGTCCCTATCATTATATCCTAACCCTCCCGGGCTAGTTTTCACTGCCAAACCCCATAAAACTAGTGCTCCTTTGCCCCCGTTGTGAGAGATGGCAGAGTTGCCATCCCACCACAACGGGTATCTTCTACTATCAATTTGGCTCATCCAATTTCAACAAATCAAAAATTTGCCAATCACTACCAATCCTCTGCCAATCATCACTCTGCCAATCCTTTGCCAATCATCAAATTTTGTTTTTCTAATTTTGGGTCCAAAACACTATCTTCATCATCACAGTCTACTCACTAGTGCCTCTCGGTGCGCCAATTCATCTCTAAAGCTCGGCTTCGTAAAGCCGAGCAATGAATGCGGGTTGTTTGGTGCCGGCGGCTGGATGCGTCCGGCATTCGGTGCAGGGAAGGACGCTTACCCGGGCCGAGATCCCACGCACCATCTCGGCACAGAGCCGTCCAATGGCCCGATCTCGACCTGCCGGAACGCCTCAACAAAAAGGGGTCGCTATGACGACCCTTCCTATCGGGCTGCCCACTCCGCCTAGTGGAGCACGGACGCGGCAGTTCCGAGCGAGGCCCAGCGTGGCTCGCGTACGGCGGTTCTTTCGAAACCGCCGTGGTTTGGATCCCCGCTGGTCCTCGCGGCACGCGAAGCTGCCCGGCGCGCACCGAGGGCCCGATTCGGCTATACGTCGCTCTAACCGCTAACCCGGTTACCGTCGATGCTCCACTTGCATGCTCATACCCCGCAGCTCGTTCCTTGCTCACACATCCAGCCGTCTCCATGCTACTTGTCATTGCACATTCTCTTACACACCCAGGTACACTCATTCCGCTCACAGACTTGGTCACACACCTGACCACCGCACACCTTTGCACACACTCGTCGTTCGCACACCTCACCAACACACCTCTTCGCGCCCCCTTCTCGGTCACCTCCTCGGTGACAACCACAGGTGTGCTCTCACTTGCACACCCAACCACGTGCCTCACTACCAACTCCAGCGTGCATTCCCACACACGCTCTACCATTCCAGGTGTGCATCCTTCCATTCCAGGTGTACATCCTCTCTCACCTGCCACAACCACCTCACGCTCCGTGTCACTCTTACTACTCTCACCTCCACACTCGGTCACGCATTCACCCTTACTTTTGACAGCGCACTCTGTACTCATGCACCCGTCCGTTACACACCTTTCTCGCGCTTCCTCTTGCGCACACTCTCCCGGTACACCCTCCATAACACTCACCACTGGTGTGCACTCTCCCTTACTCTTGACAGCGCACTCTTTCCTCATGCACCCGTCCATTACACACCTTTCTCGCGCATCCTCTTGCGCACACTCCCGTTACACTCTCCGTAACACTCACCACAGGCGTGCATGCTTCCGTTACATCCTCTGTAACACTCCCCACTCCGCGCTTCCATGTGCCCCCTCGCACCTGCGCTACGACCAACTCACTCTCGGCAGCACACTCACTCCTCGGCACGCACTTTTTCCTCACACACCCCAGAGTTGGACATTCTCGCACACCTCCTCCTTTGCACACCGGACCTGTCGCACACTTCTCCAACGGCCTCTCATGAACACCCGGATCCAAATCAACCCCCAAGCCGACTGAAGCTCCCCTCACAATGCTCACATCATATACATTTTCACGTATATCGCCACTCACCTTGGCACCTCGTCTCCGCACCTCCTTCGCCACCTGCAAACTCTTTATTTGGTTAGCGAGCACATCATCACGATTTGAGCACCGACCTTGCACATATTCCATCACCTCCTCCTGTATTTCTCTCTTAGTTTCCGTCCGTCTCTTCTTAATTTCACTCACCCCCTCTTCCACCTCCTTTAACTTTTGCTTCACCTCTTTTATTTCCCGGTGCGTCTCCTCTATCTCGTCCTCTAAGGCTACCTTGACCGTTTCTATGTGCGTCCTCACCTCCCGGTCCTTCGTCTCCATTACTTCTGTCACCTCATCCAACCTCGTTGTCAGTCCCTCACGTACCGTCTGACATTGCCTCTTCGTCGCTATTAACTCGTCTCTGATGTCTTTTTGTGTCGCCTTTAACCCTCCTAGTACCGCAGTGTTCTTTTGTACCTGCTCCACTAGTTATTTTTGTCCCACCGTCAGCTGTTCCACCTCCTGCATCAGGTCCTCTATGCCCTCCTGTAACCTAGCCGTATTATTCCTCACCTCTTTCTCCATACACTTTTCACCTCGCTTTACCTCCTCGCGTACCCCCGAGACCTCCTCGCTTACACCTCGTCGTATCTCCTCCTTCATCTCCTCCATCTCCTTAGTAGATGCCACCCTCATCTGTCCCAATTCATCCCTCTGAGCATCCAATTTACCTTCTAACCCGATTTTCACCTCCTCTATCTGGTTCCCCATCCGTTTGATTTCTCGGGCGGATTGCTCCCCTAGTTCCCGCAATTTGCCTTCCATCCTATCTTCTAGCCCCCTTAACCCATTTTTCACCCCCTCTATCTGATTCTCCTGGGCAGCCATTATATTTTCCACCCCCGTTAACCCATGTTTCACCCCTTCTATCCCATTGTCTAACCCCTCAAATTTATTGTCTAACCCCTCAAATGTTTTGTCTAACCCCTCAAAAACCCCTCGCTTCATCCCTCATTACCCCCATTTGGCCCTCTAATCGCTCACTATCAGCCCTCGCTTCATCCCTCATTTCTCCCATTTTGGCTTCTAGCCCCATATTCGCCATTAGTAGGGCTGCATTAATCTGTGCCATGAGGTCCTGCACATCAATCCCTCCCACTTGTGCAGCGGGCGCGGCCGCCGTAGCCATGTGCGAGGCGCCATTTTGCGCACCCGTAACCTCGTGCGCGAGAGCGCCATCTTGCGCGCCTGAAACCTCCTCAACCACCTCCTCATTGCCCTCCTCCATTTCTTCCCTCTGATCCTGGGTTACCCCTAACCCCTCCTCTAGTTCCCCCACCGGCATCCGATCGCCTTGACTAGCCATGGCGCGATTTCAAAATTCGGGTTTTCCTTTAAAACAAATTTCAGCAGCTTGTAATTTTGAGCGCGTTAAGCACGCTTCGGGTCCAATCCCGCTCCCGACACCAATTGTTACCGCCAATAGTACAATTGGTGTCCCCAAAATTTGGGCTAAATAAATTTAGTCCCAGGTTCGAATCCCACTCCTGACACCAATTGTTACGGACCGCGGATAAGGATGTTGGTTTGCCGAGCGGATGGCACCGCGGCCGAACAGTTACCCCGACTAACCCGATTCCCGAACGTTGGCCGGATCGCGCCACAGATATTCAATTTGGAAAAGACAAAAGCGACACGGATGTGAAGGAGAAGACGACAGAAGTAGGGAATACGAATATAATTTATTTACTATTTACAACCAAAAGTAACCAAGGAAGAAGGAAAGATAAGAAAATAATTTACAGAAGATATTAGAGACACAGTGCAACGCTGGCTTACCTACAGTCTTAATTAACCCAGGGACAGAACAAACAAGGACAGACTCACGCGGGGAATGATGATAGGACTGGCAGGAGGTGGATGGCTGGAGGGAGAGGAAGGTCCACGGATACTGCAGCACGATCGGCGCGTTTGGCAGCCGCCGTTCCTTCACGGCCCCGCTCAAAACTACCGTCAAGGCCCCAAGCTGCTGTGTCTGAAGCTGCTGTGGCTGCTGCTGAAGCCGCCGCTGTTGCTGCTGTTGGAGCTGCCGCTGTTGCTGCTGTGGCTGCTGCTGCTGCTGCGTGGACGTCGCGTGCTTTCTCCAGGACTCGTCTGGTCCAACCACACTTTCGCTTCTTGCGCGCGCACTTTTATAGCGCCTCAGGCGATCAAGCCGCCGGCCTTTAGGACACGCCCATCGGTCAGCTCGCCTCGGCCCTGATTGTTCGGCACGGCCCTCTGGCTCCGCCCTTGATGACGATGGGTGGGCATGCCCTTCTTCCCCGAGCTGAGCACATGCTTAATGGCGGCTTTGGGGTGAAATCAACAACCCACAGCTGTAGCAAACCTGGCAAACTGCCCAGTGCAGTTGGCAATGGAGGCTTGGAGGGGATGTAGCTGGCAATTGAGGCTTGGCAATGGAAGTTTTGGGAGTGGGAATGGGGAATGAAGGGAATCTATCTTATTTCACTTGGTGCAATGGAGTGTCATCCTAATGGAAGACAAGGCCTTACCCTAATACACATAATAAAGATATAACTATCAACAAGGGGGAAATCTATTATTGGCTGACGTGATTGTTTATGACCTAATTATGGGACGCCCTTTGACCTTTATACATAACTGGAGTAAGGAGGGTCCAGAATAAAGCAATAATAATAAAAAAACACAATAAAAAAACACAATCCTCATATCCACAACAATATATATATATATATATATATATATATATATACACTGTATATGTGTGTGTGTGTGTGTGTGTGTGTGTGTGTGTGTGTGTATAATTACGGCCTCGGTGTCAGGGGCTATCGTGAGAAGGTCTCTCAGGTTCACTCCCTGACTTCCGACCTGAAGCCGCCAGCTCGTGATAACTCCGAGGCCTAACACGTTGAGCAACCGTGGACGCCGGTTGGGATAATTAGGTCCTCACGTTTGCTCACGCCCAGTGTCGTTTTACCCTTTGGTTACCTAATGACCTCAACTGGGGCAACGCAATCTCAACGTCCATCCATCTACTTATTATATACGTCTGAGCTAACCATGGGTGAACGTTGGCTATCCACTACTAGAGCAAATCACTGGGCTGTCATCATCACATCTATTAAGCCACTCCTTATAGCTAAGCCTACTATCTCCATGGCGACTATGATTGTGCATTTGAATGTGTATCGTCATTGTGAGTTATTGTAAACTCTTACACTAAATAATTGACACTGAAGGCACATATGATTGACACATATGAAACATACACACATGAAAGCTTGCTATCTGTTATGACAATTGTCCGGGTCCGTCCGTGTGTTCATCACACTTTATTCGAAAGGGTTCCTGCTGTCATAGAGTAATAACGAGAATGACCACATTGTGTTCAAGGTATTATACAATTAATCTCCAAGGGTCTTCACGGTTTGGTCTAATATTAATTATGGGTATGGTGGACAGCTGGGTCTGGTTTCAGGCAACTCGTACACCCACTCAGTACAGAAGCACCAGGAAGGGTTATGTTATATTCCTCTGTGGGGTATATAAATTACAGTAGATCTAGACTTGGGTCTCAAGACTTTCAAGGGTGTGTTCAGTTACCAAATTTCTTACAGAGCGCATTCGCCAACTGGCTTAAGCATTCAAACAAGCACTCCATTCAAAGCCATTAATAAGGAATGGCTGGCTTTGCAAGCGCTAGCTAGCTGCTTAGTAGCTGAACTCACAGTGTGTGTGTGTGTGTGTGTGTGTGTGTGTGTGTGTGTGTGTGTGTGTGTGTGTGTGTGTGTGTGTGTGTGTGTGTGTCTTCTACTCTCCCATGCTCTCTCTTTGGTAATTAACCTTTTGCTCATAAAAACCTGTGAGTGGTCGATTAAGGTGCGGGACTTTACCATGAAGCACGACTGAATTGGCTTTAAAAATCCAATTACAGGCCGATTGGGAAACGTGCATTTAATGCGCATACCTTGCACCATTCAAAATTACGTGACACTATTTCTTTAGGGAGGGGCATACAGGCTTGATTAAACCTTGCTAATAATTTAACACTAGGCCCAAACAAAGCCAATGAAAATCTGAATCAACAAAGCTGGGCAGTGTATAATTAGCAGAGGCATATGTGCCCAATGCTCAGCCCACTAGGAAACAAGATGGCGGCCATTCATCATTTCATCGGCACTATGGTGGAAAGAGTCAAGCAACAGATGTGGTTGTGGTCCTGTGGCTATCCGACAAATGGGTGCACATTTCAAAAATCGACCTCCAACAAGAGCCACAACAACAGCAACAGCAACGCAAATCTCTTGCAGACCTGTGACATGTCGCAGGTAAAATTGGTGCAGTTGGAAAACTAATAAATTGATTTACTTGGAACAAAAGTTAGTGTCTGTTTAATCATAGGATTGCCTGTTGTAAAAGCCCTCCTTAGATTGAGGAAAGAGGAAGATGTGGAAGTTGGAGCGAAATGTTGTGGTTCCAATAAATACCATTTTTTATTATATGAGAGCACAGGAACCATTTAAAATAAAGTTTGATTGACATGGAAGGAGCACATAAAATTATACATAGTAATATTTATCGAAGCAATATAAATATACAGTATATAATAGTACATGGAAGGCGCACCGAAAAACAACAACAACCACAACTATGACGAGAACGACACTCAACTAGAGTAGCAACTAGAATGGGACTCGGTAGAGCGCATACCTCCACAAGGCTGAGCGGCTTGTGTTTTGTATCCCACTGATCTGAATCTGAATTGAATCTGAATCTGAATCTGATCTTAATTTGAACCTCAACCAAAATAGAACCGGTTTGTATGACATAACTAACTCGTCCTCCCAGTTTTGTCAAAAGTCGTCCACAACCTTTTCAAATATCGTGCTATATATCGTTTTTGCCCCCATTTCTCAATAGTGAAGAATTACTTAGAAAATTAAAATTTTCTCAGATCCAGATCTGGATCCTCACCAAAATCTAATCATTTCGTCCTTGTCACACACCCAACCTCTCCACCAAATTTCATGCGAATTCTTCTGTAACTTTTTGAGATATACTGTTCCACGGACAAATATATAGGGGTGAAAGCATAATCTCCCACCACCTTTGGTGGTGGAGGTAACAACATTTATGATGTGCTATAAAATATCCTTTTCACATGTTTCACTTCAAGTTAAATCCTCATTGAGACTCACAGATACATAAGCAATTTGCTGTTTGTTAATTAATCACAACAATGAAGCAACAGGTACAGCTCGTACTTTGAAAAAATGATGGCAATATGTTTGTTGTAACATTGGCCTACATACAAGCCTGTCCTCCATTCAATGCCACCCTCTTTTCTGAACGTCAGTGCTCAGTCAGGGCACTCAGCCGAGAATAGACTGGGTAGTTTGATAGCAAACTACGCAGTGTATTTTCTCAAGGCAAGAATTGGGAATTGGGGCAGGCTACTGGTATGCTTTCTCCTTTCTCCTGGCATGCCTAATGGCCTGCTCCTTTTGAAAGGTACCACGAGATATTTATGGTTTACCTTGAAACCCTTGTGAGTTTGAAACAATGCAGGGCTGTATGGCAGTTAATACGCCAGCTCTTACATATGTCTATCTCAAGTGTTTTTATTTTACATACCTTAATGATATAACATTGCCTCAATGCAGCATCAAAAATCAGACAGAATCTGTTTGAGGAGTTGATAGAAAAAGGGACCTCGGTGAACCAGACGCATCCGACTGGGAGATGCGGGTTGCGGGCGCTGCGGAAAGAGCTGTCACTATCCGCTCGTACACACAAATGCCATGAGAAAGACATTCCAGTTTGAAGGGAAATCAGACAAATACGCAGAGATGTTCACCTTTCATTGTATTTACATCATTTGTGAAAACGCACGACAATATTACATTAGGGACAGGATCTAGTTATTACATAGGTGAAAAATACCTCCATATTTGCATACGTAATTAACAGATAAGGCTACATAACAAGAAAAACATTTCCATACGTAACAAAAATACATCGTTTGGAGAGTGAACCATTATACTGTACCACTTTACAGGTGAGCAACAAAGAAATTGGGAATGGAATTATAATTCTTGTCTAACCATATTAATTGTCATTTGCTCAAAACACGATACGTTTTTGGAACTTAAAATGGATTTCCATGTTTTATGGTTATATATATTTTATAATAGTTTCATATATAATTTTTCTATATAAGTATTTCTTACATTGGTGGGAATACAGTGAAGACAGGTAACAAGCACATGTGTAAATCATCACTATTTTGAAAGATGACGTTTCATTTTATAAGTCGACTCATCCATCTGTAATACGTGAAAGTTGAAGATCCCATGGTGTCTTTTTCACAAGACCACAGGTATATTAAACCATTTTTCGATGTCATCTCTAAAATCATTAAATTCTATATCTAAATGAATCAAAATTGTAATTGAATTATTTTAAGTTTCATCCCTCTATAGAAGCTGAACCTCCATGACTTCCTCCATGCTTCCTCCATGAGCATGAACCTCCATGACTTGTCATGCGACAAGCCCCAGCACTGATAGATCTGGAGGTATCATAATGGGAATGTTTTTTAAAATTTGCAAGAATACCAGCACAAAGTATGTATTTTTGGAAAGATATTCCATTGGCTCTTCATGTAGTCAATCTTAGGTAAGATACACAATGGGATCTTCATATAGTCAATCTTGGGAAAGATACACAATGGGATATTGATGGGATCGTCATATAGTCAATCTTGGGAAAGATATACCATGGGATCTTCTTGGAGTCAATCTTGGGAAAGATATACCCTGGGAGAGATACCATGAGATCTTCAACTTTCACATTTTTTCAGATGGGAGAGCCAACTTAAAGTGAACTAAGTAATATTTCAAAAGAGTGATGAATAACAGATTCACATATGACATCTTCACTTTCACTTGGAATTCACAATAAAATTCCACCAGTGAGCCATAAAAGGTGACAAGGTGGGAATCCATGAGGACTTCAAATTTGACAACAATTTACTAGATTTAAGTTTACTGTTCTCAAAGTGGCTACAATTTAGAAATTTCTCGTGGGAATTATTCCCTTATAAGTTTTAATGAGTAACAATAAAGCATTTTCACTGTCTGAGGATACTTTGCGGTAAGTAAAGATATCGGTGGCAGCGACAATCAAGAATGTCGAGTAGATTTGAAGTGGCTAATTATTGGAATATTGTAGTCGAGTTAATTTTATGATTAAAGCAGTCCAACAGAATGATGCATGACTGGGTTATATTACTGACCGGACTATAACCAATCAGATTTGTGCTTCACAGGAAGGGCCTGCCAACACAAGTGCACTGTCTTTCAGGTAGACCTTATTCTGTGTCACTTCTGCTGACTGGTTGGTGCACGGTAAAGATCCCATGTTGTATTTTGCAAAGACGAGCTAAATTATCGCCAGAATCCTGGGGAAATTACAAATTCCTCCCACCTATAGTCGAACGTCAAACCTGGTCAGCAGGTCATGAAACATTTTGGCGAAAAACCTTCCTCGGCCCACCCCATAATGGAATAGGAATAATTGGGAACCTTAAAGCAGCCGTGGATTTTAAGACTAAAAAAAGTGTTTTGAACCTCAGAGTTTTTCCTAAAATTAATTTTATTCACGTAGACAGCAGCTGCACCACTCTATGCTGATTGCATCGAATTCATTAGGTGTTGGTCAGTTTTAAATGGAGTATGTATTTCAATCCTGGAATATTTAGGTTTCACCTTGATGGATCATCAAACAAAACCACCTGTCTATTTCAACGGTCAGTGACTGGAAGAGATCCAGTCCGTTGATCTTCTAAACCTCTCTATCACAATGATCTCTCCTGGACCGACCATATAGCAAAGTTTGCCTCCATAGCCACTTGGAGAACAGGGATTGCTCCATCATTTCAAGCCATTCCATGAAAAACTAGAGAGTTCATGGAACACTTTACCCCACACAGTATTCAAGTTTATAATTCAATTGAAGTAAAACAATGAAAAAATTTCTGGAATTTAGTGCCGTTGATGCAGTCTTATGCACCACCTTATTTAACATGTCCATGTATTGCAAAATTGGAGGTTTTTGGAAGAGGTAGGAAGGCAATTTGTGTTCTACAGTGTTCAATTACAATACCATCAGAAAGTATTCACACCCCTTGACTTTTTCACATCTTCTTCTGTTACAGTCTGAATTTAAAATGGATTAAATTGAGATTTTTTTGTTGCTGATCTACATATAATACCCCATAATGTCAAAGTTGAATTTTTTCTTTTTAGAAATTTTTATAAATCAATTCAAAATGAAAAGCTGAAATGTCTAGAGTCAATAAGTATTCAACCCCTTTGTTATGACACTCCAAATTTAACTCAGGTGCATCAAATTTCCTTTGGTCAACCTTGAGATGTCTCTACAACTTGATTGGAGTCTAACTCTGGGCAATTCAATTGATCGGACATGATTTAGAAAGAAACACCTTTCTCTATAAGGTCCGACAGTTGATAGTACATGTCAGAGCAGAAACTCTACCATGAAATCCAATGAACTGTCCTTATAACTGAGATAGAATTGTGAGTAGGCATAGATCTGGGGAAGGGTATAAAACAATTTCTAGAATGTTGAAAGTTCCCAAGAACACAGTGAGCTTCCTCATTAGGAAATGGCAATAATATGGAACTACCCTGACTCTTCCAAGAGTTGGCCATCCAATCAAACTGAGCAACTGGGCAGGAAGAGCATTGATTTGGGGGGTGACCATGGACCCAATGACCACTCTGACAGATCTACAGAGTTCCTTGGATGAGATGGGAGAACCTGCTGGAAGGACAACAGTATCTGCAGCACTTCACAAATCTAGGCTTTATGGGAGAGTGGCCAGATGGAAGCCACTCCTAAGAAAAAGGAACATGACAGCACAACTGGAGTTTGAAAAAAGGCATGTGAAAGATTTTGAGAGCATGAGGCAAAATAATCTGTAGTCTGATGAGATGAAAATTGAACTCTTTGTCCTGAATGCAAAGCATTACAGACATTCACTTGCAACGGTTTTGATGTACGGTTTAAATTTGAATGGCACGAGTTGTTCCAGAATGGCATTGATTGGTGGTTCGGTGTCCCCACCCCCTTTTCCCCTTATATAAGGGAGGGTATAGAGTTGTTTTGCTCTACTCTTGAGAAAGGTCAGTGGATGCACGTTTGTCCGTGTTGCTGATCAAAACGTCGAGCAGTTGTTTGTTTGCTCATTAAAGGTTGGAGAACTAAAAAACATACATAAATACATGCATACTCGTACATATAAATATATACAAACAGACAGTATATATAAATCGCAACGCACCTCTACCCAAGGAAGGCTGCATGAAGCAACCACGAGAAGCTGCATAAGGAAAGCCCTTTACTGTTTTAAACCCTACCCGTTTCAAACAGATTCCTCTACAGCTGCAGACATTCACAAGTAGCACATACATGAGAATTCCAATTCGTTAGGCAGCTTAGCAATTTTTGGGGGAACGACTTTACAAAAGTACCATTTTTATTTTAGTGGTTCATTGGACCATATGCAATAGAATTAGGACCGGAGGCAAGACATATACAGTGTTTGACTTTTGCGCAAATACAACTCGCACAGCATAATATCGAGCAATACATTTATGCAAATAAATCATCAGCTATTGGAGTTAGACTAAAATCGTAAATACATAAATTGCTGGACAAATTACCTTGAACAACATGTTGTCTGTTCTAAAGCTATATTGTAGCGGCTACCGCTGGGTTTTCACAATCGCCTTGCACCTATCAAGGACGCGGAGCGATCACCATGCCGGGCTCGTCCAGGACGCCCGGGCAGGCCCGCGCTCAACTTGCCAGGCCTCGGTCGGGACGCCCGGGCATGCCCGGGCATGCTCGCCCTCAACTTGCCAGGCCGCAGCCAGGACACTGGGCCACGCCCCCTCTCGCTTTTCCTGGGCAAACGCTCCGGGATAATATGTATATATATTGCTGCCCGATAAACGGGCTTTTCAGAGTGCCTGAGTGTTTGGTTTGATTAAAGCAACTCGGATGAATTCCAGCTTTTTGTCGCGTCCATTCTTCCGATCGACGTGGGAGCCCCAGCTCCTTCATTGGTGACCTACCGACATGGACACGGCAGTCGCCCTTAAACTGCCTACCTTCTGGGAGGCTCACGCGGTGGTTTGGTTCGCTCAGGCGGATTCCCTGTTCGCCCTGCGAGGCATCACGGCCGACGACACTCGCTTCCACCATGTGGTAGCAGCGCTCGGTTCGGCCACCGCGGCCTGCGCTCTGAGCCTCCTCGAGAGCCCGCCAGCCGCTGACAAATATGGCGCGATTAAGAAGCTTCTCCTCGACGCTTTCGCCCTCCCATCGGCGGAACGAGCACGGCGCCTGCTCGACCTGCCCGAGCTCGGCGACACGCGCCCTTCCGAGCGAATGGACTACATGCTTTCACTGCTCGGCGAGCACTCTCCGGCATTCCTGTTCCGGGAGCTGTTCCTCCGTCAGCTGCCTAACCCGGTACGCCTCGCCCTGGCAAGCACGACGATCACAGATCCCCGGGCCCTTGCCAGAGAAGCCGACAAGATCTCCGCCGCAGGACAGCGCATCGCAGCGGCGACATGGGACCCACCGCCGTCCGACGCAACACCCATGGCGCCCGAGCACCCGGCACGGTCGACGACCGAACTGCCGACGCAATTGGCGGCCGCTACACCGAGCCGACCACCTCCAGCACGACGACCGGGGCCTCCACCTGACCAAGCGTGGTGTTACTATCATGCCAGGTTCAGACAGAAGGCCCGGACATGCCGACCCCCGTGCACCTTCGGCAGGCCGGGAAACGGCCGGGCCGGCGTTCATTACCAGCCATGAGCGCCGGCCACACGGGCAACTTACTGTTCATCACGGATAAAGCGTCCGGACGGCGCTTCCTGTGCGACACCGGCGCCCAACTGAGCGTCATACCCGCCTCTGACGAGGACAGGCAATCCATGGTTTGCGGCCCCTCCTTGGTTGCGGCCAACGGATCGACCATCCGCACCTTCGGCCCGCGCAACGTCACCCTCTGCTTCGGCGGCCAACGCTTTGCTTGGACGTTTGTAACCGCAAACGTGCCCATGGCTCTGCTAGGCGCCGACTTCCTCTGCGCACACGGACTGCTGGTGGACGTCCAACGGCGTCGTTTAATCAACGCCGAAACCTTCAGCTCCCTGGTATGCACATTGAGCAGCTCCGCGCCGACCGAGCTGGCATGCACCGTCCCGGCGGCGAACGAGTTTGCTCGCCTGCTCACGGAGTTCCCGGCCCTTACGCGGCCGACGTTTTCGGCCGTCGCAGTACGGCATGGGATCGAGCACCACATACCAACCACGGGCCCGCCGGTCTACGCCAGGGCCCGCCGCCTCGACCCAGCCAAGCTCGCCGTGGCGAAGGCCGAATTCGACGCGTTGGAGCACCTCGGCATCGTGCGGCGCTCCGATAGCGCGTGGGCCTCGCCACTGCACATCGTGCCAAAGCCGGGGGGGTGGATGGCGCCCGTGTGGCGACTACCGCCGTCTCAATGACGCTACCACCCCCGACAGGTACCCGATCCCGCATATCCAAGACTTCTCCGCCTGTCTGGCGGGACGGGTCATTTTTTCGAAAATTGATCTCATACAGGGATATCACCAGGTACCTGTCAGGGCGGCCGACGTCCCTAAAACGGCAGTCATCACGCCGTTCGGCTTATTCGAATTCTTGCGGATGCCGTTTGGTCTCAAGAACGCGGCTCAGGCGTTCCAGCGCTTGATGGACGGCGTGCTGCGTGACCTGCCGTTCCTTTTCGTTTACCTGGACGACATCCTCGTCGCCAGCACGTCCCGGGCCGAGCACCTCCTCCACCTCCAAACACTGTTCGGGTGCCTCAGCGAGCACGGCCTCATCGTCAACCCGGCCAAATGCCACTTCGGCACGACGGCCGTTGATTTTTTGGGCCACCACATCACCAAGAACGGGGCCGTGCCGCTGCCAACCAAGGTCGAGGCCATCACCATGTTCCCGCGTCCCCGCACCATAAAGGCCCTGCAGGAATTCCTGGGAATGGTGAATTTTTATCACCGCTTCGTGCCCCGCGCTGCTCAACTCATGCGGCCCCTCTACGAAGCCCTCTGGGGCAAGCCGGCCAAGCACGACATCGCCTGGTCTGCAGCAATGGATGCGGCCTTCCAAAGCTCAAAGCGGGCCCTCGCCGACGCAACACTGCTCGCTCACCCGGTGCGCAACGCTCCCATCGCCCTCACCACGGATGCCTCCGACTACGCGGTGGGCGCTGTACATGAGCAATGGGTGAACGGGGTTTGGCAGCCACTCGCTTTTTTCAGCCGGCAGCTCCGGCCGAACGAGCTCAAATACAGCACGTTTGACCGGGAGCTCCTCGGTCTACACCTGGCCGTCCGCCATTTCCACCACCTCCTGGAGGGCCGACCTTTCACGGCGTTCGTCGACCACAAGCCGTTGGTTTACGCCATGGCCAAGGTCACGGAGCCGTGGTCGGCCCGCCAACAGCGCCACCTCTCCGCCGTGTCGGAGTTTACCACGGACATCCGGCACGTCGCCGGCAAAAACAACGCCGTGGCCGACTGTCTTTCCCGGGCCAGCGCGAACGCGGTCCACCTGGGCGTGGACTTTGCGCTTATGGCGGCGGACCAAACCACCGACACCACGGTGCAAGCCCTCCGGGCGGCAGACACAGGCCTCCGCCTGGCCGACATCCCCTTCGCGGACACTGTCCTGCTCTGCGACGTCTCCCAAGGCCAGCCTCGCCCCATCGTGCCCATCACCTGGCAACGCCGCATCTTCGCCTCCCTCCACGGCCTTTCCCACCCGGGCCGGAAAGCTTCCCAGAAGCTGGTGTCGGCGCGATTCGTCTGGCACGGCCTTCGTCGGGACGTCCGCGATTGGACCAGCACCTGCACGGCCTGCCAACGGGCCAAGGTCCACCGACACACCCAGGCCCCGCTGGCACCTTTCACCGTGCCCGAACGACGTTTCGACCACGTCAACGTGGATCTGGTGGGCCCCCTCCCCCCGTCACGGGGGTTCACACACCTGCTCACCATGGTGGACAGGACCACCAGGTGGCCGGAGGCCGTTCCCCTCGTCTCCACCACCACCGCCGACGTGGCGCAGGCTTTCATCGCCACCTGGGTCGCCCGCTTCGGCGCACCGGCGGACATCTCGTCAGACCGCGGACCACAGTTCACCTCCGAGCTGTGGGGCGCGGTCGCCCGCAACCTGTGGGTCAAGCTCCACCATACTACGGCCTACCACCCCCAAGCAAACGGGTTGTGCGAGCGATTCCACCGCTCCATGAAGGCCGCGCTCATGGCCGGCCTTCAAGACGGCGGTTGGGCCGACCGGCTGCCGTGGGTCCTTTTGGGCCTCCGCACGGCCCCGAAGGAGGACCTCCAGGCATCCACCGCCGAGCTTGTCTATGGCCAGGCGCTACGCGTCCCGGGCGAATTCGTGCCCGACGCTACCAGTCCCTGGTCCGCAGCTCACCAGCGCTCGGGCCTCCAGGAGGCCGCCCGACGGTTTGCCCCCGTGCCAACATCCCACCACGGTGACCCCCAGTCCTACGTCCCCCCAGCACTTCGCACAGCGGAGTATGTTTTTGTGCGTCATGACGCACATCGGGGGCCACTCCGGCCGCCGTACGACGGGCCCTTCCGGGTGCTGCGACGGGACGACAAGTCGTTCGTCATCGACATCGGCGGCAGGTCGGACCGGATTGCGGTGGACCGCCTCAAGCCGGCGCACGTGGACGTCGACCACCCACCACGGGTGGCCCTTCCGCCGCGGCGAGGCCGCCACCCGTCCACGGTGCCCCCCACTCGACCGCCCACCACCACACCGGACCCCCTCCCACGACCCGCCAGGGGTCGCTTCGGCCGGGTCATCAGGACCCCCCTCAAATTGACCCTGCCGGTGCAAGTCGATTCTGGGGGGACGTGTGTAGCGGCTACCGCTGGGTTTTCACAATCGCCTTGCACCTATCAAGGACGCGGAGCGATCACCATGCCGGGCTCGTCCAGGACGCCCGGGCAGGCCCGCGCTCAACTTGCCAGGCCTCGGTCGGGACGCCCGGGCATGCCCGGGCATGCCCGGGCAGGCTCGCCCTCAACCTGCCAGGCCACAGCCAGGACGCTGGGCCACGCCCCCTCTCGCTTTTCCTGGGCAAACGCTCCGGGATAATATGTATATATATTGCTGCCCGATAAACGGGCTTTTCAGAGTGCCTGAGTGTTTGGTTTGATTAAAGCAACTCGGATGAATTCCAGCTTTTTGTCGCGTCCATTCTTCCGATCGACGTGAGAGCCCCAGCTCCTTCAATATTGTCATTACATCCTTGTAGTTGCGTACATGTTAGATATATGAGAGGTGCGCGAGTCACAAGTATAACACATTTGTATAAACACTCGGTATTATATTACTAATTATTATTACATGGAAGCGTAAGATTTATTATGCAGGCATGCATAAGTTTTACAAATAACACTGCATGTAATGAAATAAAAGTTAGCCTCCTTGTTGAAAATATATACATAATTGGTTTTTGTCCTTGGTTTTTGTCCAATAAAAAGGTGAAGAACACTGTATATTTCTTGCCTCCGGTCCTAAATCTAATGGATATGGTCTAATGGACCACCAAAATAAAAATGGCGCTTTTGTAAAGCCGTTCCCCATTTTCGATAAATATGCTGCTAAGCTGCCTGACTAAATGCTACATATGCCCCTAGCTGTCTGACAAGTTTCATCACTTGCTGGCAAGTCATCAGCGATAGCACAGACAGAAACATGCACTACTGAGGTTCAATAGCATGCACCATGTGCGATGCCATTAACAGTTAACCCCCGTAATTGGAGGGAAGTTAACCCCCTCTCACCCGTAATTTAAGGGAATAGCCAATCAGCTCTCACCTGATTAATTACCCCAGTGGCTAGGATCATAAATAAATTAACTGCCATGCACCTTTAGCCAAGCAAGGCTGCATGAAGCAACCAGGAAAAGCCACACAAGGTAAGTCCTTCACTGTTTCAAACCTGACCCAGGTTCCTCGAACAGCTGACGTTCTCTCACTTTTTCTTCTTTTCTCTCTCTCTCTGTCTCTGTCTCTCTCTCTTTCACTGTCTCTGTCTCTGTCCCCCTCTCTCTCTCTCTCTCGTTTTTTGTTATTTTCCCTTGTTTGTTGTGTCTCTGTGGTGCCACTGCCAGTCCATTTCCATTTTACACTCTTTTACCTCGCTTTTCATAAGCCTAAATTTTGAATACAACTAACTATTGCAAAAGACAGTTAAAAAGTAGCCAATGCTTCATTTTTCTATTCATTAGGGAAAGATTCTATCTTTGTGTTCTTTCATTCTTCATTGAATGCTCTTTTGGGAACACCTGGAAAAGGAATAAAATTAATGGCATGTTGTGGGAATCCATGCCTCCTGCTGCACACTGAGAATCAATTGAGGACTGTCAGCAAGAGGTCTCGATGTACCGATATTCAGTCATCTTTGCATTTCAAATTCAAATATATTTGAATTTCAAATATATATCAGTCATTATGCGACTTCATACCAGCAGTGGGGAACTGATGGTATAACCACCGTTTAGAGGCTATTTTTCCCCGCAAAGCGGGGGTTGGCCTTTTCGGGGACCGTGGTAGTTGTTGTTTTTTGTCCCCTTTTTGAAGCAATGTTTTACGGCCGGATGCCCTTCCTGACACCAACCCTTTTTGCCGCCTTAAACGACAAACAGGGAATTACCAGTGAACTGGTACTCAATTAGCCGACCTCGGAAGGATGACAGGCTGAGTCAACCCCCCTGGCATTAATTCGGCGATCGACCGAGATTCGAACCCAGGATCCTAGGATCCTAAGCCGGCACCCTAGCCGCTAGCCCAACACCAGGGATAGGGGAACTGATGGTATGAAGTCGCATAATCACTGATATAAAAACCGAAAGGTTTTCAGAGATACAAGTGTATGGAAGGCTCACTGCATTGCCCCGATGAAGCCCCAACAAGGGCGAAACCAGGTCGGTAACTGAGTTTTGCATGCACTTGTGACAGTATCTGAATTTAAGATCCATAATGACGCACTGCTAGATGGCTCCCCTGGAGCTTTGCAGGCAATGCGGACATGCATGGCGATGACGTCATGACGTTCGCTCATTAGGTTGGAGAACCAGATTACAGATACTAATATATATATATATATATATATATATATATATATATATATATATATATATATATATATATTGTTAGGGAACCCGACGTCGGCCCATGGTTCCCCTTTGAGGGGGGATTAGTCCCCTCGTTTGTTGCTGACCGATGTGGTTCCTGAAGCTGCACCGCGACCTCCGGAAAGGCCGGTGAGCAGCTTCGTTCGCGGGCGCGGATAAGATGGTAATTTGCCGAGCGGATGGCAGCCGCGGCCCGAACCATTAACAGACTAACCCGATCCTGAAACGTTGGCCGAATCGCGCCACGTACACTCAATATTGAAACCACTAAAGCGACCGAACGAGAATGAAGAAGAAGAAGAAGAAGTACGGAGGAATAACAGGATTTATTAATTATTTACACAAGCCAAAGCAAAAAGAGCAGTCAAGGTTATATACAGGGAAATGGAAGGAGCAGGAGACACAGTGAATCATTAGCTTACCTATACAAGCTTAATTAATACCCCAGGACAACGTGAAAGACAGACGAATGATCACACTTACACGGGAAATGCAGGCAGGAATGGATGGCTTGGAGATGGATGGCTTTGAGAGGCAAGGAAGGTTCAGCGGGGCCTGGGCACGGTCGGGCCAGAAGGCACCGCCGTCAAGAAGCCGAGCCGCGGTCGTGCGAACTCCCGCGGTCCCAAACTGCGCGGGCGAAGTTCCTTTCTCCGCGCTGCTGCGTCGCGCGCTCCTTGCGTTGCCTTGGTCCGTTTTTTCCTGCAGCGCGGCACGTATCACGGCGGCTTGGTCACACCTGCTCATCTCCAGCGCATCTCTTGGACTCAGAACTCATCTGCCGTGGGGAGCGTCCCGCTGCGGGTTATATAGGCCCCGCCCTTCGACCTTTGCGAACCTCCCCGATCGTTCTCTCTCCGCCCTCTCAAGCCAAACCCCTCGTTCTGGGTTGGATGAGCGGGGCCGACTTACTCCTCCCCTCTATGACGAGGTGGAGACCCGCCTTTCTTCTTCGTGGTTACCTCGTGAGTAATGGAGTCAAATGCAGCAAAGTGGACGGGAGATGAAAATGCAGTGAAGTGGCTAAAGAAGTCAATTGCAGCAAACCTGGCAAACCTGGCAAATGGAAGATGCCATGGGGTGTCGGAGGGACCTACTCTTATTTAATTCGGTGCAATGAAGAGTCAAACTATTGGGAAACACATCCTTAAACTACATAGAATAAGGGACTAACTATTTAAAAGGATATATGGTGCCCTGTGTGTAGGTTTATGGAATTAACTAAGAGGACGAGCTTCGACCTTTCTTTACATTACGGAGGGTGACAGTTACACACAACAAAACCATAATTCTCACATTCTTTACACTTTCTCAAATTCGTTACAATATATATATTTTGTCGCGATCCCGGCTGGTAAATGCTTCCAGCCCGGAATACTGACGTTAATGTCCGGGCTTCAAGTAGTCCACGGGGTGGACAAAGAGAACTCAATAAACACAACTGTGTTTTAACCGGCCTCTAGGGGTAGGCACGATGATTTATTGGCTCGATCTCAGAAACAATGGATGGTAACAGAGTGGAATACACAGCACAACGCCTGCAGGAACTGTCGGCACCGGAAGCTCCAAACACGACACAGGCAATATGACTCACAGTTCCAATCTACGATATCCGGGAATCACTCGTTCTCTTCCGGAGTTACGCACTCTTAAAATACAGAACTATAAACGATCAGCACAACTCGGCTGTCGTGAGGCTTAAAAAATCCCCGTTTTTCTATTTTCCACTCGACGCCTTCGAGCCACGTCCGTCGCACAAGATGGCGGCCCGCTGCTCTCACCCTCCACCAATCGCGTGCCGAATCGCCACCCAATCGCGTGAGGCTCAAAGGAGGTCACGTGACGTGGTGGGCGGGGCACTAATTTGGTGAGAACAAGGTGGTTTCTCACAGTCCTCCCCACCTAAGTAAAAAACCCGTCGGATAGACGGCGTTTTGAAACCAGTATTTGTAGTAGGTGCAAATCACATGGCAATATGATGGCGGTAATCGTTAACAGGCTTATACAATGAACAAGGTTTATCCACAACACAGTATTAAACACAATACACCACATTAATATCTACCCCACAAGAGTTACACTTCACACAAAGCACAATAGAGAGACAAGGGGGCCAAACTCAAGTTGGGGAAAGCGTTTACAGGAGGGAAAACGGACCGAGGAGCAAATAGCGTTTCCCGGAACTGGTTTTGGGCAAAGGTCCGACAAAATCAGCGGCAACAAACTGGAAAGGCTGACTGATCATGGGGAGGGGCCTTAGGGGTGCCTTGAAAACCTTCACTCCTTTTCCGAGTCGTTGACAAATGGGACAGCTAGCGCAATAGCGCTTGATGTCTCGCGACATGGCGGGCCATATGAACTGATTCTTGACCTTGGCTAAGGTCTTGGCAGCTCCGACATGACCCGAGGAAATATTGTCATGGGCCAATTGCATGACTGACTGACGATGCCTCCCCGGTACGACAACTCGGTGTCGAACCTTCCACGTCTGGGTGGAGGACATGTTCTTTGGGGAATACTTATGCATCAGCACACCTGCACCATTCACATAGTAGCCTGTTCGTCCCGCCTCGGAGGACTGATCCTCCTCCCCGGATTCGCCGACCGGCGAACACGTAGCTGGGGTCCCCGTGTTACAGGCGGGAGCGGTCCCTGAGGAGCACGGCACCTGAGGTTGGCTTGACGGGAGGCTCGGGTGGACTTCAACTGACGCAACGTCACCGTCGGGAACTGGAGTCGAGGCGCTAGGCTCCTCGGGCCAGAGTGAAGATATGTCCGACTCCGCCACTCTCTCCGCCTGTTTACTCTGGGATCTAGTGACCACCCCACAGGTCAGAGTCAATGACTCCTCCCTGGCCATGGCATCATTGCCAATCAGCAAGGAGACCCCGGGTACCGGGTAGTAGGGTACCACCGCACAGGTCATTGGACCCGTAAAAATGCCACTCCGGACCTCGAGGAGGGCAAGGGGATACCGGCCAGGAACCTGGTTAATGCCCCGAAGGATGATATACTCGCCGGTATAACGCATCTGAGAGGCCGGAACTACCCCCGCCCGGAGAACACACAGTGTCGCCCCAGTATCCCGAAGGTATTGGGCCTCAAACTTCAGCACCGAATCAGGGCCACCCACTAAGGCTGTCCCTGAATAATCCTGATACAGAGGATGAATGGAATTAGCCTCGGTGGCAGTGACCTCTGTCACCGATGCCACCGTCGTGTGTGAGGGCCCAGTTGATGACCTCCACTGACCTCCCTCCGATTTAACAGCAGGGTTGCCTCGGTAGGCCGGACTAGCTGGGTTAGAGAAGCAGCGGTCTCCACCGTGCCCCACGCGTTTGCAGAAATCGCACCAGGGCCGTGCCCTGGCCTGCAGCTCGCGACCGCCACCAGTGGAGGGCATCGGAGAACCCTTCCCCTCGATCCAGCCGCCGGGCAGACGGGGGGCGGTCTCGATCGCAGAATCCTCCGTCTTACGACGCGACTGCGTGACTCGCAACATTTTGCACGCCAAAACATGTTTATCAATAAGGTTGACGCAGTCTGACAAGGAAACAGTGTCTTTGTCGACAAGAAACAACGCTAAGTCAGGCGGAAGCTGTTGATCGATACGGTAACGCACCAGGAGTTCCGCAACCGCTTGAGGTAACTCAACCTTGCTCCCCTTGAACCATCTCTGCAGCTGTTCCAACAAGACCCGCGAATGTTCCTCATAGGTTTGACTGGACTGACGAGTCCAACTGAAAAAATTACGCCTATAAATACACGCGGACACCGCATAGGCGTTCAAAATCTCGGTCTTCAATTTCCTGTATTTGTTTGCGTCCTCGGTTGCCATCCTCGCATATACCTCCCTCGCCTTCTCAGATAGATGGCTAACAAGATGGCCGACCCACAAGCTCTCATCAATGCCACCGGAAGCCAACAACTTCTCCGCCATCTCCAGATACGCTTCTGGCTTCGTGTCTCCCGTCCAGTCCGGCAAACGAACATGAACAGTTTCCGGGACGCTTGCAGCAGACACCTCTGCCCGCAGTCGTTCAGTCAACATTCGCCACTCATGCTCTCTGACGCGTTCAGCTTCCGCTGCCGCATGCTCTCTCTCTGCTGCCGCATGCTCTCTCTCTGCTGCCGCATGCTCTCGGTCTTCTCGCTTAATACGCTCTGCCTCTGCCCTGTCATTCTCCCTGTTATACATGTCGAGTTGTTGAACCGGAGTCAGCCCGGTCCAGAAGGTCGAACGCATGCATTTAGTCATGATGGGATCGCTTCCTAACATATCGGGTTTAGTGACCGGGTCAAGGCCGATTGCGTCGCTCACATCGCCACCCACGTGACTGTCAACATGATCAGGTTGAACTCTCACTTCTCTGGTCGACATAGCTTGGCTACGAGTTATCATAAGACAAGGCACAAAACACTGAGTCTAAAAGGAGGCTGGATCGAAATATTTCAGCAATATCTTTCACCACATGGGACGGCAATTCACCCAGGGGAGGCAAACAATATTGGGGTGGTACACGTAATTCAAACACAACGCTCTGTTGGGGAAATACGACCCGAACTACACAATATCACCAACGCACATCAAATTGCCAATGAGAAAAATGCAACGTACAAATAACTCACGTTATTTTTTTTTATTTTTATTTTTGTCGGTTTGTTTGGAGGGATCCGGAAACTATTCACTTATCCGGTAGTGAAGTACCACACAAGATAGCGTCCTATGGTGAGAAAGTTCCTCCAAGATGGCGTCTGCTGGTGAGAAGGTTCCTCCAAGATGGCGTCTGCTGGTGAGAAGGTTCCTCCAAGATGGCGTCTGCTGGTGAGAAGGTTCCTCCAAGATGGCGTCTGCTGGTGAGAAGGTTCCTCCAAGATGGCGTCTGCTGGTGAGAAGGTTCCTCCAAGATGGCGTCTGCTGGTGAGAAGGTTCCTCCAAGATGGCGTCTGCTGGTGAGAAAGTTCCTCCAAGATGGCGTCTGCTGGTGAGGAACGATGAGCAGATGCAGGAAGATGTCGTCCACTGCAGAATTCCCGTCTCAGTTCGAATGTCTCTTACTTGAATAATCCTTGGACGAGCAACCCATTTGTCGCGATCCCGGCTGGTAAATGCTTCCAGCCCGGAATACTGACGTTAATGTCCGGGCTTCAAGTAGTCCACGGGGTGGACAAAGAGAACTCAATAAACACAACTGTGTTTTAACCGGCCTCTAGGGGTAGGCACGATGATTTATTGGCTCGATCTCAGAAACAATGGATGGTAACAGAGTGGAATACACAGCACAACGCCTGCAGGAACTGTCGGCACCGGAAGCTCCAAACACGACACAGGCAATATGACTCACAGTTCCAATCTACGATATCCGGGAATCACTCGTTCTCTTCCGGAGTTACGCACTCTTAAAATACAGAACTATAAACGATCAGCACAACTCGGCTGTCGTGAGGCTTAAAAAATCCCCGTTTTTCTATTTTCCACTCGACGCCTTCGAGCCACGTCCGTCGCACAAGATGGCGGCCCGCTGCTCTCACCCTCCACCAATCGCGTGCCGAATCGCCACCCAATCGCGTGAGGCTCAAAGGAGGTCACGTGACGTGGTGGGCGGGGCACTAATTTGGTGAGAACAAGGTGGTTTCTCACAATATATATATATATATATATATATATATATATATATATATATATATATATATATATATATGTCCGTTAATGGGGGTTAGGTAATGCAATACCTTAGGGCCAGGTAGAATTGTATCGGGTAGTGTGCTCCAAATGTCATGACGAAGAAGAAGAAATCTCCATGAACCTAAGTAGGGAATCTGTTAGACCGGATGTCGTGTAAGGTAGTTTATTTGTCACCATGGCGTGGGGTGGGATATGTTAAATAGGTAGGGGTTAAAGGTAAATATGTAAATTGCCTCTGTAATTTTTCCTTTGTTCCTTATGACACTACACTACACACACTACCAGCCAAGCGATCGGCGCATAGTTAATAAGATCATATAAAAGTAACCGGAACCAGGACGTTCAAATACCGCAGGCGCCGCCAGCCGCCACAACACAACACCAAGCAGGAGGGGCCATGGGGCCCCGCCCCAAGGGGTGGTGATCGTTCCGGCCGATGGAGCGATGAGATGGACTATTTGATTGGAGCATGCGCGGACGTATGACGTCAGACCGGGGAACAAAAAGACTGTGTCCCAGCATTTTCTTTCTCTTGGGTCCCGAGCTGATGAAAAGCGGTCACAGTTCTTGCTCTTCGCTATTGGGTTTGACTGCAGACGGTCGCTGCTCGTGGACTCTGATGCGCTTGGTTCATGGCTTTGTGACGGCTGTGTGCCATGTCATGTGAGCTTGGGGAGACCTCGGTGCATTGTGAAGCGTGGGACGAGGACGGGGCGAGGGCCTGCTCGGTTCACGTTCACGGTTGGTGGGCAAACAGACTTCACGCCAAGGCATGTGCTTTTCCATGCATGGACCAAGGACCCGTTCGAGGACCCATGGCGTTCAAGGGCTGCTCAAAGCTGAGTACTGAGGAAACAAACCAAACACACATTTATTACTTTGTTATTTTTTCCCTTGTGTTGTATACGAGTCCGTCTGGGGGCCGCTCCAATTAGGAATTATATTTTAATGTGCATTCTTTTGTTACTGGCATTTCTTTCATTAAACCCGGTATTGTTGCATTTAAATTCTGTGTCGATTTGATTTGATTATCGTGGTTCGAGGACGCTCCAGTGGAATCCGTGCAGGTAAGAGCCTTGCTTCCCTCGCCCACTCCTCGCATGTATAAAGAAGGTCCGCCATACAGTAGTTGACTGAACGCCTCGGAGTTGCAGCTGATCGGCTATTCGTCCCCAGGAATGTTCACCCCTGGGAACACGACAAGAAGGCCTATTTGGTCGAAAGCTTGTTGAAAAAAAAGATCTTCCTCAAGCTACATCTGTAACTTATTTAATTTATTCCGATTATATATTTCATGCAAATGAGGCACACTTTTTTTTTTTTGGATACAAGATCGAGGCTCGTGTAAGAGCTAACATCAATCACAAAAAAAAAACAACACACAAAACGTACAATAAAGGGAGCACAATAAAGGGAGCGGGAGACAAGATGGGGAGAGAGAGGGAAGCACACGAGTACAACAGCAGAGAACAGGGACAACGGAGTCGTATTGTGGAGTTTACCCTGCTCGTATTGTGGAGTTTCTGCTATTTTTCACACACACACACACACACACACACACACACACACACACACACACACACACACACACACACACACACACACACACATATATATATATATATATATATATATATATATATATATATACATACATACATACATACATACATACATACATACATACATACGAGGGCCAGTCAATAAGTAACCTTAAAATATTTTTCACAACTTTGTTTATTGCATGTACGTGTGTAACAACTATTATTTATAGTGTTTGACTCACGGTGGCTATCTAGGATTTCTGAAAGCACCTGTGCAGTATTAAAAACAGAATTGTAAGTCAATTGGGAAAGCTTGAGCATATTTATTGAGTCTACTGTACATATTTTGGTGTCTGGCAAAGGCTTTGGACAATCGCTTGCTCAATATTGCAATGCGTAAAGCAGAAAGGCGTAAATGAGTATTAAATTATATCACCCGTTTGCTCAAAATAATTACAGGATATACGAGTACTGACAATGAATGTAATGGTGCTGTCTTCTGCAACACTGTAATCAACTGCGCTGGAGCGAATGTAAAGTCGCATCACTGCCTGTCATTACTTGGAGTGTATAGACTCCGCCACTTACAGCCGCTCTGCGTGTCCCAGATGTCTTTCAGCATAGCGGACTCCGCACTAGGGCCCAAACAAAAATATTATACTTGCTAATCATCACCGCGTGGATCTTTGTAGGGACCACAAATCCATATTGGTTTAAAACTTTGGATGTTTTGTAAATAGTTCACGTTTTAATTACACCTGTTGTGTGCATGTAGAGAGAAAATAGCATGTGTGTCTGATGAACCAGCTTTGTTGCAGCGATATTTTGAAACGGTCGTGTTTATGTATTACGTATGCAAAATTTACATTCGCAGAATATTTTCCGCACTCTCCTTTCATCTCTGGTATATCCTCCAGACCTCTTTTTTTAAACCATTTACCTTCTTTCCCTTTCAATCATGTGTATATAAGATATACAGACTTGGCATTTAATATGGATTTTTTTTTTTTCTTGACTTGGGTTTACTTTCTGAACTCAGTATATCAATCTGGTGAGTTTCTTTTACCCTTCGGTGATGTCTTTGTTGAAAGAACCATGTCACTGATTGTCTTTCGCAGCAAGAAGTCAATAACAGGATTATATCACAGGTGGCGTGACAAAATGTAAGGACAGGTACATTTGACGATTGGCTTCACAATCGGGTATATAAGGGTTGTTGCGTTCTGTATTAGTGGAAAACAACTGCTGCCCGTCTACAAAAGTTATTGCAGCTTCCTCTGGAGATGGTCCGTCAACTTGACAATGCTGTTTGTCATGGAGTGGTGGCTTTACGAAATTCTGGCATGAAACAGCGTGCTATTGCTCGGCAGTATGGCATCACTCAAGGTCAGGTGTCAAAGATCCTGAAACGAAATGCTCAGAGGGGTGTCCCTACTCCAATATCGAGGCCAGGACGTCCACGCAGAACCACAAGGAGAGATGATCGCCAGCTGCACCGGTTAGTCTGCAATGGCCGTACCAAGTCAGCTAATCGGCTTAGGGCTGAGTGGCAGCAACTGACAAATGTGCCTGTATCCAGAAGGCTAGTCAACCAACGACTGGTTCAAGCAGGCTATCGTGCCAGGCGTCCCCTGAGAAAGCCACGCCTGACCAGACAACACAGCCAGCGCCGATTGTAGTGGGCCAGAGAGCACCGTCAATGGCAGCCAGGACACTGGAATCACATGACCTTCAGTGACAAGTTTAGATTTCTGGTCTATCGTCAAGATGGCCGTGTCCGATTGCGCAGACAAGTGCATGAAGCCCACAACGAAGATTGTATAGTGCCAAGAGTCCAAGCTGGAGGTGGTGGGGTGACCGTTTGGGCTGCTTTTCATCCAGGGGGAAAAACTGACCTGGTTGTTCTGAATGGAAACCTGAACCAGTTCAAGTACAGGGTCATTCTGGAAGAAACATTGTTTCCATTTGCTCATGCAGCCTTTCGAGGAAACTTTGTCTTCCAAGATGACAATGCACGGCCTCATCGTGCTCGCATGATCCAACACTTTCTTGCTGACCGTGGTGTAGAGGATATGGAGTGGCCTGCCATGCCCCCGGATATGAATCCGATAGAGGACTTGTGGGCAGAATTAACGCATCAAATCGACAACTTGGACCAGCAGCCGACCTCTGTGCATGAATTGCAGCAGACTATTGTTACTGCATGGCAAGCGATTCCTGTCCAAACCTTGGCAAATCTCGTGAACAACATGCCTCGACGTGTATGTGCTCTCCTGAATGCTCGTGGGGGTTACACGAAGTACTGAACTGTAATTTTACTGTCCGTAATCCCAGTCATAATTTAGCTGCAATGGTTAGTCTGCAATGAAAAAAAAAAAAAAAAGAAGCTTTTGTTTTTATCAGCTATCCATGTCCTATCCATATCAACTATCTATTTTATCAGCTATCCATGTTAAAAAAAAGCTATCCATGTGCTCTCCTGAATGCTCGTGGGGGTTACACGAAGTACTGAACTGTAATTTTACTGTCCGTAATCCCAGTCATAATTTAGCTGCAATGGTTAGTCGGCAATGAAAAAAAAAAAAAGCTTTTGTTTTTGTTGAAATTTTTTTTTGGCTAATGTTCAAAATAAAGAGATACTTCTGGAAAACGTACAGAAGTTTAACACAGGTCTGTCCGTGAATTGAGTTCGATATCAGTTTACATCACTTTCAAGGATCAATTTATTTGCTTCGAAATGTCAAATGTGGTTTTTGTTTCTTTTAAAGGTCACATTAACAAAATCTAGAATAATTTCAACATAATTCCAATGAACTTTTGGATCTCAGTCATCTTGAAAAGTAAGTTCACCCCCACAAAAAAAATATTCCATATTAAATGCCAAGTCTGTAGATGGCACCTTTTTATGCAAGTTTTTATTTTCGCTAAAATGACTGGATTTAGGGTCCAAGAAGTTCTGTCACTCAAGCTTTTGGGTCTTACTATCTGCCATGATCTTTCCTGGGAAAACCACATTTCAAATCTGGCCTCCAAAGCCAGTCGCCGACTGGGCATCCTCCGTCGTGCGAAGTCCTTCCATGGCACACCTGAGCTCCTCACCACATACAAGGCTTTCATCCACAGCTCAATGGAATACTGTTCTCCCCTCTGGGCCGGTGCTCCTGCCTCACACTTAGCTCGGCTTCACGCTGTTGAAACCAATGCTTTCAGAATCATTGGAATCTCCCGCGATGAAGAGAACTCCGAGGGCCTTTCAATTACTCACTGCAGGCAGGTCGGTGGTCTTTCAGCCTTCGACCGACTCCTCTCTGGCCTAGCTCCCCCAGCTCTCTCTGGGCTCTGTCCCCCAAATATTCCTACAGGTCGCACAAGATATGCCTGCAACCCTCTTATGGTTAAACTGCCAAAATCAAGACTCTCTGCTCACCTTCACTCCTTAATTCCTCTTTTCTCCCGCCTCTGGAACAAACTCCCCCACTCTCTTCAATCTCACTCCTCCCTCCAGGTCTTTAAAACAGCTGTCCACCACCATCTCTTATCTTCCCCCATCCAACACCTTGATCTTTTCTACCCCCACTAATTTAACCCCAGATCCACTTTTTTGAAATACCAACTTCTTTCCTAGAACTCCTTGCAGTGTGCTTGTGTTTTATACTTCTTCCACCCCCCACCGCCCCCCTTCCCACGCCTCCCCCCCCCAAAGCCCTCTCCCTCCCACAGATCTCCCGATGTCCCTGCTTTCAAATGTTGTGTTTGTGTGCTTCCCCTTCTCTTCCCATCTTGTTTACCGCTCCCCTTATTATATACTTTATGTGTCTGTTTGATTTTTTGTGATAAATGTTAGCTCTTTCACGAGCCTCGACCCTGTTTCCCAAAAAAAAAAAAAAAGTCGGGTGAGATGACCCTCGTATTGTCCTTTTTGGTCAGGTTACTGAACATTTTACATTTAAAATTGTCTCTTGTGCCATCAGCCAGAGAGTAGTCCAGTACAGACATTCAGAATACTGAACAAGTAATCGTGACAGAAGATGTTATACGAAGAGGGCATGGTGGATTTGTTTTTTACCCAGCTTCCTCTATAATTTCAAATAATGTGCATGTACTTGAAAAGTTTGTATCCCATGTATCTACCGAGGACTTTTAATACTGATGTGTTTACATATGTTGCCCTGTGCTTGACTCGAAGTCGAACTACGCCTGCCCGCATTCTTCACCTGCCCGCATGTACGCCACAAGCACGACAAACTACATGTGACTGGTAATGACAAATACGGAGACGGTCGATGTGATTGGATCTGATCTCTGCTAATTTGATGCTGGACATTTTATGATTTTGCGACAGTGTTTTCAAGATAAAGTGAATGGGTTTACGACAAAGTACTCCATTGCAGCACCGGAGTATGATCAGGACCGTTGATGTGAAGAGGGCTTAAGTTTGTCTAAAATCGTGGACGTGATCTCTTGAACTTTGCTGAAACGGTAAATCAGACCACCAGATGGAAGTATTTTATTTTGAGACATTGACAAAAAGTTAATGTCCATAATCACCAACCAGTATGTGTTTCACTAATATGGGACTTTCAAAATGTATTGGGAATGCCCATCGATGACTTCACTTTCATTCTCTCACTTCCACCGATCAGGACACTTTGAACCTGCTGTTGATTGGATAAAAACAAAGAATCTTTTTAACACAATTTGCAGCATTAAAACGAAAGAGTTAAACTTAGGGCAATTCCGAAATTGTTAACCCTAATTGTTGTGTTCCTGGATGCAAATCAGACTCGTGAAAATACAGGAAATATGAGAAATATCCGTGGATGAAAGGTGTCCTACCAAAGATGAAATGGTTCCTACCATTTCCTGTCAATACAAACGAGCGGCTGCAGTAGATAAGGAGAGTGTTGTGGCCTCTGTTGAATGGAAACCAACTCTCAACTTGAGAGCGTGCATTCGTCACTTTGTTCTGCTAGAAACGGATGGAAGTGGGAATAAAATTCAAACTTGGCAGCACCAAAATCCTGAACTATTCCTGTGGAATAATTGGAGTCTTAGATATAAAAATCACCTCGAGTTAAATGTACCCCAAATGAACTTCAAGAGAGCAATGAAATAGCGCAAATATCTGGTCAACTTGCTGAAGGACGAGCCCTCGAGGTTGAAGAATACATTTATTTGAAGCAGCCCACAAATCCTCAGAGGGTGAGAGATTAGAAAATTGGGAATATTATTTTTATCATTGTATGTGGTAATTTTCCTTTTTATAATTATTATAGGCCCATTGTAGTTCTGATTTATTTTTTTTGATATAGTCCTATTGTCAGGTCGGTGATTTGCTACAGGTACCACAAAGGAGGGTGTATGGATATTGACACCCAGCGGGATTAAAAAAAAACCTGTCAAAGGGTTTGAGAAGCTCTTGGTGAGCCAACTGCCATCCATATATATCCGGTGCCCAACTGTGTCCACGGACATCCTGCTGCAGTTGGAGCACCCATTCCTAGGAAGGTGGTGACAGGATTTGCACTGCGGCCATCATAAAACACTTCATTCCGCAACATACATGAATAACACAAATCAAACCAAGAGGAATCCACTCTGTGGGAGTACCTACTGTGCTGCGGCCCTTCGCAGGGCAGCTCACGGGATGATGGGACTGGGAAATAGCCTTCAGAACCCCCATTCTTTGATGATCAGGGGAAAAAACCCCTGTAGGGTCGGGTTGTGGTGGTGAGTGTTGGGAGTGGTGCTGGGGTGTCATTCACCCTACGGCGGTCTCCTATCGATAACCTGATGCAGTCCCTCCGGGTGGGTGCCTGGAATGTCCTCACTCAAAGAGACGATGATCACCTGTCTCTGCAGTTGTCTGATCTCCAACCTCTGAGCATCAGTATTTCAGAACTTTCTGAGGTTCAGAGACCAAATAGTGGTGAGATCTTGGTGGGTGGCCACCTCTACTACTGGTCTGTTCGCTCTGATAGGTACCATTCCTAGGGAGTTGATGTAGCTCTGTCCAACAAGCTGACTACTATGGTAATGGAGGTAACACCAGTCAAGGAGCTCATTATGAGACTTGGTAGTCGTCACTCTCTGAGTGTCATTGCCCCGGTCTTTGTATTTGCTCTGATTGAGGCAAGTGTTCTCACCGAGAAGGAGACATTCTATGCCGCACTCGAGTTGGTGGTTCATCTGTGCCACCCAGGTGAGATACTCTTTTGGTATTTGGGGATTTCAATGCATCTACTGGCACTGATAGGCATAGTTATGAGACATGCGTTGGTTCCCAAAGGTCTGGACCCAGGAACAAGAATAGCACTACGTTCCTTGACTTTGCAAGATGTTGTGGATTTAGAATGGCTTGTTCATGGTTTCAGCTCCCACAGGCACAACGCTGGATTTGGTATTCCAATCTGGTGGTGTGACAAAGGAGACTGACCATGTTCTCATTGATGATCGCTGGAGAAACGGCAGGATTTGCCAGAGTGCTCAATTCCTCAATATTGACCACAGGCTTGTTGTAGAAACTCTGAAGCAGTGGCTCAAATTCAAGAGAATTATACCATCCCAGCCTAGGCTGGATGTTGGCATGCCCATGGATGAATGGGTAGCTGAGGAGTTAGAAACAGGTTATATGGGAGTATGAAGGATCTGCATGTTTCAGGGGATACTGAAGAGTTGTGGAGTGCCTTAAATATGACCATCCTTGATGTTGCCGGTGGGTGTCTTTGTTGCCGGTGGAGGAACTTTGTCTAAAAAGGGACACTGGATACCATTGACTAGAGTCGCAAGGCCTGACTTGATGGCAAAACTGAGCTGGTCTGGGAGCTGAGGCCTAAAACTGTACGTTCACCGAGGGCGGAAAAGGAGGCCTCTGTGCGAGGAATCTGTGAAAAGGTAGGGCAACACCTGTGATCAAGTGATTCTCATCCTGTTTGCAGAGGAATCGGTGTAATGCGTTCTTCCAAGCCTGTTCCTCGGTGTATTACAGATAGAGTGAAGGGCGGTGAGCTCTTGACAGAGAGTAGGAAGTGAAGGTCCACTTGTCCGGTTACTTTACGGAGCTTTACCAAGCTGACCCACCAGTTCTTGCATTGGATGTCAGGGTTGTTACTATATCCCTATTGCTGAACCTCTGCACCTCCATGCTGAACTTCTCAAGGCTGTTGGAAATGCTGTACTCGTGTTGTTTCATGCAGTTCTATGCTCTGTTTGGAGCACAGGCATCATCCTAACCATCTGGAAGTGGGGCCTTGTTGTCCTTCTCTGGAAACGGAACTATGGTTGCCAGGACTGAAACGACAACCATGGGGTGACGCTATTCTCAGTCTGGACAAAGTTATGGCTCGAATAATAATTATTGATAGGGTTCTACACCTTCTGCTTGAGCACCAGTGCCAAGAACAGTCTGGCTTTACACTAAAGAGGTGAATGATTGATCGTATCCTTGCTCTTCAGATCCTCACCGAACGCAGGCGAAGTTCAACAGTGGCTGCTGCTTTCAGCCTATGTTGATCTCCACAAAGTGTTTGATTCCCTGAATCGGGATGCCCTCTGGAGGATCCTCAGTCTTCTAGGTATGCCAACAAAGCTGATCGCTCTGATGTCTGACCTATAGTGGGGTGCCTGGACAATCAGTCATTTCAAGTTGATGCAAAAGTTTACTTTTTGGTATCACCTTGAAGGTTGGGATCTGAATAACAATTTTGGTCCAAGTGGACAACGATCAGCCCCCATTGGAGCACTTGGGGCACTTAGTTGCATGGGGGGGGGGGGGGGGGGGGGGGGGGGGGGGGGTGTGCCTGACCCCACCGTGAGAGGAATGTGAAAAGTTCAAAACTGTTCTAACTTTTGAACGGATGATCCAATCTGAACACATTTGATATCGGCAGCTTTGTGATGAAGAGTAACAACCTCATTTCTAAGTATTTTTCCTCTAGAGGTCACCGTGTTGATGGTATCACGGTAACTCCATTAAAAACATGTTATTTTATGACTATTTTCATATTAATCAGCATTGCTTTTTAATTTGGGTCACAGGTCCATGACGTGGTCAATAACCTATACAAATTGACTCCTGGGCACGAAAATCAGGCACTAGTGGACCCATCCTGCCTCCTTCATACACGTTTGTACCACCTGTAGGCCGAAATCCTCTCACCCAAACTCCGGTAAAAGATGTGCAGCCACTGTCCATGAGTTCATTCCATAGAAAGGAACATCATGAACAGGCATGGATGACTGTGGTACATACCAACCTGCACGTGGAATTGGAGACAGAGAAAGTCAATCCGATCATGTGGTCTTCATACCATGCTTGGCGATCAGATGCTGTTGGACCACCAGAGAAATGCATTGAAGCCCTCCTACCACTATTCCATGAGAATGCAGCTACACCAGAAATGATTTGACATGGAATGGGCCTAGTGAAACAAACAAATGAGTACCTCGATCCACAATAACCTCCAGGATTGGTAGTGGACCAACCACTTTACAACATCGCGAAGAAAATGCAATGGACCTTCCCTGAAATCTTTGGAGAAGACAAGTCTCTGGTGATGCTGGGAAGGCTCCATATCGAAATGGCTTTGTGGGCCACTATGGGAGATCTCTTACGTGAGTCTGGATGGCCAGAAGCCCTGACAGAAGCCAGAATTACTAAGACAGAAGCAGCAGCCAAATCTTTCTGGAAAGCATCTGATCAAATGAGAACACGATATGCTCACCAAGTTACCATTGTGGTGCTCGACAGCCTTCTGAAACGAGCCTATGAGGACTGTGGAATCGAGATAACCTTTGAGGATTGGGTCTCAGTGGCTTACAGAGAGAAACCAACAGTGCAATTCTGGCTACTCATTCACAAGTACCAACAATTCATATTCATGTTCATACGGTCACATCGGGAGCTCAAGTTCAAACTCATGGTCGCTACTCTCCGAAAGCTTGTGCCCCTATTCTTTGCCCTAGATCACCAGAATTATGCTTGGTGGGTTCCTGTCCTTATCAGCGACCTAGAAGCTCTTCCGGCTATCATGCAGGATGTGTTTGAAGCGGGGCATTGGACGATAACTAGAAGCAATCGTCGGTTCTCATCCATACCAATTGATCATGCACATGAGCAGGCCAACAAAATAGTAAAAGGAGTTGGTGGCGTAATTGGTCTCAGAGCTCCCTGCCATCTTAGAACGCTGGATTGTGACTGGTCCAGAGATTAGCCGCGTTGATGAACAATTTACTGATGCAAATGACGATGCTGATGATGATGAGGAGATACCTCATCACATGGAAAGAGGTGCATCTCAGCACCGTTTTCAGCACCACGTCACAGACCTGTTGGATATCCTGCTAAGCAGAGGGAATCCCTTTGAGGAGAACAGTGCAGATCTGGTCACGTTAGACAACAAAGTGTGTATGAACGAGTCCGCTGCCGCCTCTGTCCGTATTCTAGAATCTAAGGGACAAGAGCTATATGACAATTTTAGGAAAGATGTGTTTGGATTGAACAACGTACTTCTGACAGCGCTGATCAATAAAAACAACTTGTTGCTGTTCCATGAGCAGAAAACTCAAAGAAGACAGCACTTAAGAGGAAAATACAGCACATCAAACAACATGCAGAGGTGTATGCATTTGTTGTGCTTGAGAGCCGAGGTGGAAATCTGGAGGAATTTTTTCCCAACAAATCTTCATCATCTCCACCTGCACTGTCTTCTGAAGGATCTCCCAACTCCTGTAGCAAGTCAGATTTATTGCCATGCATTATGGAAGCCAGTGCAACTACCGACCCAACAGTAGATGAAGAGCTGGTGGCACTTGATGTTTATCAGGTCACCGTTATCAATGGTGGAGCACTGATCCACGCTCTTCCTGGTACAACCATCCAAGGCAAGCCATTCGATGAATATTTCGCCAAGGTTTTCTGCCCAAGGATCCAGCGTGACTTTAAAAGAGCAGTGAGAGTGGATATTGTCTGGGATCAGTATCGCACAATGACAATCAAAGGGGCCACAATGGGAAAACGAGGAATGGTACACGCCAACACGTGTCTGGTCGTGCCAAAGTCCCGGGAAAATGGCATACTTTTTTGGTAAATGCAGAAAACAAGAAGGAACTGTTCTCATTCCAGGCAAAAAAACTTTTGCAAGTACAGTTCCAAGATGACAAATGTGTCTGTATCACTTCAGGTGATCAAGTCCTCACTGCAGGGAATGGTCTTCCTATGGGACCATGCAATCATGAGGAGGCAGATACTCGTGTCCTGGTACATCTCCTTCACGCCCTCCAATATTCCTCACTTGCAATGGTTCATACTGGGGACACAGACGTTGTTGTAATACTTCTGAGTAATTTCCACCACATCATTGCTGTGAACCCAGCGGCAGAAATCTGGATTTCATTGAAAGCCGGAAAAGCAACCAAAATGATCTCCCTCAACACCATCGCCTCAAGCTTAGGAGTGACAACGTGTAAAGCCATGGCTCTCTTCCATGCATTCACTGGATCAGACAGCACATCTTCTTTCAAATTTAAGGGTAAGCGATACTGCTTCAAGACAAAGGACAAAGTTCCATCCCTCATGGAAGAATTTGCGACTGTCGCTAGCACCCCGTTTGATATATCACCAAAGTTGAAAGAAGTTGTGATGCAATTTGTCTGCAGGCTGTACTCCAACGAATCTATCAGCGATGACAGCAACGTTGACCTCGTTCGAATGAGGGTGTTCTGCCATAAGACTAGGGAGGTGGAGAGAATATCCCCTTCGAGTGATGCATTGGACCAACATCTCAAAAGGAGTGTCTTCCATACGAGCATCTGGACTACAGCTCACGAGCCATTGGCGCCTGTCCCAAACCCCAGCAATCATGGATGGATGGAGAAAGACAGCAAGCTGGTTCCCATTTGGGCGACGCTGCCCCTTGCCAAGGATGTCTTCGATGTCGATGTAAAATGTACTTGCACAAAAACCTGTTCGTCATGCAAGTGCAAGAAGGCTAAGTTGAAATACACACGTTTGTGCAAGTGCAAATATGCTAACTATATGACTCAGAACTGTTCCCAAGCCAGCAAGTAGTGAGTATATTTTGCAGTGGTTTATATATTGTTTAGTTCATATATATACAGACTTGGCATTTAATATGGATTTTTTTTTTCTTTCTTGACTTGGGTTTACTTTCTTAACTCAGTATATCAATCTGGTGAGTTTCTTTTACACTTTGTTGATTTATTTGTTAAAAGAACCATGTCACTGATTGTCTGTCGCAGCAAGAAGTCAACAACAGGATAATATCACAGGTGGTGTGGCAAAATATACGGACAGGTGCATTTGATGATTGGCTTCACAGTCGGGTATACAAGGGTTGTTGCGTTCTGTATTAGTGGAAAACAACTGCTGCACGTCTCCAAAAGTTATTGCTGCTTCCTCTGGAGATGGTCCGTCAACTCGACCATGCTGTTTGTCATGGAGTGGTGGCTTTACGAAATTACGGCATGAAACAGCGTGCTATTGCTCGGCAGTATGGCATCACTCAAGGTCAGGTGTCAAAGATCCTGAAACGAAATGCTCAGAGGGGTGTCCCTACTCCAATACCGAGGCCAGGACGTCCCCGCAGAACCACAAGGAGGGATGATCGCCAGCTGCACCGGTTAGTCCGCAATGGCTGTACCAAGTCAGCTAATCGGCTTAGGGCTGAGTGGCAGAAACTGACAAATGCGCCTGTATCCAGAAGGCTAGTCAACCAACGACTGGTTCAAGCAGGCTATTGTGCCAGGCATCCCCTGAGAAAGCCACGCCTGACCAGACAACACCATCAGCGCCGATTGTAGTGGGCCAGAGAGCACCGTCAATGGCAGCCATGACACTGGAATCATGTGATCTTCAGTGACGAGTCTAGATTTCTGGTCTATCGTCAAGATGGGCGCGTCCGAGTGTGCAGGCAAGTGCATGAAGCCTACAACAAAGATTGTATAGTGCCAAGAGTCCAAGCTGGAGGTGGTGGGGTGACCGTTTGGGCTGCTTTTCATGCAGGGGGCAAAACTGACCTGGTTGTTCTGAATGGAAACCTGAACCAGTTCAAGTACAGGGCCATTCTAGAAGAAACATTGCTTCCATTTGCTCGTGCAGCCTTTCGAGGAAACTTTGTCTTCCAAGATGACAATGTACGGCCTCATCGTGCTCGCATGATCCAACACTTTCTTGCTGACCTTGGTGTAGAGCTTATGGAGTGGCCTGCCATGTCCCCGGATATGAATCCGATCGAGAACTTGTGGGCAGAATTAACGCGTCAAATCGACCACTTGGACCAGCAGCCGACCTCGGTGCGTGAATTACAGCAGGCTAATGTCACTGCATGGCAAGCGATTCCTGTCCAAACCTTGGCAAATCTCGTGAACAGCATGCCTCAACATGTACGTGCTCTCCTGAATGCTCGTGGGGGTTACACGAAGTACTGAACTGTAATTTTACTGTCCGTAATCCCAGTCGTAATTTAACTTTTGTTTTTGTTAAAAAATTTTTTGGCTAATGTGCAAAATAAAGAGATACTTCTGGAAAACGTACAGAAGTTTAACACAGTACTGTCCATGAATTGAGTTCGATGTCAGTTTACATCACTTTCAAGGATCAATTTATTTGTTTCGAAATGTCAAATGTGGTTTTTGTTTATTTTAAAGGTTACATTAACAAAATCTAGAATAGTTTCAACATAATTCCAATGAACTTGTGGTTCTAAGTCATCTTGAAAAGTAAGTTCACCCCCACAAAAAAAATATTCCATATTAAATGCCACGTCTGTATATTGTTTAGTTCATGTTCATGGCAAATGTCAGAACTCATCCCAACACTTATTAAACCATTGTGGCGGACACAAAAGCCCACTGGCGTGGTGACATCATTCCACGCACCAAGTGGGCGGTGGCCACGTCCGAGGGGTAGGCGTGGCCTCATGAGAGACACCGGGCGCCCAGCCCGGAGCGGTACAGTGTTACAGTGTAGTCTTGAATAAAGGCGTTTATATGTTACCGCTTGTCCGCTTCCTCCTTGCTCACAAGCAGCGCGCGTAACGCCGCGCTTTATTGGTGACCCTCGACGTTGGATCTGCCGGAGCGATCCTTCCACACGCGACGCCATCGCCATGGCCGCCTTCGTCAAACTTCCGGAATTTTGGGAGGCTCAGGCCGAAGTCTGGTTCGTCCAGGCCGAAGCCCAATTTCAGCTTCGGCACCTCACCGGCGATGACACGCGCTACTGCCACGTCGTCGCCTCCCTCGGGCCCGGCACGGCCGCTCGAGTTGTGTCCGTCCTTCGCCACCCACCGGACGGCCACAAGTACGAGGCACTCAAGCGGCTACTCCTAGCCACGTTCAGACTCACGGACGACGCACGGGCCGACCGCCTCCTGGATCTCCCCGAGCTCGGTGAGACGCGCCCGTCGGTCCGAATGGACCATATGCTGTCACTGTTGGGCGACGAAGCCCCCGGTTCGCTATTCCGGGCGCTTTTCCGTCGCCAACTTCCAGCGCAGGTTCGCCTCGCGTTGGCCGGGACCGGGCTAACGGAACCCCGAGCATTGGCGGCCGAGGCGGACAAGTACTTCGCCGCTTCGGACACGCGGGCGAGCGTTGGCGTGGCCGTCACGGCCTTCGACGCTGCTGTTCCACAGCATCATCTTCTACAGCACGCTGATGTTCCACAGCATCATCTTCTACAGCACGCTGATGTTCCACAGCATCATCTTCTACAGCACGCTGATGTTCCACAGCATCATCTTCTACAGCACGCTGTGGTTCAGCAGCATGCTGATACGCACCTCGTGAACGCCGCCACGCCCCGCCCACCGCCGCGGCGAAAACCGCCACCGCGGGGAAACCCGTCGACTCCACCGGCCTGGCGGAGCCAGCCGCGCTCCTCCAGCTCCACCACCTGGTGCTGGTTCCACGCCAAGTTCGGCCACGAAGCTCGGCGGTGTCATCCGCCGTGCTCCTTCAACGAGTCGGGAAACGCCCGGGCCGGCGCTCAATTGTGGCGATGAGCGCCGGCCGTTCGAGCAGCCTGCTGTTCATAACGGACACCTTCTCCGGGCGCCGTTACCTGTGCGACACGGGAGCACAGGTGAGTGTCATTCCCGCCGGCATGTCAGACAAGCACGCCGCGGGTGGGGGCCCCGCGCTGCTTGCCGCGAACGGGACGCCCATCCGTACGTACGGAAAACGCTGCCTCTCTCTGCGGTTTGGAGGGCAGGTTTTCCGATGGACGTTCGTCACCGCCGACGTGCCCATGGCACTGCTTGGCGCGGACTTCCTGTGCGCTAATGGGCTCCTGGTCGACGTCAAGCGCAGACGGCTTGTCCAGGCCGAGACGTTCAGCTCGCTCGCATGTGCGTTGCCCAGCTCAACGAGCGGCTTGCCAAGCGGCTTGCCGAACGATTCGGTTCCGGCCACGTTGGTCTGTACGCTTCCGGCAGCGGACGCATTCACCCGCCTCCTCGCCGGTTTCCCGGCCCTCACGCGGCCCACCTTCTCGGCGGGGGCCGTCAAGCACGGGGTGGCCCATCACATCCCCACCGTCGGGCCACCGGTCTACGCCCGGGCACGCCGCCTCGAGCCGACGAAGCTGGCGGTGGCAAAAGCGGAGTTCGCTACCCTGGAGCGACTCGGCATCGTTCGGCGCTCAGAGAGCGCTTGGGCGTCGCCGCTGCACATCGTGCCGAAGCCCGGCGGGGGATGGCGACCGTGCGGGGACTATCGCCGTCTCAATGACGCCACGACTCCCGACCGCTACCCCGTCCCCCACATTCAGGACTTTTCCGCCCGTTTGGCGGGCAGGTCCTTCTTCTCGAAGGTGGACCTCATACGCGGCTACCATCAGGTCCCCGTCAGGCCTGAGGACGTCCCGAAGACGGCGGTCATCACGCCATTCGGACTCTTCGAGTTCCTGCGCATGCCCTTCGGTCTGAAGAATGCGGCTCAGGCGTTCCAGCGACTGATGGACAGCGTCCTGCGCGACTTGGATTTTGTCTACGTCTACCTGGACGATATCCTCGTCGCCAGCGCGTCCCGCGAAGAGCACCTACGCCACCTCCGCACGCTCTTCGAACGCCTGGGCCAGCATGGCCTGATTGTGAACCCCGCAAAGTGCCGGTTCGGCGCCGCCACAATCGATTTTCTGGGGCACCGTGTCACCAGGCACGGAGCCGTCCCCCTGCCGGCCAAGGTGGAGGCGGTGAAGGGGTTTCCGCGCCCCCGCACGATCAGAGGGCTGCAGGAGTTCCTGGGCATGGTGAACTTTTACCATCGGTTCCTGCCCCGTATCGCCCAGCTCCTGCGCCCCCTGCACGAAGCTCTCCGAGGTAAGCCGGGCAAAGGCGACGTTACCTGGACCGAGCAGATGCACACGGCGTTCACGGGCGCGAAGCTCGCCTTGGCTAACGCCACCATGCTCGCGCACCCGGCGCCCGATGCACCGATCGCCCTCACCACCGATGCCTCGGACTACGCGGTGGGCGCGGTGCACGAGCAATGGGTGCGTGGAGCTTGGCAACCGCTGGCGTTCTTTAGCCGGCAGCTTCGCCCGCCCGAACGCCGTTACAGTACCTTCGACCGCGAGTTGCTCGGACTTCACTTGGCGGTCAGGCACTTCCGCCATCTGCTCGAGGGCCGGGCGTTCACTGCCTTCGTCGACCACAAGCCGCTGATCTTCGCGATGGGCAAGGTCACCGAGCCGTGGTCGGCCCGGCAGCAGCGTCACCTCTCGGCCGTGTCCGAGTACACGACGGACATCCAGCACGTCGCGGGGAAGGACAACCCGGTGGCGGATTGCCTTTCCCGGGCCGTCGCCCACGCAGTCCACCTCGGCATCGACTATGCCCGGATGGCAGCGGACCAGGCCGCTGACCCCGACGTCCAGGCCTTGCGGACCGCCGTCACGGGCCTCCGCGTCACCGAGGTGCCGTTCGACGGCGCGGGCGCGGCCCTCTTGTGCGACGTCTCCCTCGGGCGTCCTCGCCCCATTGTGCCCGCGGGCTGGCAGCGCCAGGTGTTTGACGCCATCCACGGCCTGTCCCACCCGGGCGCGAGGGCCTCCCAAAGGCTGATCGCCGACAAGTTCGTCTGGCATGGCCTCCGGAAGGCCGTCCGCGGCTGGGCCAGGACATGCCTCGCGTGCCAGCGCGCCAAGGTGCACCGGCACACCCAGGCCCCGTTGGCCCCGTTCACGGTGCCGGAACGCCGGTTTGACCACGTCCACGTGGACCTGGTGGGACCTCTGCCCCCCTCGCGGGGTTTCACCCACGTCCTCACCATGGTGGACCGCACCACCCGGTGGCCGGAGGCCGTGCCCTTGGCGTCGACAACGGCGGCCGATGTCGCGCAGGCTTTCATCGCCACCTGGGTCGCCAGGTTCGGCGCCCCCTCAGACATCTCATCCGACCGCGGCCCCCAGTTCACCTCGGAGCTCTGGGGGGCGGTTGCGCAGGGGCTCGGGGTCCGGCTGCACCGAACCACGGCCTACCACCCCCAGGCTAACGGCCTGTGTGAGCGATTTCACCGCTCATTGAAGGCCGCGCTCCGGGCCACCCTCCGCGACGGCGGCTGGGTCGACAGGCTCCCCTGGGTCCTGCTTGGCCTCCGGACGGCGCCCAAGGAGGACCTGCGCGCATCCGCGGCGGAGTTGGTCTTCGGGCAACCGCTGCGGGTGCCGGGCGAGTTCCTCCCCGACTCCACGGCACCATGGTCCGCGGCACAGCAGCGCTCCGCTCTGCAAGAGACCGCCCAGAGGTTCGCCCCGGTGCCAACGGCATGCCACGGGCACCCACCGACGCACGTCGCCCCGGAGCTTCGCACGGCGGAGTACGTCTTCGTCCGCCACGATGCCCATCGGACACCACTGCGGCCCCCGTACGACGGGCCTTTCCGCGTGCTGGAGACCGGGGCGAAGCACTTCACCCTGGACATCGGCGGTACTCCTGACCGGGTTTCGGTAGACCGCCTCAAGCCGGCCCACCTCGATGTGGACCATCCACCGCCAGTGGCCCGACCCCCACGTCGGGGCCGCCCTCCTGCGGGCGGACCCCCGGCACCGCCCAGCCCCGCCGCCACGCCGCCCCCCGGTCCTGCACCCATCCCAGGAGCAGCCAGGGGCATCCCACCTGGCATCCCTGCACCCCGGACGCCGCCGATCGCCAGGGGGCGCTTCGGCCGGGTCATTCGTCTGCCCCGCAAACTGGCCCTCCAGGTGCGCGGGAATTCTGGGGGGGCGCGTGTGGCGGACACAAAAGCCCACTGGCGTGGTGACATCATTCCACGCACCAAGTGGGCGGTGGCCACGTCCGAGGGGTAGGCGTGGCCTCATGAGAGACACCGGGCGCCCAGCCCGGAGCGGTACAGTGTTACAGTGTAGTCTTGAATAAAGGCGTTTATATGTTACCGCTTGTCCGCTTCCTCCTTGCTCACAAGCAGCGCGCGTAACGCCGCGCTTTACCATGTAACATGTTTAATGATAACTAAAAAAATTGCCCAATTATTACTGAAAGTCTCTCAAAATAACATGTTTTTTTTTATTAGGGAGTAATGCATTCACTCGTGTCTGTGTGTGTGTTCGTGTGTTTGTGAACAAGATATCTGGAAAAGTTCTGAACGGATTTGGATGAAAGTTGGTGGGATGATTGCCCTTGGGATAAGGAAGAATTGATTAGTTTTTGGTGAAGCTCAGGATATTATTCCCGATCCAGGAATTTTTTGAAGGATTTTTTTACCATTGGAAGATAGGGCTCATTTTTTATTAACATTATCTTCTATATATTCTATATTTAACATTGTGATATGAAAATAGTTTTCATATTTGTTGTAAATGTAGTTTAAACTCGTGGTTATGCGTTAGAGCGGTGTATTTTGTTAGCAGCGTCGTCTTCAATGTTCATTTTTTTTTTCTAATAAAGACATATTCTGTCATTTTAAAACCACCAACGTGTGTACTATGTTTACCCGTTTCATAAAATGTATCGTTTGATACGTATAATGCTTTAAAACTGTTTTTTACTTCAGAAGAGATATCAACATTTAGCTCGGCGAATGTCATCCGCGGTGTCAGTATTTGATGAACGTATAAAGACTTAGTTCCAGATTTGTCAATGGCTGAGGTATATTAACAAACGAATAAAACAGATTTGGCAAAATTCCAACTTTTTTTTAAAAGATCGCATATTCACCTGGGGTTGTGAGAGGCTGAAGATGAAGAAGAGGCTGAAGAAGAAGAAACCTCGCACGGGCTGCCCAGACCAAATAAATAATTCTGGTTCTGGCTCTGCGATTTTCAGGTTTGTTACTCCCGCCAGGGAGTAACACATTCGATCGTGTCCGTCCGTGTGTGTGTGTGTGTTCGTATGTTCGTGAACAAGATATCTGGAAAAGTTCTGAACGGTTTGGATGAAAGTTGGTGGGATGATTGCCCTTGGGATAAGGAAGAATTGATTAGTTTTTGGTGAAGGTCAGGATATTATTCCGGATCCAGGAATTTTTTTGGAAATGTTTTTGGGAAAGATTTTTTCTGTTTTACTGCATTAAAGCTTTTATTCTTACTCTGAAATGATGTTTTTCTCCCCTAATTCCGAGATATATCAAAATAAATTATCTGACAGTTTGGGCTTACTTTCTTTTTCATTCATTGTTTTGGGGAGAGGGGATGTTAAACAAAACGTATTATTCCAACTAAACCCACGGCGGGAGTATGCACTCTACTGAGTGGCGTTCTAGTTTTACCCTGAAACCGTCAACATGGTGGCCTTCGGAAGCAAAACACTTATAAATGAGGTTGTTAGTCTTCATCACAAAGCGGCTGATATCAAATATGTTCATATCGGATCATCCGTTCAAAAGTTAGAACAGTTTGAACTTTTCACATTCTCTCACGGTGGGTTCAGGCACCCCCCCCCCTTCCCATGCCCCCAAGTGCCCGCAATGGGGGCTGATCGTTGTCCACTCGGACCAAAAATGTTATTCAGACCCCAACCTTCAAGATGATACTAAAAAGTAAATTTTTGCATCAACTAGAAATGAAAATGAAAATTTGCCAATGCCGGACACCCGGAAGCCCCATTACTACAGGGTCTTTCAAAAAAAAAGTGGACTATTTCAACGTTTTATTGTAGAAAAATTGCAAAATGTAGCAAGTTCAGTGATAAATTGATGGAAAACATACACCATGCCATTTTCAAATAATTCATTAGACTGCTTGTCATTGACTTTTTCAATATGTGCTCCACCACTGTTTAAAAAAAGGCTTTGATCCTGACTGAAATTCTCCACAACTTGTCTGCAAGTGGCTAGAGTGGTAGCCTGAAGGTAGTCCTCCACCTCTTGCTTCAGGACAGCCAGGGTTCGAGGTTTGGTGGTGTAAACTTGACCTTTAGCAACACCCCCAAAATAAAAAATCCAATTGATTCAAATCCGCACTAAGGGGCGCCTTCTCATGTGCTGTGCCCAGGCTGATGACATGATTTCCAAACAGCTGGTGGAGCAAGTTGATGGTTTCACCTGCAGTGTACAGTGGGGCACCGCACTGCATGAACCATGCAAGTTTGAGTTGGCTTGGAGACATTAGTCGAGTGAGATCAGCATGAATTGGTGCAAGACCTCGCGGTACTGCTCGCCGTTGACCGTCACCATCTTACCATTGGCATCTTCAAATCAATTCAGTCCCAGCATACCCCATCTCGCATTCAATGCACAGAAGCAAGTGGACTTGGGGCCCTTGAGAGACAACTCAGACAACTCCACAGAAGGCTCAGCATCCCAGAAGATTTTATTGTAATTGTTGAGAGCCCCATTAAAACGGAAGTGTGCTTCATCACTGAACCACAAGTAGTTGATGCAATTTGGGTACCTTTCCATTCAGTCAATGAACCAATCATAGATTGTTACTCGTCTTGCCATGTCATTCAAAGTTAGTTTATGCCTTACAGATGTGATGTAGGGGAAGAGCTTGAGTTCAGAATTGAGAATGCAACACACAAATGAGGCTGAGGTCTCCATTTCACGGGAATGCCGATGGTTGGATTTCTAAGGACTTTCGATGGCAGAATCTCTCACAAGATTAATGTTCCCTTGGTCTTTGGTAAAACAGTGTTTCCTTTGTTTTGGTTTTTCACACTTCCATGTGCTTGGAATTACTCGACAAACCGCTCAATGCTCCCATTGGAAAGTCCATTACGGGTGTAAACATTGTAATACTGACAGTATTGTTGATGCACCTGCACGTAGGATTTTGTCTCAAACCACAAAGTCACGATTGTCGCTTTTTGTTCCATTGTGAACACCATAGTTGACATAGAGTCCTACTGACTACTTGTTAGAAATGGCATCCCACCACCACCATAACCTGCAAGAGAGAAGGGTATAGCAGTAGAAACCGAAGAATATCAGGCTGCACAAACAGTCCACTCTTTTGAAACACCCTGTATACTCTAGTAATGAGAGTGCTGTGAGGTGTAGTGTTTCCATCAATGACTTGTTTCCAGTTGTTACTGGAATTTGTCAGGTGTGTGTACACACCCCCACCAAGTGATAAATGTAGGGGTGTACTTACTTTTTCCACATGCGAAAAAGTACACCTCTCCCCACCAAGCCCCAATACATTTCAGCACTTGTATGGACTGAATTATAGGGAGGATGTTGGAGAGATCTATCTACGGTGCATCATTTGGGCATGTCAAGATCTCTGACCTTGATTTCCCAGATGATGCAATCATCTTTGCAGAGACTGTGGACATCCTTATTGGGGCCCTCAAGGTATCAATGAGGAGTTGGAGCCACTGTGATTACAGGATTCTCAGGTCAAGACTCAGATCCAGGCTTTCAATGACATCTCCAGATGCTGCTATCTTGTCTGTACCTGTCCGTGGAGAGATGTTGAGGTCACCGAGAGATTAATTTACCTTGGCAGTGATATTCATGTCTCCACATGTTGTGAGCTAGACGTCGATAGATGTCTGGGTTGGGCTTGGGGAGTCGTGGATTCACTGGACCATGGTGTGTGGTGCTGTCAGTATCTATGGAGGAAGATAAAAGCCAGTCATTAAGTCTTTGGTGCTTCCAGTCTTGCTCTACAGATGTAAGAGTTGGACTCTGACCAAGGATCTGAGACAAAGGCATAACTCCTTTGGTACCAGGTCTCTTTGGAGAATCCTTGGTCATCACTGGTTGGACTTTGTGCCTAACGAGCGTTTGTTGAGAGAGACTCAGATGAGACTTGTTACCTGTATTGTCCGTGAGCATCCGCTGCGGCTGTATGGACATGTGGCTTGTTTTCCTGATGCTGTTCCTGCTCAGCAGCTTCTCTCGGCAACGGAGCTTCATCAGTGGATGAGGTCAGTGGGCCAACCACGTGTCTCATGGTTGCAGCAGGTTTATCGGTACTTAGAGTAAATGGGGATGGGTAGGCATCTCCCTCTAGGGGAATGGCCAGAAGGAGGAAAGTGGAAATGGTGAGGGTGACGCGCTACTCTGGAGCATGCTCCCTTACCTGACCTGACTTGGGAAAGAGGGAGGGAGGGGGTGGGGAGAGAGGAGGGGGAGTGGGGGGGGGGGGGGAAGGGGGCGTTGGCGATCATGCCAATATATATATTTTTAATGTACAAGACCTGGTCACTTAATGACTTCTGAAGTTAATTTTTTTCCTTCTTTCTTATTTCAGCAGTTTTAAGCTGCATTCCATATCACTCTATCCATGGGACCTGCACTATAATTCTAGCACAATTCGCACAATACATTTGATGTGTATATGAATGAGCTCAGTGAGCCATAGTATATAACAAAATTGATTACAAATCACAGCATTGAAGAAAGACCCTGAAGAATAATTCACGCAATACATTCAATACATATAGGCCTACATATTAATCGTTACTCTGTACGCTCATTATATTATGCCCGAATCGCTATTGTTGTTAAGGGGTTCTGCCCATGTGTGTCGATGCTTTGTGGGGCAATCAAATCATTTCAAAAGTCCCATATTACGAGGCATGCCCTTCTGTCCCTTCGCTGACGGGTTTAGGCAAAAGACAGCAATGTTACGCTTCACAAACATATTGCATGTCTATCTGTGAATCTCATTGAAGATGTAAAATAAGTAAAACACAGAAAGAAGGACATTTTATAACACATAGTTGTTGTTGCCTGTGCTACTGTCATTGTGGCTGTGCTTGTTGTTTGTGGGTTATTTTCCGTTTGTAGAAGTTCTATATATTTTTCTATTGCTTTGAGAAGTATTACTATAAGTAATTTTGTGTTTTCTTTTCAATATCCTTCTAAAGGCTTCCTGCTGTCGCAGAATAATAGATGTTGCCTTGGAACGGCTGCATTAAACTTCCATGCCCGCTTCTTTCTCAATCCCAGAAAAGTGGGCTTTTAAAACAGGCATGCATCATTATGATAAGATGGACACAAATTTTTATTCTAAGCAAATCGATTATTAGCTTTGCCAACAATACATCGATTACTTGCTTTCCAATGGTACCATTTTTATTATTCGATGACAGTAGGAACCTTTTAGAATGAAGCGTGATGGATACACACATGGAAGGATGGATGGACACTTCTCCTTTTAGTAACAGATTAATAACTACATGAAGAGATATCAAGCTATCTTCATGAAGGAGTGGAATGCCTTCATTACATCTTCATCCATGAAGAGGTGGAATGCCTTCATTATATTGCATTGATTATCCTCTAACTCAAACAGAAAGTTAGTCACTAAAATAAGCCTTGCCTGCTGTGTTGTACGGATGTATAATATATATATATATATGTATGTTTATATATATAACTGTGAGAAATAGTAGAAACTTCACAGTAGGAGCTGTGGCATTGTCTCATTTGCATTAAATAAATAATCAGGAGATTAAATCAGACGCGGACGTAGCTTCAGGACTTCGATCTTTAATTCGACAAGCTTTCGACCAACAAAGGTCTTCTTCTTAGTCGTCCCCATCTTGAATCTTGTTTCTTACAGTCTGAGAGTCCTTCAGGTGCTTTTTTGCAAACTCCAAGCGGGCTTTCATGTGTCTTTCACTGAGGAAAGGCTTCCGTCTGGCCACTCTGCCATAAAGCCCAGATCGGTGGAGTGTTGCAGTGATGGTTGTCCTTCTGGAAGTTTCTCCCATATCCACACAGGATCTCTGGAGCTCAGCCAGAGTGACCATCGGGTTCTTGGTCACCTCTCTTACCAAGGCCCTTCTCCCCCGATTGCTCAGTTTGGCCGGGCGGCCACCCCGAGGAAGAGTCCTGGTTGTTCCAAACTTCTTCCATTTAAGAATTATGGAGGCCACTGTGCTCTTGGGAACCTTCAATGCAGCAGAGATTTTTTGTAGGCTTTCCCAGATCTGTGCCTCGACACAATCCTGTCTCTGAGCTCTGCAGGCAGTTCCTTCGACCTCAAGGCTTGGTGTTTGCTCTGATATGCATTGTCAGCTGTGAGACCTTATATACACAGGTGTGTGCCTTTCCAAGTCATGTCCAATCAATTGAATTTACCATAGGTGGACCACAATCAAGGTGTAGAAACATCTCAAAGATGATCAAAGGAAATGGCGGCACCTGAGCTAAATTTCAAGTGTCAAAGCAAAGGGTCTGAATACTTATGTAAATGTGATATTTCAGTTTTTTCTTTTTAATAAATTTGCAAAACTTTCTAAAATCCTGTTTTCTCTTTGTCATTATGGGGTATTGAGTGTAGATTGATGAGGGAAAAAATGAATTTAAACGATTTTAGCATAAGGCTGCAACATAACAAAATGTGAAAAAAGTGAAGGGGTCTGAATACTTTCTGAATGCACTGTATATATATATGTATGTATATATATATATATATATATATATATATATATATATATATATATATATTGTATATATATATATATATATATATATATATATATACTATATATATATATTGTATATATATATATATATATATATATATATATATATATATATATATATATATATATATATATGGATTTTATATTTTGAACATTGTATAGCACAAATCGGAACATGAATCGGAACCCAAACCTACAGTTTCTGAGTACATTAGCTCTGAATCTGGCAAATTGTACATAATTTTGTCCCCAGCACGCATGCACACAGTGCGGTAAGGCAATTGTTTCAGTTTGTCTGGCAGTTAAACAAAATAGAAAGTCATTCTAAACAGGAAACTTGCTGGTTCTAGAGAAGTCATGAAGGACACAAACAATAGGCATGACAAACTAATCAAACATGTTAAATAAGGTGGTGTATAAGACGGTGCATCAACAACGGTAGTAACCTTCCGATTCATTGTTTTTTTTCAGCCCTTTAAACTTTTATTTCATTTAAATTGAATAATATACGGTACTTGAACAGTGTGCAGGGTGGCCTGAAGTCGCTTTGTATATAGATACAATGACTGATTAATTATTTTAAGTATTGCAAAATAAAAACTGTATATTAAGAGTTTAAGAATGAATGCTTTACTGGGGAGAGGTAAAGTGACTTTCAGGCCACCCTGTAGAACATAAATTGCATTATTTGCACTTCCAATAACCTTCAGTTTAGCAGTAAAATTGGGGAAAATGGTTCGCCGTCTCGACAAATCACAGAGCTAGCTTTGTCCAAAATATTTGTTTGTTTAAGTGCATACTTTTGTCAAACATCGTTCAAGAATTTTCAGTTTGTCCAAGATGAGTTGGTAGAAGGTTTAACTTGGGACTGTTCCGTTGGGCCAATCGGCTTTATATTGTTGCCATCGCACCTGTTATGCAGTGTGCAAGAACAAAGCGAATATAGATCGTGCTCAAGAAATGCAAAGCAAGTCATCAACAAGAAAGAGCAATCAGAGATTGCAGACCCTCGCCAGGACGTGTTTTTAGGGGTTTTTAAGGCTTGGTGTTAAAACATTTGTTATAACAAATGTGGCGGCCAAACCACATGACCGATGACGTCATCATTAATTTTTTCCCCCCACCAATTTGTCCCTAGATGACGCTCAACAAATTTCATCTTGATCGGATGAAGTTTTGTACTTGTCGAATTATAACATCATAATGGAGGGACCTATGACATCATCAATAACATGTTATTCCCCATGGAGAGTTATTTACAATGAGCCGTCTCAATTTTTCTATGCAGCGCTTTCGGAGATAGAGGTGCAATTGTTTTCGGTTTTTCCAAGATGGCTCCCGCACAACGTGACCTATGACGTCATAATTATCATAAAAAATTATACAAATGGGGTTGCACCTATGGTGAAGATTTCCTGTCAATCGGACCAGCAGTTGCAGAGAAAATCATATTTATTCTGTGCGGACAAACAAACAAACAATCAAACAGACAAACGGACTCAAATGCAATACACTCTCCTCTGGCAAGGGTTAAAAAAACCCTTCAGATGGCCTTTTTCTCAAGACTGTGTGGGGTAAGGGATTCTGTAAACTCTCTAGTTGTTATACATATTTTCAACTGCGTGCCAGGGGCGGATCCAAGGGGAGGGGTGCAGGGGGTGCGCACCCCCCCCCCCCCCCCCATACGATCCAGGATGAAGGTGCAGGCGGTGCGGATCTGCTGAATTGTTGGACCAGGGAAGAACACAAGGAACTGCAGAAACTTCCAAGAACGCACGAAATGCCGTTTCTGACGACCTTCTTTTTTTTTTCCTGGGGGAGGACCCCTAGACCCCCCCCCCCTTATCCGCCCCTCCCCCAGCGCTATAGTTTCATGCACTCCCCCCCCCCCCGTCTTGAAATTCCTGGATCCGCCCCTGCGTGAGCATCATGGGTGATGCATTTACAATAAACCAAACATTGTATGTGAAAACACCAACAGCGTACTGTATTATAATCGATAAGTGAGTTGAATGCCTGTAACTTCACAACACAGCACCAGAAATCTTGGTATCCTTACATACAGTTAGTGTTGCCATGAGCAATGCCACCTGTATTTTAAAAGGTGTTCTGCTGATACTTTTCGGAATGTTGTAAATTATCTCTGATTCTGCTTGCTGCATTAGTTGCTCTGTAAATTAAAAATAACGAAGAACTAACTGAGTGTATAGTTGAGATATCATGTTCAAATTGTGCCAAGATTCTCCATAAATGGTGAAACCATAAAACACCAAACGAGATTTTTGTCTGAGAACAAAGGCTCAAAAGTTCAAAGTTTGTACCATAGAGTTTCCTTCTGGCTGTGGATAATCAGGACACATTTGCCAAGCAAAAGGATTTATAAGTAACTTTTCACGGAATGTAGTGATAGCCAGTAAAGCTTATCTGTCTATCAAGGAAGTGCAAAATGATGAGGGTGACAAGGGAGTCCACCAAGACTGCATTCTATCAGTAAGAACTGGACACAAAATGATAATCACTGACAGGGATGGGTGAGGCATCTTCTAAAGCTACAGAATTGTACAAAATCACAACATACGCACAAGAACAAGATCAGACTTTCGGCGAAGTCCAGGCATCAGATATGGGAGTTCTTTTGAAAAACTTTTTACTACCCTTTCTAAGAAGTTATCCTGCACAAGAATTTCTTTTCAAAGCAGCAAAAGGCGAGTGTGGTCATGCTTGTACTCTCCACTTCTTTGCCTTTCTGTTTGTCAGGGACGCCACGTTCCATTGGGGTCAATCCAGAACAAGACGTGCAGTATCTGTTTGGCATGGCAGCTGTGACAACCTGCCAGTTTATTCGTGCTTATGTGGAGCCGGAACCTGCCCCATATTATTGCCATGATTCCACCGCCGGCCATCAGGGCTTCCTTTAAACATTGATTCTCTCTAACCCTGGGCAAATATTTAAGCACTTTTACCGACCTGCTGCATGCCATTTGCAGACTACAAACGCCAAGCTGGAATTGGTCTCTCTGCCCTCTTATCTCTACCCTTCCTTCCCCTCTCTGGACGGACAAGGCTTTTTGATGCAAAGCCAGCTATTCTGTCCCTCGTCCACCCTGCTCGGTCTTCACCTCGTAGCTTTGGACTGCTGAGTGCGATGGAGACAAACAGCCATCCTTTTAAGATGCCATTGAGGCTTGGGAACCTGACTAATCCAATGTATGATTAATGGACGGAAGAGCTGCCCTCTGGTCGGATGGTCAAATGCCTCTCCAGTTACGCACAGCCATGTCACTCAACATCGTGTACACTTTGGCTCAGCGCCTTTGGCATCCGGCCCGTTACTACAGCGTTCTCGATTCGATTCCAACACTTTTCATTCCTGTACAACTATGTAACAGCACCATCAATTGTTCGATGAGTTACGAATGGTGATCAGTAGGTCAATGGCCTGAAATTGATTGTCAATAACAGACAGTTGGTGAAACTTCTATCTTATTTAAATTGTCCTTTAATGACAAAGTCATGGAATTATTTTTTGATATAACCCTTTTACTCATTTTAAATAAAACAACTAGGTCCTACCCCGAGTAGTTTTGCACCTTTCTATACATATATTGTGATTATTGTCAGGATCCCAGACTTGATGATCAATTCTCATCGAACAGTCAATATGTCATATGTCACCAAATATTTACAGGAGATTAAAGGGAACTATGAATTATCTTATAGTGAACTAGCTGAAAGCATCCGGCGTTGCGTGGGTTATTATTGAATGAATTTAGGACTATAATTCAGCTTTTACTCGCGGCCGTAGAAGATTGACTACTATAATTCAGCTCAGCTTTTTTTTTTTTTTTTTTTTTTTTTTTTTTTTTGTATACAAGATCGAGGCTCGTGAAAGAGCGAACATTAATCACACAGAAAGACAAACCGACACATAAAACATATAACATAGGGAGCGGTAGACAAGATGGGGAGAGAGGGGGAAGGACACAAACACAACATTTGAGAGCAGGGACCGAGAGACATGGAGACATCGAGAGATCTGAGAGAGGGCGAGGGCTTTGGGGGGGGGGGGGGGGGCGTGGGAAGGGGGCAGTGGGAGAGGTATAAAACATATGGACACTGCCAGGACTTCCAGGAAAGAAGTTGGAATTTGATTTGGTGAGCAAGTCGAAAGCAGCCTTTTAAAGAAGAAGAAGAAAAAGGTGTTATAAAATATGACGGAATACATAACTTGAGGGGAAAGTGTAAACATTGAAGGTTAATGAGTGAAAACTATCTGGGGAAATGGGGGAGAAACACGTGGTCGAAGAACGAACGAACGAATAAGAATGAATAAACGAATGAGAACAGAGAAGGAAATGCTTTTTTTTTTTTTGTTTGTTTTTTGAGTTGAGATTTACACAAGGAAGTAGGCTATGGGTGAAAAGACTGGGAATACAGAGAACGAAAGTTATTGGATCACAAACGACGGACCACTGAGAGAAAAAACAAAGCCTCAAGGTTGTACAGTGCACACTGTACAAGGCCTTGCTCGCGACACGGCAAACAGACGATCAATTTATGAAAGATAAACACCGAGAAACAACCAAAGTTGCACACAATAACTTCACACACCGAAAGATAAATACAGTTTCGACAAAATACAATTGTGAACAGACTTAACTTCGAAAAACGTGGAGACCGTGTGGAGCTTCGAAAATCCCTGATCAAGTCTGGATTGTCAGAAGCAACCTGTATATCAAGAGTCAATCGCAACCCGGCCTCGCCACCTCGGCTAAAACCTTCCCGGGGCCCGTCCCGACATTTTTGGTTCTTTTTGAATGAATTTACTACTATAATTCAGCTTTTACTCATGGCAGTAGACGATTGACTACGATAATTCAGCTCAGCTTTTAATTGTGAAATGGGCCCAGCTCTTTTGAGGTGGGCCTCGACCGGCCTCGCCACCTAGCCTCTAACCTTCCCGGGGCCCGTCCCGACATTTTTTGTATTAGAGGTTTCCTCCTATCTTTCACTGTTCAGGAGATTAGCTTGCGCAGACAAACAAACAAAAACTTTCTTTGATAATATAGAGAGATAACAAGGAACAAGTATATTAGTATGGCAGATAGGTGCAGGAATTGTGCCTTTGATGATACAAGCATGGCATTTGGCACAGTCAGAGTATGTCCAAAGAAAGATATTTGGCTATAGGGCCATCGAAGATTTGTCCTTTTTAAAAAAAATGTCCGCCATTGTTGTCACAGGACAAATCTGCGATGGCCCTATAGCCAAATATCTTCCTTAGGGCATACTCTAACTGTGTGCTAACTCTCGAGCTTGTATCATCAAAGGCACAATTCTCCCAAATATTTCACCTATCTGCTGTAATACATGAGCTACTAAACGACATATGAACGACTAAACACGCATGCGTTTAGTTAAGTGAAGAAGAGGAAGATTTATACCTTTTGTGATTGGTTTAGGATCAAAGAGGAAGATGCTGTTGTGTGATATCATGCATGTGTAAACAACAGTTGTAACAGCGGCATAATTCATATAATTCCACGTAGTCACAAATAGTGAATATTATACTGCATACATGCTTGAAAAGGTAGATCCAAGATATCGAAAAGGCGTGCGAGGGGTGGCGGAGAGAGGGAGTTTGATTAATGGTTTTCCAAAAAACAAAGTTGTGACCAACTTTGGCAAAAATTCCTGCAGATAAACACATTAAAGATATGTTTTCAAATTAGCATTTACAGGCAGTCCCCGGGTTACGAAGGAGTTCCGTTTTTAAGTCTGTCTGTAAGTCGAATTTGTATGTAAGTCGGAACAGTTGCGTACGGTTCACATCTGGCGTCAATTAGTCAAAGGTTTGTCTTAGTATATAGTATATATTTTACCTAAAACGTCTATAGGTATAAAAAAACATGAAAGAAACATTTCTTAAACTGTTTAGATAGAAAAGAAAAGATAATGATTAAAGGTTAACACTTACTCTCGTTCCAATTGATGTCTTGCAAACCTTGAAACAATCATACTTGATATATCTCTCCGAGATGATGGGTCTGGTGTTGGAGAGGATGGACCTGGTGCTGGAGAGGCTGGACCTGGTGCTGGTCAATTTTCTTAAAGTAAACATCAAGGGTGGCTTGAACAGAGCTTTTCTCATATTTCTCTCGTCTACCGCTCCCCTTATTATATACTTTGTGTGTCTGTGATTTTTTTCTCTGTGTGATAAATGTTAGCTCTTTCACGAGCCTCGATTCTGTACACAAAAATATATATATATATTTTTTTTTTTTAAATAATAGACTTTACGGAGGTCGGTTCGTAAGTATGGGCGTTCGTAAGTCGGGCGTTCGTAACCCGGGGACTGCCTGTAAATTAAAGACCAGCGTACGCCACATGGTGCAAAGTAGGTACATGTACTGTCTTGCGAGAAGAACGGGCCTGATCCCTAACACAATTGGGGCATACAAACATGGTTTGATTTAGCCAACAATTGGTTTAGGCCAGACTATACAGCTGAAAGGTGAGTGTGCTCCCTCTGTTATATCATTTGCAATGTGTGGCAAAATGGAAACAGCATTGTTTTCAGCAAATACATTTTCAGCAAAGAAGGGGACAGTCACCCTAACACCCACAGCAACACTTGTTCAGAATTTTAATTAAATACTTACTCAGCGTTTATTTCAAAATTTAAAACAATATTCTTATTATTTATAAAACAATCAATAAACAGAAACGAATATTTTTATTTTATTTTAGAGCTTATGTAGAACGTATGAGCTGCAAAGATAGCAACACTTATTTTGTATGCCACACAGGATTGCACGTGGCATCATTGGCTGAGGGCACAGTTGTGCCACTGATGCAATGCCCCCCTATTACCAGTACACAGTTTACACTGGTACTCATTTCGCTGACTTCAGAAGGATGAGCAGGCTGAGTCAACCCCACTTGGAGTTTATTCAATGGCTGCGTGACCAGGATTCAAGCTCAGGACTCGAGAAATCCCAAGCCAGTCATCCTAACACCAGGCTTCATATCAACACTAATGGGATGAAGGATATATGTATGAATGATGATGAGGTCAACAAGAAACAGAAGAAGAATAATAAATAATTGGAGGAGACTTTGAAGTGAAACAATAAGAAAAGTAACAAAATTATAAATAATTTAAAGTATAATAAAAAGATACTACATGGTATTCTTAGAATACTTACCCTGTGCAGTCAACTTGGTGCGAGACAACTTTTCTGTTTTTGAAGGTTTATTTTCATCCAATATGGCTGTCAGACCACGTGGGCGATTACATCATACATTTATATTCTAAAATGTAAATGTTGCGTCGATCACGCTCAATAAATTTCAAACTAATCAGACTAAGCATTGTCCCTGTTGAATTATGACATCATAATTAAGGCAGCAATGACTGTTAACAACACTTATTCCCCATGTGGAGTTCTTTACAATGAGCCATGTTTGAATTTTTACATGGAGTGGTTTTGGAGATATAGAGGTGCAACATTTTTTGGTTTTCCAAGATGGCACCTGTACCACATGACCTATGACGTCATAATTATCATTAAAATATTCCACAGGAGGAGGCGCAATTATGGTGAAAATTTAGTGTCGATCAGACCAACAGTTGCAGAGAAAAAAAATTCATACTGATCAGATCAAGCGTGAACTTGTTGAATTATGATGCCATAAGGAAGGCACTGATGACATCATCATTAACATATCTTATTCCCCATGGGGAGTACTTGACAATGAGCCATGTTTCAATTTTTTCCATGTAGTGGTTTCAAAGATATAGGGGTGGAAAGTTTTTCACAGATGGCGCATGTACCACGTGACCTATGACGTCATAATTATGATTTCAATATTCTACAGGAGGAGGCGCTCCTATAGTGAAAATGTCGTGCCAATCGGACCAATAATTGTAGAGAAAACAAATTCATACTGATCAGATGAAGAATTATACTTGTCGAATTATGACGTCATAATGAAGGCACCGATGACATCATCATTAACATCTCTTATTCCCCATGGGGAGTACTTCACAAAGAGCCTTGTTTCAATTTTTTCCATTGAGCGGTTTGGGAGATAGAGGTGTAACGTTTTTCCAAGACGGCGTCAATACCACGTGACCTATGACGTCATAATTATGAATAAAATTTTCTACAGGTGGAGGCGCTCCTATGGTAAAATTTCGTGTCAATCGGACCAACGGTTGCCGAGAAAATGAATTTTTAAAATGCAGACACGCACATACGCCACATGTACGCACTTGTGGCATACGTCCGCAACCGAATGCCTGAGCGAAAAGCAGGGTAGATATGAGAATTGAGATTGTGTTCAGAAAGGTCAGCATCAGCTAACCAGGCCACAAGATCAGCTTAAGACCCTTAAACACGACATGTTTCTTTCATATGAATATTCGACCGATTATTCATATTTGGGTCAATTGGCATCAATGAGCACCCAAGCGTGGTTCACCGATAATGGTGCTGCGGTTTGATCTCTCCACCCCTTGCCATCTCCCACAACGAACCACGTTCCTTCCTTCTTACTACACTAACCCCTTTAGCCCCCCCAAGTGCACCAAAACACCAGGGGGTTGCAACTCTGCACAGCGGGAGTGACGGTACGTCCTAATTAACCCGTCAAGGCCGAGGCGGAACCGGCGCTTAGGTCCATACCCTGTCATTTACCTCCTGCAGCAGTAAGCATCCTTCACTACTCCCAACCGGATCCCTTCCGCCACTCACCTCCTGGCAGATCTTCAGTATCTATTGCTTTCTTTGTTTGTTGGTTTGTTTGCCAACAGGTTTCCAAACATGAATACAAATGTGGTGATAAAGTAGAAGTAAGGATGCACCGTGTAAAACAATGTTGATCGTATTTGTAATTAGGATGTGAAATGCAGAGGGGTCCAGTCAAGCATGCTGCCAACAAGATTCTTTCATTTGTCTTTGCTGACGCACAGGTAAGGTATAGGCCAACTTTTGTATGGAGTAGTTATAGGAAATTAAATTTAAAAAAACAGTGACATTTCTCTTCTATACCGTGAGTATATCGTTACTCGTTACAATAACATTTTGAATGTCACACGCAGACAGAAAGGGAAAATTGAACTTCACCACAATCTAGTCCGATGAAGAAATAAAGCTTAGGGGCAACGCTCACCTGGTAGAATAAACAGCATACTGCACCTACTAAAGGTATTTTAAACCAATTTCAATGGTTGCTAGAAGAAAGGGCAGCATGTAGAATCATACTAACATAATCATAAGACTTAAAACAAACAAAGAAAAAATATACCGATTTTGGGAGGCAACACTCCCCCCTCCCCCAACACCCATTTTACCTCCTAAGACCCCAATTTTTCTAATGCAATGAACAAACATTGGTACATCATGGGTGATGAAGGTTGTGGTGAAGTTTCATCGAAATAGTGTGTGTAGTTTCTGAGAAGAAAGCAAATACATATTTTGGGGGCAACCCCCCCTCCCCCATAGACCCCCAAAGGGGCAGATTTTTTTAATGCAGTGAAAAAACTTTGGTACATCACGGGTGGTGGATGTTGTTGTCAAGTTTCATCGAAATAGTGTGTGTAGTTTCTGAGAAGAAAGCAAATACATATTTTGGGGGCAACCCCCCCTCCCCCATAGACCCCCAAAGGGGCAGATTTTTTTAATGCAGTGAAAAAACTTTGGTACATCACGGGTGGTGGATGTTGTTGTCAAGTTTCATCGAAATAGTGTGTGTAGTTTCTGAGAAGAAAGCAAATACATATTTTGGGGGCAACACCCCTCCCCCATAGACCCCCAATGGGGCAGATTTTTTTAATGCAGTGAAAAAACTTTGGTACATCATAGGTGGTGGATGTTGTTGTCAAGTTTCATCGAAATAGTGTGTGTAGTTTCTCAGAAGAAAGCAAATACATTTTTTGGGGGCAACCTCCCCTCCCCCATAGACCCCCAAAGGGGCAGATTTTTTTAATGCAGTGAAAAAACTTTGGTACAGCATGGGTGATGAAGGTTGTGGTCAAGTTTCATAAAAAATGTGTGTGTAGTTTCAGAAAAGAAAGCAAATACCTACAGTCGTGGCAAAAATATTGGCACCCTTGCACTTTTTTCAAATAATACACCATTTCTTCCAGAAAATACTTGAAATAAAAATATATTTTGGTATCCACATACTGTATTTCTTTGGTTTGCAATGGAACAAAACAAAAAAAAGCTGAAAAAAATTACTAAATCTTAGCTTATTCCACACAGAAATCCTAAAATAGCCCGGACAATATTATTGGCACCTTTTAGAAGTTGTTAGAAATAATTAGATTTCAAGCAGGTGATTCTCCTTCACTTTGGAATTGAACTCACCTGTAGCCAACCTCCCTGGATATGGCTACAAGGGAACACTTGATTGAAGATTGCAGCGAAGGATTGTTTGAATGGTGGAGAAAGCACCTCAATCAACTGCCAAACAGATTCAAGCTGACGGTCAGACACAAGGTACAACAGTTTCAACTCGCACCATCCGTCGCCAACTCAATGAAAGGAGGTTCTATGGTAGGAGACCCAGGAGGACACCACTGCTGAGAAAGAGACATAAGAAAGCTCGACTGGAGTTTGCCAAAACACACCTGAACAAGCCAAAATCGTTCTTTGGACAGATGAGACCAAATTAGAGCTTATTGGTAAAGCACATCATCTCTATGTTTACAGAAAACAAAATGAAGCATTTAAAGAAAAGAACACCTTCCCAACAGTCAAACATGGATGAGGTTCGGTGATGTTTTGGGGTTGCTGTGCTGCCTCTGGCATTGGGTGCCTTGAATGTGTGCATGGCATCATGAAATCAGGTGATTTCCAAGGCATTTTGGAGCGCAATGTTCAACCCAGTGTCAGAACGCTGGGTCTCCATCGAAGGTCATGGGTCTTGCAGCAGGACAATGACCCCAAACACACTTCAAAAAGCACCCAAGAATGGTTCAAGACAAAACGCTGGACTGTTCTGAAGTGGCCAGCAATGAGTCAGGATCTAAATCCCATTGAACACCTGTGGGGAGATCTGAAAACAGCAGTTGGGAGAAGACACCCTTCAAATCTGGGGGAACTGGAGCAGTTTGTAGAAGAAGACTGGGCCAATGCCAGTAGAGAGGAGTAGGAAGCTCATTCATGGCTATAGGAAGCGCTTGACTGTAGTTATTTTGTCCATAGGCGGTGCTACCAAATATTAAGTCTCGAGTGTCAATAATTTTGTCAATGCCATTTATTTTTATTTTCTGATTTAAAAGGATATATTAAGTTCTGAATCAAAAACTAAGGTTCTGTAATATTAACAGTGAAATAAAAAATTGTGGAGACTAAATATTTTCGTCAATTTCAACTTATTTTTTAGAGAAAATTGTGAGTTATTTGAAAAAAGTGCAAGGGTGCCAATATTTTTGGTCACGACTGTATTTTGTGGGGTCAAACCTGGACCCACTTTGACCTCCCCCCCCCCCCCATAGACTCCCTTAGACTTTGATTTTCTTAGCGCCGCGAACAAAATTTGGTACATCACGGGTGATGAAGGTTGTGGGCAAGTTTCATTGATATAGTAGTTTCAGAGGAAAAAGCAATTCCTAATTTGGGGGGTCAAACCTGGATCCACTTTGACCCCCGGTAAACCCCTTTCGACCCTGATTTTTTAAATCCGTGAACAAACTTTATTTACAACACAACAACTATCATTTGTGCCAAATTTGGTCGCAATCCCATCAGCGGTTTCGGAGAAGACGTTTCAAGTGTTTACGGACTGACGGACGAACTTCGTTCCAGGTGAGATAAAATCATTGTGTTTCATTATATTTGATCGAATTTCATCTGCATTTGATGATTGCTCGTTTTCTCTTGTTCTTACGTTTTCTGACCGCGATGTTCCACTGTTGCTAAATATGTTCATATGCTGTTATCACCACATCATACTTTCATTACAGTGATAATACTCGTACTTTGAAAGCTTTTTGAAGTACTATATAGTACCCCTTTTGAGGTGAGGTGAGGGAGGGGATGGTGGTTAAAACCATCTAAAGGTGGTTTTATATAGTACCCCTTTTAAAGCTCTTCCCGGTAGCGGGAGTTCCGGGGAAGAGGGAGGCGAGGAGAAAGGAGGGGAGAATGGGAGAAGGAGGAAAGCGGAAAGTGCGGGAGAGGAGAGAGTGGGGTGAAAGGATGGGGAGAGGGGAGGAGGGGAAAGAGTTGAGGTCATGAACACATTTTACATTATGTGGAATTTTTTTTTTGTATACAAGATCGAGGCTCATGTAAGAGCTAACATTAATCACGAAAAAAAAGATTTAAAAAAAAAGATAAAAAAATTTACACGGGCAATGCCGGGTACACATGCTCGTATATACTGTATACAGCACCTATAAAAAGTATACACCACCTTTAAAAAATTTCACCTTTTGTTGCCTTATAGCCTAGAATAAAATTGCATTAAAACAGACTTTTCCCATCTTTATTTACACATCGTAACCAACAACTTTCAGTGAAAAACAAATTCTACAAATTTCAGAACATTAATTAAAAATACAAAACTTTTTGACCTTTCGACCTAAAAAATATTTAGGATTTTGTCCTACCGTTAACTCAGGCATTTGGTGAAGTTTCATGAAGATTGGTTTAAAATTGTGACCTGTAGGCAAGTATAAGTGAGCGGACAGACAAACAAACACCCACACAAACACACAAACCAGAGTGATCAACATACTTGTTCAAAAAATTTTTTTGCCAAGTAATAACACAAGTGACGAACCAATATACTTGAAAAATATTAGATTTTTCACAAGTAACAAATGCACAAACTATTTAACAAATGCACAAATAATTTACAACATTTCATGGTTTTCAATGCACAACATGTGCCGGAACCTCATATATATATATATTTTTTACTGTGCATTTAGACTTTAGAAACCATCAATAAGATTGATGTTTGAAACTTTAGCAAAAATTAACCCAGAAGTGCACCACAGTAATGGTGGGCCAATGGCCCCATTTCCTTGTTTGAGGTCGGTTTCATGATTTTCAGACGTACAAGCACACATACATCCAGATAATTTATTTGTGGGATGAGGGGGGGGGGGGGCTTGTACCCATGACTTGATACTACAGGATGAGTCATAAGTCCCAGGATACGGTTTTAGCTGTTGATACAATATTTCTTTATACCATATACTAAGGTGATAGTCTGTTGGCGAAATCTGAAAAAAATGGTTTAGGGAGTACCACATGTTAGAAGCTGCCAACAAGTAGTTTTGGAAAGTACACACCCTCAGGTTTATGAAAATGCTTGTTGGCAATTTTGAAAATGTCTTATAGGCACCCACCTCAAAAAATCTTCTAAAATCAATTAAATATTTAAAACACATTTGGAGGACTGAGTGGCAGATTTAAATGTTTAATCACATGTTCTCTGATACCATCGATCAGCTGAATTCAACCAAAAAATAAAATTTGATGAACGTCAATGGTTAGGTTCAAAGGTCATACCATTTAAGTAAAAGCAAATGGACCAAAAATTCATCAAAATTTGAATTAAATAAGAAAAGTTTAATATATTGGCCAAATTTTGCGCTCTGGATTCCATTTCACTTTCATAATGAACCTCATGCTCTACTAACAACAAGAACAACAACAGGCATTGTAAGGCCATTTTCCCTGCTAGAGCGGGGGTTCGCCTTGTGGTCCCCATGACAATCTTCTCCATTTTGCCCTATTTTCTGCATCTCTCCTTGTTAACCCCCTTGCCTGCATTTCTTCTTCCACCATCTTTAGCCAAGTCCTTCTCGGTCTTCCCCGTCCTCTACTTCCTTCTACATTCATTTCCATCACTCTTCTCAACCAGTCAATTTCATCCTTCCTCAACACATGACCAAACCATCTCAACCTGTTCCTCTTCACAGCATCAATCACAGGCTCTATTCCCATCATCTTTCGCAATTCATCATTTGTCTTCGTCTCTCTCAACGATACTCCGCACATCCACCGAACCATTCGCATTTCCACCCTTTCCTGCCTTCGCTGCTGCTCTTCGTTGATTACTGATGTCTCGCTCCCATAAATCATAACACTTCTCACACATGCAGCATGTTCAACCTCATGTTCAACCACACAACCTCATGTTCTACTGATCAAAAATAATCACCAACCAAATATTGATTATTGCCCTGGAAACGACTAGAGCACATTAATCAGGTCAGTATCGCAATATATACACACTAATGCCTAATGCACCTACATTTCCATGTATATTTACATGTATCATTTTGCTTGCATTAATAGTGTATACTGTACAATGGAGGCTGTGCACATATTTGAAAGGTGTTATGGAAATGACCTATGTCTCGCTTGATTATCTAAACAAATCTGGAAATTAGTTGCCATGGAAACCATGCTATTTACATGCCATTACATCGTGCATAAACAAACTTATATTTAACTTAAGCTTAGTCTTATATTTGATAACTTGTGAACCAGTGATGGGATTTTGACCAAACTTAATACAAGTATATATTGTGAGAAAAGATGAACTGATTCGATTTCCGCATTAATGTCAGAGGTCATGTCAGGTACAAGTGTGATGCTTGAGAACAGCTGAGGAGATTTAAATCAAGCTTGGTGCAAGTACAATGCCTTCAGAAAGTGTTCACACTCCTTGACTTTCTCACATTTTGTTGTTACAGCCTGAATTAAAAATAGATTAAATTGACATTTTTTGTCACAGATCTACATATAATAACCCATAATGCCAAAGTGGAATTTTATTTTTTAGAAATCTTTTACAAAAAAATTAATACAGAAATATGTCATTTACATAAGTATTCAACCCCCTGAGTCAATACCTGGCAGAATTGCCTTTGACAGTGATTATAGCTTCAAATCTTCTTGGGTATGTCTGTATTAGCTTTGCTCATCTGGATTTGGGGAGTTTCTCCCATTCGTCTTCGCAGATTTGCTCAAGCTCTGTCAAGTTGGATGGGGAGCATTGGTAAACAGAAATCTTCAAGTCTTTCCACAAATTCTCAATGTGATTCAAGTCTAGACTTTGGCTGGGCCACTCAACAACTTGCATGTTCTTGTTATGAAGCTATAACAGTGTTGCTTTGGCTGCATACTTTGGGTCATTGTCCTATTGGAACGTACATCTTCAATGAAGTCTAAGGTCTATTGCACCCTGAAGCAGGTTCTCCTCAAGGATTTGCCTGTATTTGACTCCATTTATTGTTCCCTCTATCCTCACAAGTCTTCCAGTCCCTGCTGCTGCAAAGCATTTCCATAGCATGATGCTGTCACCACCATGCTTCATTATAGGAACTAATAACGGTACCTGCCCTACAGGCGGGCTTCAATTGGGAAGCCCAAATGAAAAGGCAAAATATCAGAAATTGAAGGCTTTTATTTTATTTTAAACGATTCATATAAACATCCATTGAATCATATCACATGCAAATCATCAAAATCTAAACAGTACATGGCGCCCATTTTGAAAAAAAGATAGAATTCTGCAAAACGGAAGCGGCTGCTACACGTCTTTCTCAGTTGCACATTTATGTGTGAAGAGTGCGCGCCGAATCTGTAACACGGAAGCGGCCACTACACCTGTTTCTCAGTCGCTTTGCACACGCTGCCGTGTTACTTCGGAGCCGCACGTTTATATAGGAAGAGTTCGTCAGGAGTCGATCTACTCTCTCCTGGTACGTAGAATTTCAACAAAAGCCACATCACTGTTCATATCGGTAAATATTATTCCATCGTGTTTGGAAAAAAACTTGAAAATTGGAAGACTTGGAAAAACAATATAGCATATTTTATTCCAGGGGGTCCCAGGATTACCCACCCAAAATATCGTTGCGATCGGTTCAGTCCGTTTTTGCGGTACCTTCGAACGGACAGACAGACGGATGGACATTTGGTGAATTATAGTAAGATGATGTGAGATGGTTGATGAGCTGTGCTCGGTTTCTGCCAGACATAGCGCATTGCATTCAGGTAAAAGAGTTCAATTTTCATCTCATCAGACACTGGAATATTTTACCTCATGTTCTCAGTCTTTCAGGTGCCTTTTTGCAACCTACAGGTATGCTGCCGTGTGCCTTTTTCTTAGAAGTGGCTACTGTCTGGCCACTCTCCCATAAAGCTAGATTTGTGAAGTGCTGCAAAGACTGTTCTCCTTCCAGCAGGTTCCCAAATCTCAGCCAAGAACTCTGTAGTTCTGTCAGTGGTCATTGGGTTCTTGGTCACCTCCCTGACCAAGGTCCTTCTTGCCCGTTTGCTCAGTTTGGTCGGACAGCCAGGTTTAGGAAGAGTCTGCGTAGTTCCATATTCTTTCTATTTCCTAATGATGGAGCTCACTGTGCTCTTGGGAACTTGCAACACTCTGGAAATTGTTCTATACCCTTCCCCAGATCTACGCCTCCTCACAATTCTATCTCGGTGTTCTACGGGCAGTTCCTTGGAATTCATGGTAGAGTTTCTGCCCTGACATGCACTCTCAACTCTGGAACCTTACATAGACAGGTAAGTTTCTTTCTAAATCATGTCCAATAAATTGAATTGGCCATAGATGCACTCCAATCAAGTTGTAAGTCATCGTGAGGATGATCAAAGGAGATTGGATGCATCTGAGCTCAATTCGGAGTGTCAAAAGAAAGGAGTTGAATACTTATTGACTCAAGACATTTCATATTTTAATTTTTAATTATTACCTCCGCCACCGAAGGTGGATGGACGTCATGTTTTCACCTCCTGTCTGTCTGTTTGTTTGTTTGTCTTTTTGTGAACAAGATATCTCAAAAAGTTGTGGATGTTTGTGAAGACCCGGATCCGGATCTGGCTCGTATAATTTGTTATTCTTCACCATTGGAAGATAGGGCCAAAAACCGGCATACAGCAGGATATCTCAAAAAGTTATGGACGGGTTTGAACAAAACTTAGTGGGCAGGTTGCGTGTGTGACAAGGACAAATAGATTCGATTTTGGTGAAGATCTGAATATGGATTCGGATACGGGAATTATTTAATTTCAAGTGATATTTCACCATTGAGAGATCGGGTGAAAAGCGATATATAACACGATATTTTAAAAAAAGTTGTGGACGAGTTATGACTAAACTTGGTGGACGAGTTGGTTCGTTGACAAGAACAAGCCGATTAGATATTTGGTTCAGATACTAATCCAGATCCGACCTATCAGTGGGATACAAAACATAGACTGTTCAACCTGGCGGAGGAATGTGCTCCACTGAGTGCCGTTCTAGTTTTGTAAAAATGTATTAAATAAAATAATAATTTATATTTGGCATTATGGGGTATTATGTGTAGATCAGTGATAAAAAAAATCTCAATTTAATCAATTTTTCATTCAGACTGTAACGCAACATAATGTGAAAACAGTCAAGAGGTGTGAATACTTTCTGAAGGCACTGTGCAGTATATATGAGCAAATCTGAAAGTTCACGATAAGGATCAGTGACAATTTTAAGCTCTGAGACCCGCATGTGATGACATAGCCAGTTTCTCCTGCAGGTGGCCTGAATTTTTATTATTACTATGAACCAAGTGGCAGGTACATGCTTGATGAGTCAATCTTCTTCTTTAACAACCACAATTATTCCCACTTTATTGTGGGGTTGGCCAGGGGAAGTGTTGGCCCAAGTCTTTCACGAACCAGCTGGCCAGGCCTTACATTCAACTACTGTTAGTGCAGGAATTTGGAATTTGCTCATGGTACCAGCAATAGCTCGCCTACTCTTCATAAAGAACACAGTGGGATATTCAACATCTGCTAACTAATGCCAGAAGACGTGACACCAAGTTTAACGTCTATCCGAGGGACGACACACAAAGTGATGAATCCTGCCTGTGAAATATTTTATAGCTGGGCCAGGATTCTAACCGAAGCCAGACGTCTGATGCTTGAGTGTGATGCTTGATGAGTCAATCACAAGCTCAAATCCAGTTTTTTTTCCATGGTCATCATATATATGATGGGGAATATTATGACTGCACATTTTATTTATTTGTTCTTGTAAGCTTACATCATTCCTTTTGAAAATTAATCGATCTCTTTGAAAGTTAGTAAATGTTTCTTTTTTTTATTCATTCCTATGTGATTTCGGTTTCTTCTGTAGTTATTCCTTGTTTATTACCTCCGCCACCGAAGGTGGATGGAGGTTATGTTTTCAACCCTGCCTGTTTGTCTGTTTGTGAACAAAATATCTCAAAAAGTTGTGCATGGATTCAAACGAAATTTGACAGAGAAGTAGCGTATGTGACACGGACGAAATTATTAGATTTTGGTGAAGACCTAGATTCGGATCCGGCTACTAGAATTTTTATGTTAGACTAGACGGATTTCAGAGAAATGTGAATGTTCGGTGAATTTTTGGGTAAAGGTTGGGAACCTCACTTTTTAACATAATTAGGGTATGCTGAATTTGATTAACCCTGTTCCCAAGCCAAATTTTGAGGTGTTTGACCTTATATTTAGCAAAAACAAAATGGCCGCCAAATTGCCATTTTTGGACAATTTCTTTGAACAAGCATTTATATATCATGTATATACATGCAGCTCTATGTGGTAATCTAATCTAATCTATCTGGTAATTATTTATCTAATCTTCATTCCAGTGCAGCCCACAGTTTTATTATACAAATGTTATTATATAGCCTACCTGAAGTATATATTTGAGGCTAATAAATGTTTCTTTTTAGTTGCAGGCGACCATGGATCCAGTAGTTACCTTGAACAGGCCTTCGTCTGTGGATTACAGCTTGTGTATATTCTGCCAAACCCATAAAGCCAGAGTTCCTCTAAGACGTCTAAGTGAAGCAAGCGATCATGGACTCAGCACAGTAAGGACTGCTGCATGTAGCAGAAGGAAGCTAAGAGACTCGAAGAATATAGATTTGATTGATCGTCTTGAAGATGTGTTAGATTCTGCTGCAGCTGTAACTCTTGGAAATGGGATGGAAACGTGGTGATTCAGGACTAGAGCCTATTCTGATGTCACTGAGTCCAATCCCAGAAAGTTGCCTCGACATGATTTGTTGTGCATGCCAGAAGCAATGCAAGACTCGACGGTGCAAATGTCACTATTCAGAGTTGAGGTGCACATCAATGTGTGCCTGTCAGCAACAAAGTGATGATCTTGTATGAATTTATGAATTTGATGTATGAATTTAGTTTGTATGAATGTGATGTAGTTTGGCAAAACAACATGTGTGACATTCCTGAACGTTTGTGCTTCTTGGCCATGTACACTTAATTTTAGAATAAATGGTTGTATGAAACATTGTCTTATTAAAACCATTTCCCATTTTATAGTGTCCAATTTCAATATCAGTTTGAATGTCTCTTTCAATATGTCGCCAATCATAATATAGACTAGACGGATTTATGAAAAAAAGGCCATGTATAAGCTTCTCGGTGCATTTTGGGGTAAACGTTGTGAAGTTAAAGGTGAATGATTCGATTTTGGTGAAGATCTGAATATGTATTCGGATATGAGAATTATTTAATTTTTTAGGTTATTCTTCACCATTGGGCCAAAACGATACATAGCAGGATATCTCAAACAGTTATGGATGGATTTGGACGAAACTTGTTGGACAGGTTGTGTGTGTGACAAGGAAGAATCGATTCAATTTTGGTGAAGAATGTTTCTACATTATATGAACTAGTGAGACACGCGTGCTACGCACGGGTGGGAGGCCAGAAGCAAACAGGCAATGCAGATACGGCGAATGCTAAAGCATGACACCAATAAATTCCACATTCCTGTAGCACCCTCAGTCACACGTCAGACATGGACAGCAAGTTCGTGAAGGACTTCCATGAAAAACGTACCCGTTTGAAAACAAACGGGTACGTTCACATATAGAAACATCGATCATGGGTCTGTGGCGAATCTGCATATGGCGATCCGCGAAGTTCACGTTTGGAAAGTAGAAACCATCACGGCATGTCGTCATTCACTTGAACTCAATATCTCTTTTTTCATTCCAAACAACATAACTCCAATCTTTTAACAACATTGTTAATGTTTCCTTCATTGTAAAAACTACCAAGTCAACAGCTAAAACGATTTTGAGCCAATAGGTGTTACGGCCTTGGCAAGATCGATGGAGACAGCGATCTGTTAGCTTATACACCGCCCAAATAGCTATGGGGAATTCTCTCATGTAGAGATTAAACTCACGTCGTTTGAACTTTGGCCAATGTCATTATTTACTTTTAATGATGTTTATATACGAATCAAAAAGAAGATAAATGGTTTTGGGTCGTCCTTTCCGCATATCTCGTGGGATTGTGAGTTGGAGAGATGACCGTGATGGCGGGGAGAGGGTTGGCATTCTCTCAAGCAGGGATTCAACCCTTGTCCTTATAAAAGGTCTTTGTCCCCTATTTTACTCCAGGAGATCTCAGGATTACCCACCCAAAATATCGTTGCGATCGGTTCAGCCGTTTTTGCGGTACCTTGGAACAGAGAGACAGACAGACCGACAAACAGACAGACAGATAGACGGACCGACATTTGGTGAATTATAGTAAGATTCTGTACAATGATTTTCTGGTACACTATGAGATACAAAACGTAAACTGTTCACCAGGCAGAGGTATGCTCTCTACTGAGTGCTGTTCTAGTTTGTTTTGTTATTGTTTACTTGTTTGTGGCATTGGAAACTCTTTCACAAGCCTTGAATCTTAAATGCAAAAATTGGATGTCGAAAAAAGTAAAGACTCAATGAGACATAATACCCCTAGTCTGGCATCTATCTGAGACTATATTCCATCAAGGAGATGGCGAGGGCATGCACGGCCCACATGACACATACAGTCACGTGAAAAAGTAAGTACACCCCATGTAAAGTTTCAACTTTTTCAACATATTTCAACATACAGCTATTTGATCTTCATTTCAACAATATTGATAGATAAAGGTGATATAATATAACAAATATCATGAAACATTTACATTTTGTAGTCCATTGTATAATTTATATAAACATAAATGCAAATTTCGCATGTGGAAAAAGTAAGTACACCCTTGGCTCCAATAGGTGGTATTGCCCCCTTTGGCAGAAACAACCTCAAGTAGGCGTTTCTTATAACTGTCTACCAGTCTCTGACATTGAATGGGAGAAATTTTTGCCCACTCCTCCATGCAGAATTCTTTCAGCTGTGCGATGTTTGAGGGGTTTCTTGCATGAACAGCTCGTTTCAAATGCCCCCACAACATCTCGATGGGATTAAGATCTGGGCTTTGACTTGGCCATTCCATAACCCTTCATTTCTTTCTTTTCAGCCATTCCTTGGTGGATTTACTGGTATGTTTAGGGTCATTGTCATGTGGCAAGGTCCACCTTCGGATGAGCTTCAACTCTCCGACAGAAGGCCTCACATTATCCTCAAGCACCCTCTGGTACAATGAAGAATTAATAGTGGATTCTATGATGGTGAGCTGCCCAGGCCCTGATGCAGCAAAGCTGCCCCAAACCATAATATTTCCACCACCATGTCTTACAGTTGGTATCAGGTTCTTGTGGTCAAATGCTGTCTTTGGTTTTCGCCAAACATGTCTTCAGGTACTGTGGCCAAATAGCTCTACCTTTGACTCATCTGCCCAGAGCACATTGTTCCAGAAGTGCTGGTCTTTGCCAAGGTGTTCATTGGCAAATTTTAGTGTTGCCCTGATGTTCTCTATGGACAGCAAAGGTTTCCTCCTGGCACACCTCCCATGTAGATCAAATTTGTGCAGCCTCTTTCTAATGGTAGACTCGTGCACTTTGACATCAACAGTGGCAAGAACTACCTGTATGTCCCGTGATGACATTCTGGGGTTCCTAGAGACTTCTTTCAGCATCTTGCGGTCTGCTCTCGGGCTGAACTTGCTGGGGCGGCCTGGCCTGAACAAGTTGGCAGTTGTTTTGGAATCTTCTCCACTTGTAGATGATCTTCCGGACAGTCGAATGATTGATTTCAAATTGTTTGGAGATCTTTTTAAATCCCTTCCCAGACTCGGAGGCATCTCTAATCTTCTTTCTGAAGGCCTCAGAGAGCTCTTTTGATCTAGGCATGGTGATGCCGCACACTTCAACAACAAAGAGCAAACAAAACTAAATGTCTGAGGTTTAAATAAGGCAGGTTCCTCCAAGATCCTCTCTAACGATGTTCTAATCATTTGCACCTGAGCTGGTGCACCTGATTCTAATTTTAGGTATCTGAAGTAGTGATAAATGTAGGGGTGTACTTACTTCTTCCACATGCGAAATTTGCATTTATGTTTATTTAAATTATACAATGGACTACAAAATGTAAATGTTTCATGATATTTGTTATATTATATCACCTTTATCTATCAATATTGTTGAAATGAAGATCAAATAGTTGTATGTTGAAATATGGTGAAAAAGTCAAAACTTTACATGGGGTGTATTTAATTTTTCACGTGACTGTATATAACTGTGAGAAATAGTAGAAACTCCACAGTACGAGCAGGGCATCTCATTTGTATGAAATAAATAATCGGGAGATTAAATAAAACGTGGTTGTTGCTTCAGGACAGTCGATCTTTAATTCTCGACAAGCTTTTGACCAACAAAATTCTTCTTCTTAGTCGTCCCCAAGTCGTCTTCAGCTGAACTTGGGGACGACTAAGAAGAAGACCTTTGTTGGTCGAAAGCTTGTCGAGAATTAAAGATCGACCGTGCTGAAGCTACGTCCGCATCTTATTTAATCTCCCGATTATATATACGTATATATATATATATATATATATATATATATATATATATATATATATATATATATATATATATATATATTGTTGCGGTTCTCTCGCCGGCCTTCTTCCCTTATCAAGGGGGGATTAATCCCTTTGTCTTTACTGGGCCTGGCGGAACCGGAGCTTGCAACGTCCCTTCCGGAGAGCGCCAAATAGGGTTTCGGGACCAAATTCTCGCTCGTACCTAAGTGCTCGCGCTGCCCTGGAAGCGAGGAAACAAGCCTCGCATGAACCACGTGAGGTTGGAGTACGCCGAGCGGTTTGCATACACGTGATCCGCGCAGTTATAATTAATGGACCCCATTTAAGCGATCTTATTCGTGCCACGCTTAGTCAATGATGAAACCACAAAGACGATCGAATCAAGAAGAAAGAACAGATTGGTTTAATTATTATTCCACGTATTTACAGTTCAGGACGAAGAGACACAGAGCAATCCTTAGACAGTCTTAATTATCCCAGAGACAACAGGCCCGTCTCACACACTCACACGGGGTATTGCAGATGGGCAGGTGTTCCCCAGCGCATCCAAGGATGGTCCCCGTCCAGCTCTCCACGGTCCCCGGCACGTCCGCAAAGATGGTGATCGGCAAAGGCAGGGCCACGTAGCGCGTCTCACGAGGAAAGGCGATATATCGGGGCGAACGGTAGAGAGGACTTTTACGGCAAAGGGCGGGACGGCTTTTACGGCAAAGGGCGGTTACTCAGCCTCGTTCACTCGCGCGGCTGGAATGCGATATATCGATATAAACGCACCTGGCTGCACCCGCGTATGTCTAGCGACCAACTCTTCTTCCTCAATTCACTGGGTGTTGGTTAGCGCACGCGTTCTCATGCGATGGTCAAGTTCTTCAAGCGGTACAATGCGAGTTCTCTCATCAAGTCCTCTCCCTCTCTACTGCAGTCCTCCGCTTCAGTCCTTTACCTCTCTGCTGCAGTCCTCCCGAGGGCTTTGCGCAGTGGGTTATATAGGCCTGCCCCACCAACCTTCTGGAACTCACCAGACTCTTCTCACCACGCCCTCTGACGCCACCACCTCTGAGCTCTGATTGGCGGCTCATGCTTACCGTCATCGCCTCTGCCGCTCCGACCACAACGCCACCCCCACCTTCTTAGGCCTACCTCGTGTTAACTCGACGAATGAACAACCAATGCGTAGCAAAATGGATTGCGCCTACAGAGGTAGAATGGTTTGCAGAAGTAGGACCTATTCTCCTGTCTTTACACAACGCAGAATTAACACTGGAAAGGGCCTACTCTCACACATACTAAGAAATAACTATACTACAAATGAGGCTACATGTTGCTCGTTTGACTATCTATGGGGGCAAAGCTTTAACCTTTAATAGGCTCAATGTACAAACCTCAAAACCGTAGCAATATATATATATATATATATATATATATATATATATATTGTAACGGTTTTGAGAAGTGTAACGAATTTGAGAAGTGTAACGGTTTTTGAGAAGTGTAACAATTTTGGAGGAAGTGTAACGAATGTGAAAACGTTACAATGTGAACGTTACAAAAGTATGGTAACACCCTGGTAATGTAAATAATGGTCGCAGCCGTCCTCCTAGTTAATTCCATGAAACTTACACGCAGGCCACGATATATCTTTTTAAATAGTGTATTTCCTTATTCTATGTAGGCTAAATATGTGTTTCCCACTAGATTGACTTTGCATTGTATCAAACGAAATAAGCGTAGGCCCTTCCAATTTCCCCAATCATCTCCGCTCTCCAAAGTTCCTTTCAAAAGGGTACGAGTGGTTTTCAATCCCGCAAGCCGCCATTGCCCATGTGCTCATCTCGGAGAAGAAAGGTGTGTCTCCACCTCGTCATAGAGGGGAGGAGTGAGCCAGAGGGTCGCATGGCCAATCAGCACCGCGGTGAGCGACCCGGTAGGCGTGCCCTCGCAGCCGGCGGCTTGATTCCGCCCCGAGTTATAAAAGCGACTGTAAGGGACCAGATGACCTGGGAGATGAGATGAGCGAAGAGGCGACATACCAAGAGGAGCGGTGAGATGCGAGACGCTCCAAGCCAAAGAGGAGAGGTACTCGGAGAGGAAACCAGCTTTGGAGAGACGCGCTGAAAGGAGGGAGACGGCTCCACCAGAAGGAGAGGAGCAGGTGTGCCCGAGCCAGCGCGTGACGTCTACAGTATCGGCAGCGTATACGCGACGGAGGGTTTTCCCGCCAAAAACGCGAGGAATTGAGAGCTGCTGCCTCCGACCCTGCCTCCCTCTCCAGCAATCCACCTCAAGCCCTACCTGCCTGCAATATCCCCCGTGTAAGTGTGAGCGTCGTCTGTCCTACTCGTTGTCTTGGGGTTAAGTAAAATGAATAGTATAAGCTAACGATGCACTGTGTGACTGCTTCTTCCATCCATTGCTGTAAATAATTTTGGTCGCTCTTTCTTTTTGCTTGTGTGTGTATAATAAATCTTTTCTTCCTCCGTACTCTGTCTTCTTCTCTTTTCCTTCTCTTTCGGTCGCTTTAGAGGTTTCCCGATTGAATATCTGCGGTGCGATCTGGTCAACGTCGGGTGGAATCGGGTTCTAATCGGGGAGTAACTGTTCGGTCGCGGTTGGACCATCCGCTCGGCCCATCATAACATCTAAAACCGCGTCGGCAACAAATTGGTTGTCAGGAGTTGGATTCGGACCTGGGACTAAATTTATTAGGCCCAAATTTTGGAACACCAATTGTGTTCTTAAGTAACAATTGGTGTCTGGGAGTGAGATTCGGGGCCCGAACCAAATTTTTAAAACGTGTAGAAAAAAAATTTTTGGTCAAAATTACGAGCTGCCGAAATTTTGTTGTTTTATAAAACCCGAATTTTGAGATCGCGCCATGGACAATCAAGGCGATCGGATGTCGGTGGGGGAGATAGACGGGTTAGGGGTAACCCAGGACTTAGGGGAAGAAAGGGAGGAGGAGAAAAATGGCAATGTGGTTGCGGAGGTTTCAGACGCACAAAATGGCGCTCTTGCGCACGAGGTTGGGGCAGCTGCGGCCGCACCCTTGGTACTACCAACGGTGGCCCAAATGCAAGCCTTCATGGCCCAATTAATGGTGGAAATGCAGAGAGAAAACGACATTATGGAATGAATGGAAAGCAGAATGATAGGGGTAATGAGGGCCGATAGGGAGGAAAGGGAGCAGAGGAACAGAGACCGCAAGTTGGGCGAAAGGGTCCCAGGGGTGCACGAGGAGGTAAAGCGGGTCGAGAAGCGCTGGTTGAGCGAAGCGGAGAAAAGCGCGGGTACAATGACGGGGGTAGAAATCGCGACACGGGGTTTGGAAAAGCCGGCGACCGATGAGGTAGAGGAAATTTTATTAAAGCCAACGGTCGTCGAGATGAACAAAGAAATTATGGGTATAGTTGAAATTGGAGAGACCGGGGACTTAAAGTTAAAAGAGCAACAATCGGAGGAAGGAATGGAAATTGCTCAAAGTCTAAATGCACATCCTGATGCCGTACTTGCTAATCCGTATAAAGATTTGCAGGTTTTGGTGCAGGGAGGGAAGAAGAACCCCGAAGGTGAGACGTGCTGTGTATTGTGCGGGGAGATTTTGTAAGAGGATGTTTGGTGACAAAAGAATTTTCACGCGCTTGGGATCGAGGAAGCATCCGGGCGTTGGTGAGGGGTCCCATGTGAGTGGAAATGGCACGCGTGTGGAAAAAAAGTGTGCGTCAAGGGGTGAGCGTGTTACGAAGCGTGAGTGTGATACTGAGTGCGAGCGAGAATGCACGTCGGGGTGTACGGAGTGTGACACGAATAGTGAGTTGGTGATGGCGCAGGTGCGAGAGGGCACATCGGAGCGCGAGTGTGAAACCGAGTGCGAGCGAGAATGCACGTCGGGGTGTACGGAGTGTGACACGAATAGTGAGTTGGTGATGGCGCAGGTGCGAGAGGGCACATCGGAGCGCGAGTGTGAAACCGAGTGCGAGCGAGAATGCACGTCGGGGTGTACGGAGTGTGACACGGAGAGTAAGGTGGTGGTGGAACGTGTGCGAGGAAGCACACCTGAGTTGGTGGTAGCGCGGGTGTGGGAGAGCCCATGTGAGCGCGTTAGTGGGTGGATGCAAGAGTGCACGCCCATGGTGAGTGTTACGGAGGACGTAACGGAGGAGAGGTGTGGACCGAAGTGTGCGCAAGAGTGTGCGCGAGAGGTGTGGTGTGTAACAGAGAGAGCGTTGGTGGAATGTACGGACGGCGTTGGAACGCCAGGTTTTGTGAGGGTGAAAGGGGTAGCGTATGCGTGTGAGCATGCAAGTAAAGCATCGACGGTAACCGGGTTAGCGGTTAGGGCGACGGATAGCCGATGCGAGCACTCGGGGCGCGGGGTGCTTTGTTGGGTGCGAGGCCCGGCGTGGGTCGATGCTGCGTCGCTTCTCTTCGAAGCGTCGTTGCCGATTCGGGCTTGGCCCCGCCCCGCACGGTCGAGTCCGGGCTTTGTCGGACGAGGCGACCGGTCCGGTTGAAGGGCGAGTGGGAGGAAGCGGAACGGTGCCCCCTCGTGGGGACGGGGTTCCGACCGGGGGAGATTGAGCCATCGGGCCCGGGACCGCAAGGTGCCGCGCCGAGACGGTGCGTGGAATCTCGGCCCAACCAAACCACCTCCCTTGAACCGAAAGCCGGACGGATTCAACCTGCAGGCAACCAAACCACCCGAATTCATTGCTCGGCTTTACGAACCGAGTTTAATGATGTCACGACGCACCGAGGCTAGGATATAGTGGACTGTGATGATGATGATGATACCGATAGTGTTTTGATCCGAAATTTAGAAAAGTGAATAGAATTGGCAGTAATTGGAAAATTTTTGATTGGTTGGCATTTGGAGAGCAAAATTGGTAATGGAAGATGCCCGATGTGGTGGGATGGCAACTTTGCCATCTCTCACAGCGGTGGGGGCAAATGCGCTATAGTTTATGGGGTTGATGGCAGTGAAAACTAGCCCGGGTGGGTTAGGATATATCGTGTGTAGGGATCTAGCGAAGATGACATTAGGTAACGTTAAGATTAGTTAGTGACTGATACCTGTAGTGGGGACGCAGGTAGATTAGCGTGGATGATAATGACGTGGGAGCGCAATAGTTTAAAGGGACGACTGGGAAGCGCAAGTTTCAGAGGGGAGTAGTTAGCTGAGATGATGCCGTGTGTGTGAGGATTGAACAGGTGTGATTGAACAGGTGTGATTGCACAGGTGTGCAACTGAACAGGTGTGTGGAGCAGTGTATGAGGGAGTAGTGGTGATTGCATGTTGTGTTGACCAAATGGTCCAGGAAGAAAGGAGGGTGCAGGTGGCACCAAGTGTGAGGGCACAGGTGTGCAACAACAGGTGTATGTGGCTGTGTGGAATAAATGGTAGTGTGGAATAAATGGAGTATTGGAATGGATGGTCGTGGAGTGAGTATGGTGGAAATTGTGGAGTGGAGTGGATGGTGCGAAGGTGTGAATGGGGGAAGAGTGGACCCCCATCACGGATACCCGGGGCGGGTAGTGTAAGTGTTAGGTAGAGGGTACAGGTAAATTGTGGTTGGATATTGGCATCTGTGGTGCGGGTGAAAGAATGGTCTTTGGATGGGTGCATTAGTGTTGTGGAAATGGCTGGGCGTGTAGCCTGTTAGTGTGTGTAGTTGGTTTGGGCACTCCACCACTGTGAGGATGTCGGCCAGGTGAGGCCGCAGGTGGGCTCTGGGAGCCGGTAGTTGTTGTGGATGGGGCCCGAGGATCCGGAGGACGGACCCGGGTAGCCCAGTGCCAGAGGGCACCAAGGGGTGACAGAGCCAGGAGAGGGCCTTCCCCAGTTAGTTAGGTTAGGGTGAGGAGCTAGGTAAGCTCGGGTGGCAACTGCAGTGGTGGAGGTGTGCAAGTGGGTAGACCTGCTGGGAGAGCTACACGTCGCAGCCCAGAAATTGTGCGAAGGCACCGGGAGATGAATCGGGGGAGTGAGACCCCAAATTGAGAAGCACCACAGTTTGGTCAATGGGAATTGGTTATTAGAACCCATAGTGTAAGTTGGCCAATGGATTGGCAGGGAAAGACCCCGGGTAGTGTAAAGTGTGTTAATGTCATTTAGAAAGTAGTTAGGATTGAAGTCTCCTCACACCATCTGCATCCACTCACCTGAGGTGACAGGTACTCCGCACCATGCCATGTTTAATTATTTTTGATGCAAATGATTTGGATTGTGAGACGCATCATGACGTGGGTGTGACATTGTGCGTAATTCCATCTCTTCCTCCTTATGAGGATTGATGATGAATTTGGTGATGGCAAATTTTGAAGTCGAGGGATTGTGGAGACGAATTTGGTATGGGAAATAAGGGGAAGACGTGACAGTAGTGACGAATTTGTAAATGGGTAGATTTTGTAAATATGGGGTAAGGGCAAGGGTAGTGTAGGTGACAGGGGGGTGACGTACGGTAGGGACGAGCTTTCTCGCTTTGCCCTCCGTACGCATTTCGCCTTGCATTGCCTTATTGATGTGTACCCTTGTGACCTTACCCCTCGCTCAATTGTCTTCCCCCCTTTTGTCTCCCACTTGAGGACCTGTGCGCCATTGGGTGCCGAGGGGAGCGTGCGTGAGGTGGCCATTGTGCGCACGAGATTCCCAGAACCAGCATGCATTGCGTTGATGTACCACTTCATGGACCGCTGTTCTGCGGCCAAGTACCACTTGATGGACCCCAGGTTCTGGGGCAGGGCACCTCTGTTGGAGACCGGCCATAGTGGCCAGGGAATCTTGCTTGCGGACCTCGGTAAGGTGGCACCTATGCCAAACAGGTGGACCACCCTTAGTTGGCCCCTGAGGCCCTAAATAAAAATGGACACAAGTTGTGCTTTTTATTATTTCCAACTAGGCCGCATGAAGCCAGAAGACGTCGGGAAGAACATCGGCCCAGCAGAGAAAGAGAAGACCACCACCAGTTGTTTTGTTGTGTTTATTATGAACCATGGTGACTGTGCACCGAGTGGTGCTTTTGGTGCTGTGTGGTGCTTGTGGTGCTTTTGGGTGCTTTGGTGGTATTGGTACTGGTGCATCGATGCAATGCGTGCTGTCTCCTCCCTCCCAACAGGAATTTCTTTTTCTTGTTCCCTAAAAAAAAAAAGAAAAAAAAAAAAAACACAGGTCCTGGGTTGCGTTGTAAATAAGAAATCACGTCATTGTAAATAATGCTCCCCACCGTAAATGTATAGTTTGAGAATAATTCCGTGATTCGGTTAGCTGTGGGCTTGAGTCTGTTAGACAGGGTGCAATGCAATAGGGGGACATACTTATTTGTGTTTTAAGATTGTCACACTCAGGGTCAGGTTAATTGTAGAGGGAATTACACCTACGTGTCACACTAAGTTAAAGTTTTGTAGGCCCGAGATCGGACCTGAAGAAAGGAGGGTGCAGTGTAACGGTTTTGAGAAGTGTAACGAATTTGAGAAGTGTAACGGTTTTTGAGAAGTGTAACAATTTTGGAGGAAGTGTAACGAATGTGAAAACGTTACAATGTGAACGTTACAAAAGTATGGTAACACCCTGGTAATGTAAATAATGGTCGCAGCCGTCCTCCTAGTTAATTCCATGAAACTTACACGCAGGCCACGATATATCTTTTTAAATAGTGTATTTCCTTATTCTATGTAGGCTAAATATGTGTTTCCCACTAGATTGACTTTGCATTGTATCAAACGAAATAAGCGTAGGCCCTTCCAATTTCCCCAATCATCTCCGCTCTCCAAAGTTCCTTTCAAAAGGGTGCGAGTGGTTTTCAATCCCGCAAGCCGCCATTGCCCATGTGCTCATCTCGGAGAAGAAAGGTGTGTCTCCACCTCGTCATAGAGGGGAGGAGTGAGCCAGAGGGTCGCATGGCCAATCAGCACCGCGGTGAGCGACCCGGTAGGCGTGCCCTCGCAGCCGGCGGCTTGATTCCGCCCCGAGTTATAAAAGCGACTGTAAGGGACCTGTAAGGGACCTCGCGGAAGATCTCGCGAGATCTTGGAGACGGCGGCAGGGATTTTCGAAGCTCCACACGGTCTCCACGTTTTTCGAAGTTAAGTCTGTTCACAATTGTATTTTGTCGAAACTGTATTTATCTTTCGGTGTGTGAAGTTATTGTGTGCAACTTTGGTTGTTTCTCGGTGTTTATCTTTCATAAATTGATCGTCTGTTTGCCGTGTCGCGAGCAAGGCCTTGTACAGTGTGCACTGTACAACCTTGAGGCTTTGTTTTTCTCTCAGTGGTCCGTCGTTTGTGATCCAATAACTTTCGTTCTCTGTATTCCCAGTCTTTTCACCCATAGCCTACTTCCTTGTGTAAATCTCAACTCAAAAAAAATAAAATAAAAAACATTTCCTTCTCTGTTCTCATTCGTTTATTCATTCTTATTCGTTCGTTCGTTCTTCGACCACGTGTTTCTCCCCCATTTCCCCAGATAGTTTTCACTCATTAACCTTCAATGTTTACACTTTCCCCTCAAGTTATGTATTCCGTCATATTTTATAACACCTTTTTCTTCTTCTTCTTTAAAAGGCTGCTTTCGACTTGCTCACCAAATCAATTCATCCCCAAAAAAATATCCATCTCCTATAGTGCCTTTGTTCTACATTCCCTAAACTCTCCTGCACTCCATCCTCCATCCAGCGTCCTTAAACGTATTTTTAACTCGAAGGTCACAAGAAACTCATTTTGCAATAAATGTTCGTTTCCCATAAATCGTACACTTTCAAAAATCCAATCTCACCCCTCCCCTCCAAATCTTCCCCATAACCCCTCCCCTCCAAATCTTCCCCATCACCCCTCCCCTCCAAATCTTCCCCATCACCCATCCCTTTCAAATCTCCCCCCTTGCCCCCTCCCTCCTAAACTACCCCCTCACCCCTCCCCGCCAAGACGCCCCCTCGCCCCTCCCCTCCTAGAATCCTGCCTCACCCCTCCCCTCCAAATCTCCCCCATATCCCATCCCTTTCAAATCCCTCCCCTTGTCCCTTCCCTCCCAAACTCCCCCCTCACCCCTCCCCTTCAAATCTCCCCACCCTCATTGCTTCTCAATTTCCCCCCGCTCACTCCCCCTCCTCAAAGCGTCCTCCCCGCTTCTTCCCCCTTCAAACTCTCACCTCCATCTCCCCCAACCTTCTGCCTCGCTCTTCCCCCTCCTCAAATAACACCTCATTGTGGCTCACCCAATCACCATCAAACCTTTTGTCCGCCCCATCCTTCCCTTTCTCCGAGCTATTCTGAAATCTCTGACACACCTTCAACAGCTCTCCCTACCTCTTCCACCTCTTACCCTACCCCTCCTCCCCCCTGTTCTGTATCTGATGCTCCCCCTTCCTCTTCATTAACGGTATGGACCTCAAACATCCGGGGCCTTCGTTCAAACTTAACCGATCTCTCCATACAGGTTGCTTCTGTCAAACCAGACGTGATCTGCTTAACAGAAACTTTCCTCCTTTATGATGTCTCTGATTCCATAGTATCTCTCCCGGGCTACTCCCTCCTCCGGTATGATAGACCTGAGCCTCGTCCTGGAGGCGGGGTTGCTATCTTTATCAAAAACTCTCTTCCTCACTCGCCCTGCACTGCACTCTCTCCACCTCACCCCCAGGAATACCTCTGGCTACGGCTTCCCCTTCGCTCCCACCTCTTGTTCATATGTGTGTTGTACCGTCCACCAAACAGTGATGACTCCATCTACATCTCGCTGTCTGATGATATGGACCAACTTCTATCTACTCATCCCAACTCTCTCTTCCTCATATGTGGTGATTTCAACTGTCATCATGCCAGTTGGCTGGGTGTGGGTACCTCTCTCACCAGCCATGGCTCCTCAGCAAAGGACTTCTGCGACTCACTGGGACTGACACAATCTGTCAATTTCCCGACCCGGATCTCAGTCAACGGAACATCTTCTCTTCTGGACTTGGTTATGACTAACTTCCCTGAAAATGTCTGCTGCTCTTCTTCTGCTCCGATCGGAACATCTGATCATGTCCTTGTTAAAGTGGACATCTCTCTGACCATCCTCAGGGAGCCTGCTCAGCGTCGACGAGTCTGGCATTTCACTCAGGCCAACTGGCACGGTCTTCAAGCAGCCATCAATCATCTGGACTGGTCTCCCATCTCTACCACCTCTGACATCAACTCATCCTGGGAATTCTTCCAAAGTAAATTGCTCTCTCTCATGCACAGATTTATCCCATCTCGTCTTCAGTTGTCATACCCTTCCTCCCGTCCATGGTACACGGAATCTTGTGGTGAGGCTGTTGCCCAGAAACAACTTGCCTTCGTCTCCTGGAAAGCAAATCCAACGGAAGGAAATCTCATTTCCTTTCACAAAGCCCGAAACAAGTGTGTGTCCACCCTCAGGAGAGCCAGGAAACAATATCTCTCCGTTCTCAAGACCGAACTCTCTTATCTGTCTCCCTCTTCCAAATCCTGGTGGCGTCTGGTCAAATCCGTTTCTGGTGTTTGTTCCCCCTCCATCCCCTCCCTTACCTCAAACGGCTACACAGCTGACTCCGCACGTGAAAAAGCTGAATGCCTCAACTCTGTGTTTGCCTCTAAATCTTGTGTCCCAAACCCATCCCTCTCTGTACCCACCATACCCAGTCGTACCCTGCTGCTCCTGGACTCCGTGTCCTTTCCTCCTGACAAGGTGGAAAAGTTTCTGTCAACCCTCGACTCTGATTCTGCAACTGGACCCGACGGCATCAGCCCACGGGTCCTAAAATCCTGCTCTGCTGCTCTATCTCACCCTCTCTCTGTTCTCTTCACCCTCTCTTTTGCTCAAGGTCAACTGCCATCTGCTTGGAAATCAGCCAACATCACCGCTTTGCACAAAAAAGGTGCAAAAACAGATCCTAGCAACTACAGACCAATCAGCCTTCTCCCAATTATCAGCAAAGTCATGGAATCCATCATTGCTTCTGATATGAAATCTTTCCTCTTCTCCAATGGCTTGATCTCTGATCATCAATTTGGTTTCAGACCAGGTCACTCTACTCTGGACATGCTGCTTCTGCTGTCTCAACAATGGATGGAGGTCCTCAATGCCAAACAGGAAATTAGAGCTGTCTCCCTCGACATATCACGTGCCTTCGACACGGTCTGGCACCCCGCTCTGCTCACCAAACTCTCCTCTTTTGGTATCCATGGAAATCTCCACGCATGGCTGGCGGACTTCCTCTCTAGTCGTCGTCAACGTGTGGCCCTGAATGGGTTTCTCTCATCTCCTCTTCCTGTTCAGGCTGGAGTTCCCCAAGGCAGTGTTCTGGGCCCCGTGCTTTTTCTGGTCTTCATCAATGATCTCTCTGACTCTCTCGAAAATCCTCTCTATCTCTTTGCTGATGACTCCACTCTCTGCCGCTCCATTCCTCTTCCCTCAGATCGGCAGTCTGCTGCCTCCTCACTCTCTGAAGACCTGGACAAAATCACAGACTGGTCAAACAAGTGGAACATGTCTTTCAATCCTGACAAATCTCACACTCTTACTATGTCTCTCCGAAAAGATCGACTGGACAACCCTCCCATCTACTTTCTCAACAATCCTCTCCAAGAAGTTCTGTCGCTCAAGATTTTGGGTCTCACTATCTGCCATGATCTTTCTTGGGAAAACCACATTTCCAAGCTGGCCTCCAAAGCCAGTCGCCGACTGGGCATCCTCCGTCGTGCGAAGTCCTTCCTCGGCACACCTGAGCTCCTCACCACATACAAGGCTTTCATCCGCAGCTCAATGGAATACTGTTCTCCCCTATGGGCCGGTGCTCCTGCCTCACACCTAGCTCGGCTTCACGCTGTTGAAACCAAAGCTTTCAGAATTATTGGAATCTCCCGCGATGAAGCTATCTCTGAGGGCCTTTCACTCACTCACCGCAGGCAGGTAGGTGGTCTTTCTGTCTTCTACCGACTCCTCTCCGGCCTTGCACCCCCAGCTCTCTCTGTGCTCTGTCCCCCAAATATTCCTACAGGTCGCACAAGATCTGCCAGCAACCCTCTGATGGTTAAACTGCCGAAATCTCGGCTCTCCGCTCACCTTCACTCTTTCATTCCTCTTTTCTCCCGCCTCTGGAACAAACTCCCTCACTCCCTTCAATCCCACTCCTCCCTCCAGGTCTTTAAAACAGCTGTTCACCACCATCTCTTATCTTCCCCCATCCAAAACCTTGATCTTTTCTACCCCCGCTAATTCACCCCAGATCCACCTTGTTTGAAATTCCAACTTCTTTCCTGGAAGTCCTGGCAGTGTCCATATGTTTTATACCTCTCCCACTGCCCCCTTCCCACGCCCCCCCCCCCCCCAAAGCCCTCGCCCTCTCTCAGATCTCTCGATGTCTCCATGTCTCTCGGTCCCTGCTCTCAAATGTTGTGTTTGTGTCCTTCCCCCTCTCTCCCCATCTTGTCTACCGCTCCCTATGTTATATGTTTTATGTGTCGGTTTGTCTTTCTGTGTGATTAATGTTCGCTCTTTCACGAGCCTCGATATTGTATACAAAAAAAAAAAAAAAAAAAGAAAAAAAAAGAAAAAAAAGATGACCTGGGAGATGAGATGAGCGAAGAGGCGACATACCAAGAGGAGCGGTGAGATGCGAGACGCTCCAAGCCAAAGAGGAGAGGTACTCGGAGAGGAAACCAGCTTTGGAGAGACGCGCTGAAAGGAGGGAGACGGCTCCACCAGAAGGAGAGGAGCAGGTGTGCCCGAGCCAGCGCGTGACGTCTACAGTATCGGCAGCGGATACGCGACGGAGGGTTTTCCCGCCAAAAACGCGAGGAATTGAGAGCTGCTGCCTCCGACCCTGCCTCCCTCTCCAGCAATCCACCTCAAGCCCTACCTGCCTACAATATCCCCCGTGTAAGTGTGAGCGTCGTCTGTCCTACTCGTTGTCTTGGGGTTAAGTAAAATGAATAGTATAAGCTAACGATGCACTGTGTGACTGCTTCTTCCATCCATTGCTGTAAATAATTTTGGTCGCTCTTTCTTTTTGCTTGTGTGTGTATAATAAATCTGTTCTTCCTCCGTACTCTGTCTTCTTCTCTTTTCCTTCTCTTTCGGTCGCTTTAGAGGTTTCCCGATTGAATATCTGCGGTGCGATCTGGTCAACGTCGGGTGGAATCGGGTTCTAATCGGGGAGTAACTGTTCGGTCGCGGTTGGACCATCCGCTCGGCCCATCATAACATCTAAAACCGCGTCTGTAACAATATATATATATATATATATATATATATATATATATATATATATATATATATTTACAGACTTGGCATTTAATATGGAATATTTTTTCTGTGGGGGTGAACTTACTTTTCAAGATGTCTTAGAACCAAAAGTTCATTGGAATTATGTTGAAATTATTCTAGATTTTGTTAATGTGACCTTTAAAAGAAACAAAATCCACATTTGACATTTCGAAACAAATAAATTGATCCTTGAGAGTGATGTAAACTGATATCGAACTCAATTCATGGACAGTACTGTGTTAAACTTCTGTACGTTTTCCAGAAGTATCTCTTTATTTTGCACATTAGCCCAAATTTTTTTTAACAAAAACAAAAGTTAAATTATGACTGGGATTACGGACAGTAAAATTACAGTTCAGTACTTCGTGTAACCCCCACGAGCATTCAGGAGAGCACGTACACGTTGAGGCATGCTGTTCACGAGATTTGCCAAGGTTTGGACAGGAATCGCTTGCCATGCAGTGACAATAGCCTGCTGCAATTCACGCACAGAGGTCGGCTGCTGGTCCAAGTGGTCGATTTGACGCGTTAATTCTGCCCACAAGTTCTCTATCGGATTCATATCCGGGGACATGGCAGGCCACTCCATATGCTCGACACCACGTTCAGCAAGAAAGTGTTGGATCATGCGAGCACAATGAGGCCGTGCATTGTCATCTTGGAAGACAAAGTTTCCTCGAAAGGCTGCACGAGCAAATGGAAGCAATGTTTCTTCCAGAATGACCCTGTACTTGAACTGGTTCAGGTTTCCATTCAGAACAACCAGGTCAGTTTTTCCCCCTGCATGAAAAGCAGCCCAAACGGTCACCCCACCACCTCCAGCTTGGACTCTTCGCACTATACAATCTTTGTTGTAGGCTTCATGCACTTGTCTGCGCACTCTGACGCGGCCATCTTGACGATAGACCAGAAATCTAGACTCGTCACTGAAGATCACGTGATTTCAGTGTCCTGGCTGCCATTGACGGTGCTCTCTGGCCCACTGCAATCGGCGCTGGCGGTGTTGTCTGGTCAGGCATGGCTTTCTCAGGGGACGCCTGGCACGATAGCCTGCTTGAACCAGTCGTTGGTTGACTAGCCTGTTGGATACAGGCACATTTGTCAGTTGCTGCCACTCAGCCCTAAGCCGATTAGCTGACTTGGTACGGCCATTGCGGACTAACCGGTGCAGCTGGCGATCATCCCTTCTTGTGGTTCTGCGGGGACGTCCTGGCCTCGGTATTGGAGTAGGGACACCCCTCTGAGCATTTCGTTTCAGGATCTTTGACACTTGACCTTGAGTGATGCCATACTGCCGAGCAATAGCACGCTGTTTCATGCCGTAATTTCGTAAAGCCACCACTCCATGACAAACAGCATTGTCGAGTTGACAGACCATCTCCGGAGGAAGCGGCAATAACTTTTGGAGACGTGCAGCAGTTGTTTTCCAATAATACAGAACGCAACAACCCTTGTATACCCGACTGTGAAGCCAATCGTCAAATGCACCTGTCCGTACATTTTGCCACGCCACCTGTGATATAATCCTGTTGTTGACTTCTTGCTGCGACAGACAATCAGTGACATGGTTCTTTTAACAAATAAATCACCAATGTGTAAAAGAAACTCACCAGATGGACATACTGAGTTAAGAAAGTAAACCCAAGTCAAGGAAAAAAATATATTCCATATTAAATGCCAAGTCTGTATATATATATATATATATATATCATAGACGAGTGCTTCGACATAGGTAAAATACCGACTTGGACATACCTAAAATACGAAGGGTCATCAATCATTATTGGCGGATTTACTTTTTCACGTGACTGTAACTATCACATTAATGCTTTCAATGAAACAAGGCCCTTGATATTGTACAATTGTACTTTTTTGCTTCTCGCTTCTCTGGTTGAGTTGAGTATAATACTAGGTAGGCCACATTATAACTTATTACAACTTACAACTTTAATGGCTTTGAATAGTGTATGAATAGAGAAATAAACACCTTCAAATCCCCACACAGAGCTGCAGAGGTTTCATACATGATCAAAGGCTTTTGCTGAATCTTCAATTGAAGGCAATAAAAAAGCTTGTAAAGATATCTTCTCTTTAGCAATATGTACTGAAGTTACAGCCAAAACAAGCTAAGTGCATCAACTCAAAAATCCACTTAAGCGGCTTCCTTGTGGTGCCTGGGCAATTATTATCAGTGCATTATCTACGTGTTTGTATCATCCAGTGCTCTTAGATTAAAAAGGAGTTGCCAACACCCGGCCCTGACCATGTAAGCAGTGTGCACCGACAGGTGGCACTGCTCGGTGACGTCTTCTGCCTTGTTGACATAAAAGGCCGTGACTTACTTGAGGAATGACTACGTTTCGTTTGCACAGGCCTGGTCAAGGATTTAACCCCAACCATAATGAGGACTGATGTCTGGCTATATCCAAGGAACTATGTATCATAACACCCCTGTTTACTCTACTTTGTACTGCGCACCGCAAAGTATCCATTTGAAGTTCTGATTCTTCGAAAGTTGTTACGCATAATCTATACTGAGAGCCGTTTGTCTGTCTGTTTGTTGCCATTTTTCTCAGAGATGGCTGAACGGATCTTCGTCAAAATTTCAGAGGTTCATCAGTGAGTTCAAGGGAATGATTAGTGCAAAAAAATTTTTTTTTTAATGTTTGCATTTTTTTTTGGGGGGGGGAGTGGGGTTGGGGGGGTGGAATTTAAAAAAATCGCTCTATGGTGCCTAAGCCTTTGTCGCTATGTGAAAGGTAATATTAAATTTTCCCCGATTAGTGTGTGTGTGTTATTATGATATTAAATGTAAATTTTCCTTACTAAGTGAAAGCAGGGAAGTGTTTTAGGCACCCACAAAAAATAGGAAAAAAAAATTGCTTTCTTCAAAATCCAAACAAGATTAGAACATCACCGGGCAACGCCATCTACTCCTGCTAAGAATGTGGTAAAATATAGATGTATCATATGTGTTGTGTTACCATGCGTCCAAGGTACGAGTAGGTTAACATTATAAAACTGGCAAATGAGGTAGTGTGTACTCTTTGCACTTCAGTCCTTTAAGGTGGTGACCTTCTGCCATCCCATGTTGGTCTCCGTTAAGCCGTAGCTATCCACGATCTTTTATATATTCTCGCTGACCTTTACCCCCTCTTTATCTGCCCGGAATTGCCCTGTTTGTTGGCAGTACTGTCTGTTCCTTGCCTGTTTGTCTGGATCTCCAAGCCACCTGTTCCCTTCGACTTCATTATCAGTGTGTTGATCTTTCACTTTCAGTCCTCCTACTCTTCCACTAGCTTCGACCTTTGTTTAAAGAAATATGGAAATTTGTATTTTTTGCCCTGTTGTATATGTTATGTGCAAAAGACGTACAAGATACAAAATGGGAAACATCGGTGTACAGAGGATGTAATATTATGGAAGTTTTAATTAAAATATTAAATTGTTCATTGAAAAAGCATATACCTGGATTAATGTGAAATATCAAAGTGAAGGAATACCAGACATTTGGATTCCCTCCAGGATGTCAAATCTGCTGCCCACTGCCACCTCATGGTCACTGCCCTTTCTACCTCTGAGCTTAACTAAACACCTGCTGAGACCTTGTTTCCACTTTTCAATAGCAATTTCTCGTCTTGCCTGGTGAAGCATCCCTATGTTTTGTCCCACTGTTTTTGTTTCATCACATCTTGTCTGTTAGCGCTCTTCCTGGCTGCGTCCTGTTATTCTGTTCTTCCATGAGCCTAAATTTCTGCATAAAAAGCTACTTTGAATGTGATGTGTGTGCAAACTGAGCTAGTCACAGGAGAATTGACATGTTAATATTCTCCTGTAAATATTGATATGTTAATATTGCATTAAAATAAAGAAGTTCCTGTCACACCCACATAAACTGAATCAAGAGGAGGTTTGACTCAAAATGCATGTTGGAGAGAATTTACAAATATCAGCACAGGAACATCCCCATCCATCCATTTGACATGATTCTTACCTACCCAATGGCAGTGGCCACGTCATTCAGGATGACAAGAAAAGCAGCAGTGAATTATGCTTTGACAATCTTGAGATTATCCGTAACTCTCGTGATAATGCAATTCGAACAAGAAAGAGCAATCACAGATTGCCGACCCTCGCCAGGATGTGTTTTCAGTGGTTTTTAAGGCTTTTGTGTTAAAAACAAATATGGCGGCCGAACCATGTGACCTATGACGTCATGATTCTTTTTTTTTCTCCACCAATTTATCAATAGATCATGCTCAATAAATGTAATCTTGATCGGATGAAGTTTTGAACTTGTCGAATTATGATGTCATAATGGAGGCACCTATGACATCATCATTAGCATATTTTATTCCCCATGGAGAGTTCTTTACAATGAGCCGTCTCAATTTTTTCCATGCAGCACTTTCAGAGATATAGCGGTGCAAAGTTTTTCGTTTTTTCCAAGATGGCGGCCGAACCACGTGACCTATGACGTCATAAAAAAAATTTCCTCCACTAATTTATCCCTAGGTGACGCTCAACAAATTTCATCTTCATCGGATGAAGTTTTGAACTTGTCGAATTATGACTTCATAATGGAGGCACCTATGACATCATCATTAACATATTTTATTCACCATGGAGAGTTCTTTACTTTACAATGAGCCATGTCTCAATTTTTTCTATTCAGCGCTTTCGGAGATATAGAGGTGCAAAGTTTTTTGTTTTTTCCAAAATGGCACACATACCACGTGACCTATGACGTCATAATTATCATAAAAAAATATGCAGGTGGAGTTGCACCTATGGTGGAAATTTTCTGTCAATCGGGCCAACGGTTGCCGAGAAAATCATATTTATTCTGTGCGGACAAACAGACAAACAAACAGACAGACAGACAAACGGACCCAAATGCAATACCCTATCCTCCTTCGAGGGTAAAAACTGCCATGATACTCCAAGAAACATGATTTGTATACAGTACGGTACAGTGCAGTATGATCCTATAATAGAATTCTCCATGTGACAGGCCAGCACTCACCATTGCAGGTGCAACAGCTGTGTATGTATTATTCAAACGAAAGAGCTGGCTTACAAACAGGGAACAGTCACACATATATTTCTTGTTTTGTTTTCCAGTGTGCTTTATTACTATCTGGGGAGGCAACGGCAAACCACCCAGTATAACTCTTGCCAATAAACTGCTTCGGCAGTACGGGACCTTAGAGCAGAACAACAGAATACGAATACATATTAATCAGTGGAGTAGAATAATATGGGACAAGATACCTTTAGCAGGAGAGGTGGAGAATCATTCTGCCACAACCATGTTACACAGTGAACAAGCCACAGTATCTAAATCCTATCCGAAAAGAAAGATGTCAAAGTAAATTTTGAATTCTGTCTCAGTTGCACTCTTAAAGACAAAGCAATAAAAGCAATAACCAGCATCTGTCAGCCTACATAGGCTTTAGAAGCCTTTTTGAAAAGCAAAAAGCCGCCCACCCCACCCACGCCCCACCAACTCCCACTCTCCTTCAGAAACGGAATCAATCCATGGACGCATTTCTGCCTCAATGACCATCATCACCGTGGAATGGATTCCCCCAAGGAGTTGAGCTGGCATTATAAGATGTGCTACCAGTATTCCCTCATGGAACATTTGCCTTAAACTCACTATACCATCATACAAAGAGCTCTCTGTTGTGGATGTTCAGAATTCAAAACACAAAATGAGGATATATATTGTGGGAGGTGTGGGGTGAAAAAACCTTGCTCTGCCTTTTTAATATTGCATGACTTTACTAGTTCATTTAACAGCCTAAATTATTCACATCTTCTTGTGAAGTTCGCCAGGGAATGTTTTGGCACAAGCTCTTTACTAACTGCCTGGTCAGGCCAGATATTAGACCGAAGGTGGCAGGAATTTGGGATTTGTTCAGGGTGCGTGTGATATATTGCCTACTTTTCGTGAAAGATATGATGGGATTGTTAACGTCTACCAACAACCAGTACAGGCAAACGGATCCTCCACCTTAGGATACACCTGATGGACAGTCCACACATCGATGTATGCAAACAAATAGGGTGACACTTTATAAATGGGTCGAGTTTCAAACCATATATGTATGTATGTATGTATATATATATATATATATATATATATATATATGTATATATAGTTGCGGTTTTGCCATAAAGGCAAACCCCCTATAGTTAATTGCACGACAACATGTAGCCTGCAGTAGTTAGTTATTTCTTATTAAATGTAAAGATTAACTCCACTCCCAATGTTTAATCATCCACACCAATATGCGTTGAGAAGGCAGGAATTCAAACGATGTGCAGGTAGACGTGGCTAAAGGAACCACCCACGTCACCAGCAAGCAGCCAAAGACAGGTCGTGGGCACGCAACCAATGAGAGATCAAGGACAGGGAGAACAACCAATCAGGTCTGGACTTTGCCTCAGCAACTTGCGATTTCAAACTTTGACCAATGAGAGTTCGAGGACGGGCAGAACAGCCAATCAGGTCTGGACTGAACATTCTAGGGAGCTTTTGCCACCCAATATAAGCCGATGCCCATTGCATTTCGGCTTGGCTCGCTGGTTGATGATTACGGGCTTGCTCGTTGCTGAATCCTGGCTGTTTGGTTGCTGAATGCTCTCACTGAAGAATCCTGCCTGGCTGCTGAATCCTCGCTGATGATCCTTGCATGATCTCCTTCCTCTCTCCCTGATCCGGCCAACCTGCAAGTGTTCCTCTCCCCCACGATTCTGCTCGAAGCTGGCTGTCCGACGTGCTGGTTCATCTTGTCTGCGCAGCAATTCATCCGAGCTGGGTCGTCGTTCCTGCGCTGAAGTTCGTCGTTCGTGCCGACTTCGAGGCGGCGGTTCGTCCTTCGGATCTTACTTCACCAGCTGCACATCCGGATTGAGGATCGAACTGCGAGCTGCCCACAGGCACACCCACCCTCGATTCCCTTCCTGCACATACATCGGTACGAGAATAACCGGTGTGTGTGTCATTCCCTGTGTGTCTGAAGGCACCTGTTGGGTTTAATTAGGTAAGAATTGATAAGGATGCCTCTCCATGTCTTTCTCTTTGTCTTATAAAGAAAAGGTTTTACATGTTTCTTTCAAACCTGGTCGGATCGTTTTTTTCTCCATTGACCTAGCATAATCGGAGACCGAATTTGGCTTGAATCAGGCCCGACATTCACGCAAGGTAGCGCCGCTTTCCATACAGTGTAAATCCGCTCGGCACATAATAAGGTGTGTGGAAAGTGAGAGTTTAACCCCCAATTTCTTCGGCTACGTGTCTTGAAGGTATTTGGGATTCCTTGACCAGCAAACACCTCGGCGCGTAGCTGGGAGGTTGGCGGTTGAAGTTGCTTAGCAACCCGTCGATCACGAGTTTAGCGATCACGAGTTTAGTCGGTGGCCTGTGGACCCGGAGTTTGAGGAGGAGCGGGGTAATAAACTCCCCTTAGTATGTCGACAAACCCGGGATCCGCAACTATATATATGTGTATATATATATATATATATATACATATATATATATATACACATATATATACATATATATATATATACACATATATATACATATATATATATATACACATATATATACATATATATATATATACACATATATATACATATATATATATTGTTACAGACACGACTTTGATGTTAAGGTGGGCCGAGCGGAATGGCCGTCGTGTCCGCACAAATTACCCGATTGTACTCGAACTTTGACGAAGCCGCGCTACGCTGGATCAATAAGAAAAAGAAGACACCCGGCTGGGTTATAAAATGACGACACCAGGGATACGGTTCTCAAGACCTCCGGAGGAGATTATATTCGTGCGGAAGGTCAGATTACAGGGACGAGAGGTACAACATAGAAAGACAAGCACTTAGACACAATCTTATATTATTCCCCAACAGACGACAGGCAAACGGGACAAGGCTGACTCACACGGGGGTTGATGAAAAGGACAGCGGGTATCGATGGCTCAAGGTGCACTCTTGGCTCAAGGACAGGGTCGACCCGGTCCGGTCCAGAGATGCGGAAGGTTGCACAGCGCTCGAGGTGGTAACGTTCTTTCACAGGCGGGTTCTCTTCCTCTCAGCGGTCGTAGGCAACGTTCTTTCTCCAGCTGGGGGCGCATCTCACGTCACATCCGGCGCGTGGCCGCGTATATCCGGCGGGGAGTGACACGCCCTCGGCTCGTTAGCTCCGCCTCGTGGAATCGGCACGTTGCTTCTCATTGGGTGCGTGCGGGGGGGTTTACCAGGCTCCGCCCTTGACGAGGAGCTGACAAGGAGCCCCTTCGTGGTAACCCCGTGGAGCGCATGGTCTGGAGCGCATCGTCTGGAGCGCATTGTCGATGGCGGCGAACCGAGCCGGTGGGAGGACGCACACTCCCCCCCGCGCAGCGCCGTGCCCCTCTGTTGTTGTAGACGGGGAAGAAGATGGGAGGAGGTATGGGAAAGGTCCTAAACTCACTACTGATGCCATATAATCACATTCTGGTGCAACGAAGAGTCATAATTAATGGAAACGAGGCCTTAACTGACATAGAATAAGAATAACTAGGAAGATGTCCGAAAGTTGTCTACGTGTGGTGCGGTGGACCTGGGCATGACATTTAATGGGGGAATAAGGGAAAGGTCGGCTCTACTGATTGTTATTTACATGCAATGGGACTAGGGAATGGGGGATTGGGGAAAGTTGGGGAGTATTGGAGAAAATAGGGGAATATTTACAAGCGGATATGGAGGCCAAATTCCATATTCGCAACATTGCACCCTTCTCTACCCTCGGGGCGTCCTGACCCGATAAATTTTTACCTACTTTAGTGTGGCACGCAATGTAGTTCCCTCTACTATTAACTCTACCCTGAGTGCGACAGTTTTACAGATATTCACAAATGAGTAAATATGTCCCCCTGCGACGTTGCACCCTTCTCCTCACAGAAACACACCCACAGGATAACCGAATCCGGAAAGAATTCTCAAACTACACATACAGCCGGTAGGGAGCATTATTTACAAGATTACGCTGATATCTACACTACGATCCAGGACCTGTTTTTGGAGGAACATATGCAGATGTTATGCATAGAGAGAGCGCGCTTGCCAGCATCGATACACCAACCCACGAGTGCTCTGTGGCCGACGGCCTTTAATAACGTGCAGAGCACCCTTTCCCAGCATCAAAAGCACCACCCCACCACCAATCGGTGCAGTCACCATTGTTCATTGGAATAAAAATAAATTCGACAACCCCTAACCCTGCAGGTGTCTCTTGCTCTTCTTGTGGTGCACTTGGTGTTAACTAAAAGTGGTTCACCTGTATGGCATAGGTGCCACGTTGACCCATAGGTCCATCCCCGGGTGGTGCTTGGCCGCAAACGAACTGCGGTCCATTGTGGGTGGCCACAAACATTGCGGTCCATATGGTGTATCGATCCCGGCAGCAAACAGCGAAAGTGCAGGCCCACAACTGCGCAGCCAGCACCTCTCTCTCCTCTCTCTCTACCCCAAAGCCAGATCCTCGGAGGTGGGAGACAAAAGAAGCAGACAAGTGAGTAAGGTGGTAAGGGCGCAAAAGTGCACGCAATGTAAGGTGATGCACACTGGGGGCACATGGGAACCAGGTGAGACAGGTACGTTCCTATCGTACGCCCCCCCCCCACCAGGTAACCTACATGGCCCCTCCCTTACCCCTTACTGTATCCACAAAACACAACACTACCCATAAACATCTACTTTACAAATCAACAAACATCCCTACTGTCTTCCCCGTTCCTCCCATAAACCAAATTCGTCTTCTCTCCCTCCTAACCAATCAAATTTGCCATTTTCAACTCTCATCAAAATTTGCCATTTTCAACTCAACATCAAAATTTGCCATTACCAATTCAACATCAGTCCCTCCTAGGGAGGGAGAGATGGAATCACCCCAATGTCTCATCCACGTCGTGATGCGTCTCACAAATCCACACAGCAATTCATCTCCTGCAACAAAACAAAGAAAACACAGGTGTGGAGTCATGATCATCACCACAGGTAAGTGGCTGCGTATGGTGCGACAGGTTCATCAATCCTAACTATTTCCTAAATGACTTTAACAACTTTACACTACCCGGGGTCTTTCTCCGGCCAAACCATTGGCCCTCTTACACTATGGGTTCTAAAAACCAATTCCCATTGGCCAAACTGTGGTGCTCTTCAATTTGGGGTCTCACTCCCCCGATTCATCTCCCGGTGCCCTCGCACAATTTCTGGGCTGTGGCGTGTACCTCTCCCAGTGGGTCTACCCACCTGCACACCTCCACCACTGCAGTTGCCTCCGAGCTTACCTGCTCCTCACCCTAACCTAACTACCTGGGGAAGGCCCTCTGGCTCTCTCCCCACTCGGTGCCCTCTCTGGCACTGGGCTACCCGGGTCCGTCCTCCGGATCCTCGGGCCCCATCCACAACTCTACCGGCTCCCAGAGCCCACCTGCGGCCTCACCTGGCCGACATCCTCACAGTGGTGGAGTGCCCAACCAACTACACACACTAACAGGCTACACGCCCAGCCATTTCCACAACACTAATGCACCCATCCACAACACCATTCTGCAACCGCACCACAGATGCCAATATCCAACCACAATTTACCTGTACCCTCTACCTAACACTTACACTACCCGCCCCGGGTACTCGTGAAAGGGGTCCACTCTTCCCCCATCCACACCTTCGCACCATGCACACCACTCCGTACCACTTACTCCAACTCTCTCCACACACCTGTATTTGCACACCTGTGCTCTCACACCTGGTGCCACCTGCACCCTTCTCTCCCCAAGCGCATTCGCGCTGATCCACACACTCACTACTCACACACTGCTCCACACACCTGTCCAGTTGCACACCTGTGCAATCACACCTGTTCCATCCTCACACACACACGGCATCATCTCATCTAACTACTCCCTTCTGAAACTTGCGCTTCCCAGTCGTCCCTTTAAACTATTGCGCTCCCACGTCATTATCATCCACGCTAATCTACCTGCGTCCCCACTACAGGTATCCTTGTCACTAACTAACCTTAACGTCACCTAATGTCATCTTCGCTAGATCCCTACACACAATATCCTAACCCACCCGGGCTAGTTTTCACTGCCATACACCCCATAAGCTATTGCTCCTTTGCCCCCCCACATGGGAAGGGTGGCAGGGATGCCACCCTCTCCCACCGGGCCCATCGCTCCTCAATCCCCCAGTCCTCTGGCACTAATAAGCCCCCCTTATTCAGAGGTACTGGGTCCCGCCTCGGCATCTAAAGCCGAGGCAATCCACGGGGGCGCCTGCTCGCCGGTGTAAGGTCTTATCCGGTCGGCGTGGACGATCCGAGGGAGGGCTCGTGGCCCCATTTTGATCTTAAAGACCACGTCACAGATTTGCGACAGGACGACTCCTGGGCCTTGCCAGGGGGAGGTGAGTTTTGGGCACCTTCCCTTCCGCCTCCGGGGATTAAAGAACCAAATCTTCATCCCCGGAGCGTATTGACTCCCCTGGCTCCGGTCGTCGTACCTGCGCTTCATCTTTTCCCCCGCCAGATGGAGTTGGCGGCGGGCGAAGGCATGGACTAGCTCCATGCCTTCCTCTAGGTGACGTGCGTACCCCTCCCTCGGCGGGTTAACCACTGTGTCTGGCACGGGACCGCATAGCAAGTCGGCGGGAGCCCGTAACTCCCGCCCATACATAAGCAACGCTGGACTGCATGCGGTGGCCCCGTGCTGGCTGGTTCGGTAGGCCATGAGCAAATAAGGGAGATGTTCGTCCCAGTCATCCTGACGGGTGGTGGTGAACAGTGCCAGTTGTTGGATTAGAGTTCGGTTGAATCTTTCCACCATCCCGTCAGATTGAGGTCTTAAAGGCGTTGTCCTGGTTTTTCGAATTGACAGGAGACTGCACACATCTTTTAGCAATTTGCTCTCAAAATTTCGTCCCTGGTCGGTGTGCAACTCCTGTGGAATCCCATGCCGGCACACAAATCCTTCCACGAAGGCCTGCGCTACCACCCCTGCTTCTTGGTTGGGGAGGGCGTAGGCCTCCGGCCACTTGGTGAAGTAGTCCATCACAACGAGGATGTACTTATTACCTAGGCGGGTGCGGGGTAGTGGGCCTAGGATATCCATGGCCACCCGCTCTAGGGGGGCCCCCACCTGGTGTAATTGAAGGGGGGCCCTCATCCTCCGTGCTGGTCCCTTTTTGGCAGTACAGGCGTCGCATCTCCGACACCAGTCCTGTATGTCGCGCCCCATATTCACCCAATAGAACCTCCGGCGGACCCGAGATATTGTCTTTGTCCTGCCCAAATGGCCGCCGGAGCGGGTACCATGCACCTGTTGCAATATGACGTTCTTGAATTTGTCAGGGACTATCACCAGCCAGGAAGTTCTATCAGAGGGAACCTCCACCCACTTGCGATACAAGATGTTGCCTTTCAATTCCAGGGTCTGCCACTGAGCCCAATATGCCTTTGTCTGCGCCCCGAGGGGGGTGACCTCTTCCCCCTTTGGTCTTTGCCCCAATTTGACCCATTGGAACACCGGCCCCAGAACAGGATCCTCCTGCTGGGCCGTGCTCCAAGCCAACTCTCCAAATTCCTCGTCCGCGGTTAGTGGCAAAATTGGCCCTCTCACCCGGGTTGCCCGGACGACGAGAATCGGGGCGGAATCGCCCAATTGCTCCCTCTCCTCGTGTCTCGCACAAAATTTACAGTTTTCCCCCAGACAAGGACGCCGAGAGAGTGCGTCCGCATTACCATGGGCCTTCCCGGCCCTATGGGCCACATCAAAATCGTACTGCTGCAACTTTTCCAACCACCTTGCAATTTGGCCCTCCGGTTCCTTGAACCGAAGGAGCAATTGCAAGGAGGAATTGTCAGTTCTAACCAAAAATTTCCGCCCGTACAAGTACGGGTGGAAATGGTTCATGGCAGCCAGCATAGCCAATAACTCTTTGCGAGTGACACAATAATTTCGCTCGGGCCTACTTAAGGCCCGACTATAATAACCAATCACTCTCTCCACGCCCTCCTGTGTCTGAGACAAAACTGCGCCCAATCCTTCCTGGCTCGCATCCGTGTCCAGGGTAAATGCCCCGTCGCTAGTGGGGTAAGCTAGAAGGGGTGCGGATGTCAGACACCCCTTCAATTTTTGGAAGGCCTCGTGGCACTCCCGTGTCCAATTAAATCGCGTCCCCTTCTCCGTAAGCCGGTGGAGGGGACGGGCCAACTCCGCAAATTTCGCCACAAAGCGCCGGTAGTAGGAGCAGAGTCCCAAAAATCCCCGCACCTCTTTGATGGTACGTGGTGCGGGCCACTCCTCTACCGCTTTAATTTTGTCTGGGTCCGTTTTTACCCCCTCGCGGCCGATCACGTGACCTAGATAGGCCACCTCTCTTGCAAACAAAGTGCACTTACTCGGGTTCAGCTTCAACCCTGCCTGTCTGAGGCACCCGAACACCTGGTCCAAATTAGCTACTGCCTGGGGGAACGTTTGGGCATGTACCAGGACGTCATCCAGGTACACCAGGCATGATTGCCATGGCATGCCGCCTAGTACATGCTCCATTAATCTCTCAAAGGTGGCGGGGGCGTTACACAAACCAAACGGCATCACAGTAAACTGATACAGTCCCTTACCTGTGGAAAATGCCGTTTTCTCCTTCCCTGCCCTATCCATCTCCACCTGCCAATACCCACTCTTGAGGTCCAAAGTTGTGAACCAATTTGAGCCCGCAACGGCATCGAGGGTGTCATCAATCCTTGGCAGGGGATATGAGTCCTTGAGTGTCACGTTGTTTAGCTGGCGATAGTCCACGCAGAACCGCGTGGTCCCATCCTTCTTTTTGACCAGCACAACAGGTGACATCCAAGGACTTCCCGAGGGCTCGATCACACCTGCGTCGAGCATTTTTGCAACCTGCTCGTCAGCTTCCGCCCTCTTGCTCCAAGGGAGCCGTCGGGCGGCCTGACGAATAGGCCGGGCCTCACCGGTGTGGATCTGATGTTTCACCAGGCCCGTACGTCCAATATCCTCGGTGGACAGGGAGAAGAGGTCCAAATGGGACCCAACCAGTTTGTGTAAGGCCTCCCTCTGGGTACCTCCCAACTCTACGCTGCTACGATTTACCATCTCGCAAATGGGATCGGGCCAATTCCTACTTGTTATTGAAGGCTCCCCCCGGGGTCGGCTCGGCTGGACGTTCTCGCCCCTCACTGTCGCGACTTCCTCAACTGGGGTGCAGCCAGCTACCCTCGTGCCCCTTACTATAGTGCGTGGTTCTGTACTCATATTTATTACTCGGACGGCCACTACCGGTCCGTCCGTTTTTACAAGGGTGCGGCCCACGATTAAACCCGGTATGGACTGCGCTGCCACCGGTTCGACCAGGCCGCAGGACTCCTGCCATGTTGGGCGAGCTGCCCACCGGGCCGGCACTATCGCCTCGGCCCTTGGGGGGATGGTCACGGCCTCGGAAGCCTCCAGCTCCGCTCTCTCGGCCGTGCTCACTCCCCCTAACGGCAGCTCTTCTACTCCCACCTGCAGGATCCCCCGGCACAAGTCGATTTTACAACCGCTGGCAGTCAACAGGTCCAACCCTATTAAACATGGGTCGCACACCTCCGCCACCCAAACATCTATCTCCCTCCTTACCGACCCTAACTTGAGGGTCACAGAACCACGCCCTATGATCGGGGCCGTTACCCCGGTAGCAAGCTGCAAACTATAATTTTGCAGGCGCTGGATCTTATCCCAGCCACCTGCGCTCGAATCAAGGACCACAGGGCTGATGATCGTGGCCTCTAGCTCCTGTGTCCACTACGGCGTCTACCCCCACGCCGGCAATTTTGCATCTAATTGTCAGGCTACCGGTTCCAATTTGGCCACAATAAATGACCTGTCGCGTCAATGAGGGCTCTCCTCCATCCTCTGCTGCCGAACACCGCCCTACGTGCCCGACACCTTCTAGTTTCCCGGGGTCTGGCGGGGGGGTGTCTGGGGTCGGCTAACCCGCTCCCCCCTGGGCGGAGTTGAGGACCTCAACTGCCGGGGATCATCCCGGCGCGCGTTTCGACAGTGCCGCGCCAGGTGACCCAGGCGGTTGCAGGTATAGCACCTCACCTGATAAGGTGCTTGCCTCCGGAATTCCAAATTCCCCCCCCTGTAGGTCCGAATTGGATTACCCGCTCGTGGTCCACCGCGGGCCACCTCCGGGGCCGCCTGCCATGGTCCAGGTCCCGCCAGGCGCTGGTCCACCAGCCTCCGGACCATGCCCGCCAGGTCAGGACCCACGTCGGGGGCGGGTCCCCTAAGGGGTCCGCCCTCCATCGGGGGTCCCACCTGGCGGACCGCCATTGCGAGACGCTCGCCCCCTCGGGCTAGGGGCCTCGCTGCTTCCCAACGGGCCGCAGCGTCAGCCGCCTGGCTCAGAGTCTGCGGGCGCCACATGGCGAGCTGTTGCCGGAGCTCAATATCCGGGAGGGCCTGGATAAAATGGTCCAGCGCCAGGCTTTCCCGGGAATCCGCTGCCATGCTAGCATGTGCGATCCCCACTGCGCGGCGAATGTCGTGGGCAAGTTCCCCGATGGCTTCCTGGGGCTTGCGTTTTCGCAGCGCGAGCTGAGCTTTAACAAGCTCGCTCTGCTGTTCTATGCCGAATCGATTAATTAGGGCGTCGCGGAGGGCTGGCAGGGTGAGAGCACCCGCTGGTAATGCCGTCAGCACCTCCGCCGCCGTGCCGCGCAATGCGGCCACCAGGTGTACTCCACCTTCGTCCTCACCCCAACCGTTGCCCTTACACACACAGTCGAACTGCGCCAGGTACGCGCGTAGATCACTCTTGCCGTCATACGGCGCGAGTGGGACCTTGTGGGACCACCTCGTATGTGAGTCGTTGCCCGCCTGCCGGACCCCGTGCGTCGCCCCTTGCGGGGTCAGCGCGGGGCCGAACCGGCCGGGCCCCCATAGTACACTACCCCCAAGGGGCTCTCGTGCCTCCCCGGTCCCTCCAACAACTACCCCTGTTGGTGTCGATGCATGGGTCACACCTCCGCAACCCGCTACCCATTCCATACCACCACAACCTTGCTCACCCACACCTCGCACCTCTCGTTCCATACCCTCCGGACCAGCCATACACCTCACTCTTGGCCTCTCACGAACATCCGGGTCTATCTCGACCCCCAAGCTTATTAAATCACCTGGCGCATCATACGCACGACCATATTGGTCACCACTTACACCGGGTCCTCTTTCTCTTCGCTTCTCCTCCATCACCTGCGAATCCCTCATCCGGTTAATGAGCACATCATCACGATCCGAACACAGACTCTGGACCAATTCTTTTACCTCCTCTTTTATCTCCTTCTTATCCTCTCTCCGTCGCTTTTTAATTTCGCTCACCCCCTCTTCCACTTCTTCTAATTTCTGCTTCACCTCCTTCATCTCCTCGTGCGCCCCTTTAAGTTCTTCCTCTAACTCCACTTTATTTTTTTCTATGTGCTCCCGCACCTCCCGCTCTTTAACCTCCATCACCTCTACCACTTTGTTCATTTTTTTCGTCAAGTCCTCATGTACCGTCTGACACTCTTTTTTAATTACCCCTACGTCCTTTTTCATCTCCTTCTGCGTCGATTTTAACCCCTCTATTACCGCTGTGTTCTTCTTTACCTGTTCCCCCAACTCCTTTTGTCCCACTGTCAGTTGTTCTACTCCCAGCGTCAACTCCTCTATACCCCCTTGCAATTTTACAGTCCCCTTTCTCACCTCCTTCTCCATGCGCTCCTTACAGTGCCTCACCTCCTCGCGCACTCCTCCGACCTCCTCACTCACTCCTCTTCTGATCTCTTCTCCCATCACTTGCATCTCCTGCCCAGATGCCACCCTCATCTGCTCCATTTCCTCCCTGTGAGCATCCAGTTTGGTTTCTACCCCCATTCTGACCCCCTCTATCTGCTGCCCCATTTGGTTAACTTCCCTTTCCGCTTGGTCCCTCATGTCCCTCAATTTGCCTTCCATACTGTTTTCTAACCCCTCTAACCCTTTTTGCATCCCTTCCATTTGATTCTCTTGAGCGGCCATTCTGTTTTCTACCCCCGTTAACCCATTTCTCACCTCTTTTATCCCGTTGTCTAACCCCTCAAAATTATTGTCTAACTTCCCAAATTTCTTGTCTAACTCCTCAAAATTATTGTCTAACCCCTCACTGGTACCCCTCGCTTCGTCCCTCATTACCCCCAATTGCTCACTCCGAGCCCTCGCTTCGTCCCTCATTACCCCCATTTCGTTTCCCATTACCCCCATTTGGTTATTCATTACCCCCATTTTTGCTTCTAGCCTCTCCATAAGGGCCCCCATTTGCAACATAAAAAGGTTCGGATCCACCAGGGGCGCTGCCACGGTCGCGGGCGTGGTGACCAGCGAGGCGCCATTTTGCGCTCCCGCAATGTCGGGCACAACGACGCTATTTTGTGCGTCTGCTACCCTCGCTGCTTCGCTCTCCTCCTGTCCCTCATGTCCCTCAATTTGGTCCTGGACCGACCCTGCTTCACTATCCCCTACCGGACCCCAGCCGTCTTGATCCGCCTTCGCGCGACTTTCAAAATTCGAGTTTCGTAAAACAAATCCAAATTTTGCTGTTATAATTTCGTCGAGCGCAGTAACCGCGGGACCGCGCTCCGGATCGATTTGGTCGAGCGCCGTACGCGCTCCGGCTCGATTTTCCCTCCCAAAATTTGGGCCTAACTAATTTAGTCCCGGGTCCGAATCTCACTCCTCGACACCAATTGTTACAGACACGACTTTGATGTTAAGGTGGGCCGAGCGGAATGGCCGTCGTGTCCGCACAAATTACCCGATTGTACTCGAACTTTGACGAAGCCGCGCTACGCTGGATCAATAAGAAAAAGAAGACACCCGGCTGGGTTATAAAATGACGACACCAGGGATACGGTTCTCAAGACCTCCGGAGGAGATTATATTCGTGCGGAAGGTCAGATTACAGGGACGAGAGGTACAACATAGAAAGACAAGCACTTAGACACAATCTTATATTATTCCCCAACAGACGACAGGCAAACGGGACAAGGCTGACTCACACGGGGGTTGATGAAAAGGACAGCGGGTATCGATGGCTCAAGGTGCACTCTTGGCTCAAGGACAGGGTCGACCCGGTCCGGTCCAGAGATGCGGAAGGTTGCACAGCGCTCGAGGTGGTAACGTTCTTTCACAGGCGGGTTCTCTTCCTCTCAGCGGTCGTAGGCAACGTTCTTTCTCCAGCTGGGGGCGCATCTCACGTCACATCCGGCGCGTGGCCACGTATATCCGGCGGGGAGTGACACGCCCTCGGCTCGTTAGCTCCGCCTCGTGGAATCGGCACGTTGCTTCTCATTGGGTGCGTGCGGGGGGGTTTACCAGGCTCCGCCCTTGACGAGGAGCTGACAAGGAGCCCCTTCGTGGTAACCCCGTGGAGCGCATGGTCTGGAGCGCATCGTCTGGAGCGCATTGTCGATGGCGGCGAACCGAGCCGGTGGGAGGACGCACACTCCCCCCCGCGCAGCGCCGTGCCCCTCTGTTGTTGTAGACGGGGAAGAAGATGGGAGGAGGTATGGGAAAGGTCCTAAACTCACTACTGATGCCATATAATCACATTCTGGTGCAACGAAGAGTCATAATTAATGGAAACGAGGCCTTAACTGACATAGAATAAGAATAACTAGGAAGATGTCCGAAAGTTGTCTACGTGTGGTGCGGTGGACCTGGGCACGACATTTAATGGGGGAATAAGGGGAAGGTCGGCTCTACTGATTGTTATTTACATGCAATGGGACTAGGGAATGGGGGATTGGGGAAAGTTGGGGAGTATTGGAGAAAATAGGGGAATATTTACAAGCGGATATGGAGGCCAAATTCCATATTCGCAACAATATATACACATATATATACATATATATATATATACACATATATATACATATATATATATATATACACATATATATACATATACACATATATACACATATATATACATATACACATATATATACATATACACATATATATACATATACACATATATATACATATACACATATATATACATATACACATATATATACATATATATATATATATATATATATATATATATATATATATATATATATATATATATATATATATATATATATATATATATATATATATATATATATATATATATATATATATATATATATATATATATATATATATATATACAGACTTGGCATTTAATATGGAATTTTTTTTTTCTTGACTTGGGTTTACTTAACGCAGTATATCAATCTAGTGAGTTTCTTTTACACTTTGGTGATTTATTTGTTAAAAGAACCGTGTCACTGATTGTCTGTCGCAGCAAGAAGTCAACAACAGGATTATATCACAGGTGGCGTGGCAAAATGTACGGACAGGTGCATTTGATGATTGGCTTCACAGTCGGGTATACAAGGGTTGTTGCGTTCTGTATTCGTGGAAAACAACTGCTGCACGTCTCCAAAAGTTATTGCCGCTTCCTTTGGAGATGGTCCGTCAACTCGACAATGCTGTTTGTCATGGAGTGGTGGCTTTACGAAATTACGGCATGAAACAGCGTGCGATTGCTCGGCAGTATGGCATCACTCAAGGTCAGGTGTCAAAGATCCTGAAACGAAATGCTCAGAGGGGTGTCCCTACTCCAATACCGAGGCCAGGACGTCCCCGCAGAACCACAAGGAGGGATGATCGCCAGCTGCACCGGTTAGTCCGCAATGGCCGTACCAAGTCAGCTAATCGGCTTAGGGCTGAGTGGCAGCAACTGACAAATGTGCCTGTATCCAGAAGGCTAGTCAACCAACGACTGGTTCAAGCAGGCTATCGTGCCAGGCGTCCCCTGAGAAAGCCACGCCTGACCAGACAACACCGCCAATGCCGATTGCAGTGGACCAGAGAGCACCGTCAATGGCAGCCAGGACACTGGAATCACGTGATCTTCAGTGTCGAGTCTAGATTTCTGGTCTATCGTCAAGATGGTCGCGTCCGAGTGTGCAGACAAGTGCATGAAGCCTACAACAAAGATTGTATAGTGCCAAGAGTCCAAGCTGGAGGTGGTGTGGTGACCGTTTGGGCTTCTTTTCATGCAGGGGGCAAAACTGACCTGGTTGTTCTGAATGGAAACCTGAACCAGTTCAAGGACAGGGCCATTCTGGAAGAAACATTGCTTCCATTTGCTCGTGCAGGCTTTCGAGGAAACTTTGTCTTCCAAGATGACAATGCATGGCCTCATCGTGCTCGCATGATCCAACACTTTCTTGCTGACCATGGTGTAGAGCATATGGAGTGGCCTGCCTTGTCCCCGGATATGAATCCGATAGAGAACTTGTGGGCAGAATTAACGCGTCAAATCGACCACTTGGACCAGCAGCCGACCTCTGTGCGTGAATTGCAGCAGGCTATTGTCACTGCATGGCAAGCGATTCCTGTCCAAACCTTGGCAAATCTCGTGAACAGCATGCCTCAACGTGTACGTGCTCTCCTGAATGCTCGTGGGGGTTACACGAAGTACTGAACTGTAATTTTACTGTCCGTAATCCCAGTCGTAATTTAACTTTTGTTTTTGTTATAAACATTTTTTTGGCTAATGTGCAAAATAAAGAGATACTTCTGGAAAACGTACAGAAGTTTAACACAGTACTGTCCATGAAGTGAGTTCGATATATCAGTTTACATCACTTTCAAGGATCAATTTATTTGTTTCGAAATGTCAAATGTGGTTTTTGTTTCTTTTAAAGGTCACATTAACAAAATCTAGAATAATTTCAACATAATTCCAATGAACTTTTGGTTCTAAGACATCTTGAAAAGTAACTTCACCCCTACAAAAAAAATATTCCATATTAAATGCCAAGTCTGTATGTACATATATATATATATATATACTGTGCATATATATATATATATATATGTATGTATATATATATATATATATATATATAATATATATATATATATATATATATATATATATATATATATATATATATATTGTTACAGACGCGGTTTTAGATGTTAGTTTACCGAGCGGTTTGGTATTACCGCGTCCGCACAGGTACTCCCCGATTAGAACCCTATCCCGCCCGATTCCACTCGAACGTTGGCCAAATCGCGCTATGCTAAATCAATGAAGGAAAGGACACAACGGCTGGGATTAAGGCAACGACACAAGGGGTACAGTTCTCAAGACCTCCGGAGGAGGATATAATATTGGTTATGCAGAAACGGGTAGATTACACGGCAAGAGGTAAAGCACAGAAAAGATGGGCACTTAGACACAGTCTTATCTTATCCCCGACAGACCACAGACAAACGGGACAAGACTGACTAACACAGGGATTGATGGCAAGGAAGGGCAGGCAGTCGATAGCTCAAGGTGCACCTTGGCTCAGGGGCAGAATACAGCTCGGTCCAGTCCAGAGATGCGGGGAGGTATCGCAGCGCTCCGTTGGTGGCGTCCTTTTCTCTCCAAGCTGAGGCGCATCTGACGTCACCTCCCTCTTTCTGCGCATGTCCAGCGGGGAGTGACACGCCCTCGGCTCGTTAGCTCCGCCCCAGATGGAATCGCTCCGCCGCTTCCATTGGCTGCGGGGGGTTACCGGGCTCCGCCCTTGACGAGGAGCTGACAGCGAGCCCCTGCGTGGTAACCCCGTCGGAGCACATGCTCAATGGCGGCTAACCAAGCCGGAGTGAGGACGCACACTCCCCGCGCCGCCGCCGCTGTTGTTGTAGTTGTTGTTGTACCATGAGGAAGAGCTGCGGGGAGGTATTGGGAGGTCCTAAACTTTCTAACGGTGCCATACAATCACATTCTGGTGCAACGAAGAGTCAGAATTAATGGAAACGAGTCCTTTACTGACATAGACTAAGAATAACTAGCAAGATGTCCTATAGTTGTCTACGTGAGATGCGGTGAACCTGGGTGCGACATTTAATGGGGGAAAAAGGGGGAGGTCGGGTCTACAGAGTGTTGTTTACAGACAATGGGACTAGGGAATGGGGGATTGGGGATAGTTGGGGAGTATTGGGGAAATAGGGGAATATTTACAAGCGGATATGGATGGAGGCCAAATCCCATATCCGCAACATTGCACCCTTCTCTACCTCGGGGCGTCCCGACCCGATAAATTTTTACCTACGTTAGTGTGGCACTCAGATGTAGTTCCCTCTACTATTAACTCAACCCTGAGTGCGACAGTTTTACAGATGTTCACAAATGAGTAAATATGTCCCCCTGCGACGTTGCACCCTTCTCCTCACAGAAACACACCCACAGGATAACCGAATCGCGGAAAGAATCCTCAAACTAAACATACAGCCGGTAGGGAGCATTATTTACACAAGATTGCACTGATATTTACACTACGATCCAGGACCTGTTTTTGGAGGAACACATGCAGATGTTATGCATAGAGAGAGCACGCATGCCAGCATCGATACACCAACCCACGAGTGCTCTGTGGCCCTACGGCCTTTAATAATGTGCAGAGCACCCCATCCAAGCACCAAAAGCACCACCCCATCATGTACAGTCAGCACCATCCGGTGCACCAATAAAGTGTTCAATAATCACCGGTGGTGTCGCAGCCGGCCAATGTTCTGCCGCTGGTCTTGCCTTGGAGCCCACTTGGTGTTCTGGCTTCCTTCAAAAATAAAGAAAGGCGCCAACCGCGTCCATTTCTAAATTGGGGCCGTCAGGGGGGCCAACTATAGTGGTTCACCTCTATGGCATAGGTGCCACGTTGACCCAGAGGTCCATCCACGGGTGGTGCTTGGCCGCAAAAGAACTGCGGTCCATGGTGGGCGGCCACAAAAATTGCGGTCCATATGGTGTATCGATCCAGGCAGCAAGCAGCGAAAGTACAGGCCCACAACTGCGGAGCCAGCACCTCTCTCTCCTCTCTCTCTGCCCCAAAGCCAGATCCTCGTAGGTGGGAGACAAAAGAAGCAGACAAGTGAGTAAGGTGGTAAGGGCGCAAAAGTGCACGCAATACAAGGTGATGCACACTGGGGGCACATGGGAACCAGGTGAGACAGGTACGTTCCTACCGTACGCCCCCCCCCCCCCCACCAGGTAACCTACATTGACCCTCCCTTACCCCTTACTGTATCCACAAAACACAACACTACCCATAAACATCTACTTTACAAATCAACAAATGTCCCTACTGTCTTCCCCGTTCCTCCCATAAACCAAATTCGTCTTCTCTCCCTCCTAACCAATCAAATTTGCCATTTCCAACTCAACATCAAAATTTGCCATCTCCAACTCAACATCAAAATTTGCCATCACCAATTCATCATCAGTCCCTCCTAAGGAGGGAGAGATGGAATCACCCCAATGTCTCATCCACGTCGTGATGCGTCTCACAAATCCACACAGCAATTCTCATTTCCTGCACACAGAACAAAGAAAACACAGGTGTGGAGTCATCATCATCACCTCAGGTAAGTGGCTGCGTATGGTGCGACAGGTTCATCAATCCTAACTATTTCCTAAATGACTTTAACAACTTTACATTACCCGGGGTCTTTCCCTGCCAATCCATTGGCCAACTTACACTATGGGTTCTAAAAACCAATTCCCATTGACCCAACTGTGGTGCCTCTCAATTTGGGGTCTCACTCCCCCAATTCATCTCCCGGTGCCCTCGCACAATTTCTGGGCCGCGACGTGTAGCTCTCCCAGCAGGTCTACCCACCTGCACACCTCCACCACCGTAGTTGCCACCCGAGCTTACCTGCTCCTCTCCCTAACCTATCTAACTGGGGAAGGCCCTCTCCTGGCTCTGTCACCCCTTGGTGCCCTCTGGCATTGGGCTACCCGGGTCCGTCCTCCGGATCCTCGGGCCCCATCCACAACTACCGGCTCCCAGAGCCCACCTGCGGCCTCACCTGGCCGACATCCTCCCAGTGGTGGAGTGCCCAAACCAACTACACACACTAACAGGCTACACGCCCAGCCATTTCCACAACACTAATGCACCCATCCACAATACCATTCTGCAACCGCACCACAAATGCCAATATCCAACCACAATTTACCTATACCCTCTACCTAACACTTACACTACCCGCCCCGGGTACTCGTGAAAGGGGTCCACTCTTCCCCCATCCACACCTTCGCACCATGCACACCACTCCGTACCACTTACTCCAACTCTCTCCACACCACTCATTCCAATACTGCTTGTATTCCACACACCTGTACTTGCACACCTGTGCTCTCACACCTGGTGCCACCTGCACCCTTCTCTCCCCAAGCGCATTCGCGCTGATCCACAACACTCACTACTCCCTCACTGCTCCACACACCCGTCCAGTTGCACACCTGTGCAATCACACCTGTTCAATTCTCAACCACACGGCATCATCTCATCTAACTACTCCCCTCTGAAACTTGCGCTTCCCAGTCGTCCCTTTAAACTATTGCGCTCCCTCGTCATTATCATCCATACTAATCTACCTGCGTCCCCACTACAGGTATCAGTCACTAACTAATCTTAGCGTCACCTAATGTCATCTTCGCTAGATCCCTATCAATATAACCTAACCCACCCGGGCTAGTTTTCACTGCCATACACCCCATAAGCTATTGCGCATTTGCCCCACCTGTGAGGGATGGTGGATTTGCCATCCCACCACATCGGGGGTCTCTCACTATAAATTTTGCTCGTCCAAATTCCAACCAATTCAAAATTTTTCCATTTACTGCCAATTCTACCCACTATTATAAATTTCGTATCAAATCACGATCACTATCACTATCACCCGTCTACTTATTACATCCTCTCGGTGCGCCAATTCCTGTCCAAAGCCCGGCTTCGTAAAGCCGAGCAATGAACGCGGGTTGTTTGGTGCCAGCGGCTGGATACGTCCCGCATTCGGTGCAGGGAAGGAGGTTTACCCGGGCCGAGATCCCACGCACCATCTCGGCACGGAGCCATCCCATGGCCCGACCTCGACCTGCCGGAATGCCTCAACAAAAAGTGGTCGCCATGACGACCCTTCCTATCGGGCTGCCAGCTCCGCCTAGTGGAGCACGGCCGCGGCCGTTCAAAGCGAGGCCCAGCGTGGATCGCGTACGGCGGTTCTTTCGAAACCGCCGTGGTTCGGATCCCCGCTGGTCCTCGCGGCACGCGAAGCTGCCCGACGCGCACCGAGGGCCCGATTCGGCTATAAGTCGCTCCAACCTCTAACCCGGTTACCGTCGATGCTTCACCTGCATGCTTACATGCATACGCTACCCCTTTCTTGCTCATACCTCCAGCTGTTCCCATGCTCCTCGTCGTACCTTCTCTAACACACCCAGGTACCCTCATTCCACTCCCAGCCTTGGTCACACACCTGACCACCGAACACTTTGGCACACATTCGTTGGTCGCACACCTCACCAACACACCTCTTCGCGCCCCTTCCTCGGTCACCTCCTCTGTGACAATCACAGGTGTGCTTTCACCCGCACACCCAACCACGTGCCTCACTACCAGTTCCAGCGTGCATTCCCACACACGCTCTACCATTCCAGGTGTGCATCCTTTCTCACCTGTCACAACCAACTCACGCTCCGTGTCACTCTTACTACTCTCACCTCCACTCTTGACAGCGCACTCACCCTTACTCTTGACAGCGCACTCTTTCCTCATGCACCCGTCCGTTACACACCTCTCTCGCGCACACTCGTGTGCACACTCTCCCGTCACACCCTCTGTAACACTCACCACAGGCATGCATTCTTCCTTACTTTTGACAGCGCACTCTTTCCCCATGCACCTGTCCGTCACACATCTTTCTCGCACACCCTCTCCCGTTACATCCTCTGTAACACTCACCACAGGCGTGCATTCTCCCTTTACACCCTCCGTAACACTCCTCACTACGCGCTTCCATGTGCTCCCTCGCACACGCGCTACGACCGACTCACTCTCGCAAGCACCCTCACTCCTTGGCACGCACTTTTTCCTCACACACCCCAGAGTCGGACTTTCTCGCACACCTCCTTTTTCGCACACCAGACCTGTCGCACACTTCACCAACGGCCTCTCACGAACACCCGGGTCCATCTCGACCCCCAAGCTTCTTAAATCACCTGGCGCATCATACGCACGACCATATTGGTCACCACTTACATCGGGTCCTCTTCCTCTTCGCTTCTCCTCCATCACCTGCGAATCCCTCATCCGGTTCATGAACACATCATCACGATCCGAACACAGACTTTGGACCAATTCTTTTATCTCCTCTTTTATCTCTTTCTTATCCCCTCTCCGTCGCTTCTTAATTTCGCTCACCCCTTCTTCCACTTCTTCTAATTTCTGCTTCACCTCTTTTATTTCCCGGTACGTCTCCTCAAGTTCGTCCTCTAAGGCTACCTTGACCGTTTCCATGTGCGTCCTCACCTGCCGGTCCTTCGTCTCCATTACCTCTGTCACCTCGTCCAACCTCGTTGTCAGTCCCTCACGTACCATCTGACATTCCCTCTTCGTCGCTATCAAGTCGTCTTTTATGTCGTCTTGTGTCTCTTTTAACCCTCCTAATACCGCAGTGTTCCTTTGAACCTGCTCCGTTAGTCCTTTTTGTCCCTCCGTCAGCTGTTCCACTTCCAGCGTCAACTCCTCTATACCACCTTGCAATTTTACAGTCCCCTTTCTCACCTCCTTCTCCATGTGCTCCTTACAGTGCTTCACCTCCTCGCGCACTCCTCCGACCTCCTCACTCACACCTCTTCTGATCTCTTCTCCCATCACTTGCATCTCCTGCCCAGATGCCACCCTCATCTGCTCCATTTCCTCCCTGTGAGCATCCAGTTTGGTTTCTACCCCCATTCTGACCCCCTCTATCTGCTGCCCCATTTGTTTAACTTCCCTTTCCGCTTGGTCCCTCATGTCCCTCAATTTGCCTTCCATACTGTTTTCTAACCCCTCTAATCCCCTTTTCATCCCTTCCATTTGATTCTCTTGAGCGGCCATTCTGTTTTCTACCCCCGTTAACCCCTCCTGTATTTCCCCTAATCTATTGTCTAATCCCTCAAATTTGTTGTCTAGTCCCTCAAATTTGTTTCCTAATCCCTCTATTCTACTCCCTAACCCTCCGATCTGGGCCCCCATCCTTTGTTCTAACCGTTCCCCCATTTCTCCCCCCATTCTGCCCCCCAATCGCTCACTATCAGCCCTCATTTGCTCACTCTGAGCATCCATCCGGTTCCCCATTACCCCCATCATTCTGCTTTCCATTTCTTCGCTATTCTTGTCCATAAGGGCCTTCATTTGCATAAAAAAAGGTTCAAATCCACCGGTGGCGCTACTACGGTCGCGGGCGCGGTCGCCGTGGCCATGTGCGAGGCGCCATTTTGCGCGACCGTAACCTCATGCGCGAGGACGCTATTTTGCGAACCTGCCACCCTCACTGCTTCGCTCTCCTCTTGTCCCTCAATTTGGTCCTGGATCGACCCTGCCTCAATCTCCTCTACCGGAACCCAGCCGTCTTGATCCGCCATAGCGCGACTTTCAAAATTCGGGTTTTTATTTTTGTAAAACAAAATCAAATTTCGGTCACTTGTAATTTTGAGCGCTTTAAGCGCGCTTCGGGTCCGATCTCACTCCTCGACACCAATTGTTACTCTAATAGTACAATTGGTGTTCCAAAATTTGGGCCTAACAAATTTAGTCCCAGGTCCGAATCCAACTCCTGACAACCAATTGTTACAGACGTGGTTTTAGATGTTAGTTTACCGAGCGGTTTGGTATTACCGCGTCCGCACAGGTACTCCCCGATTAGAACCCTATCCTGCCCGATTCCACTCGAACGTTGGCCAAATCGCGCTATGCTAAATCAATGAAGGAAAGGACACAACGGCTGGGATTAAGGCAACGACACAAGGGGTACAGTTCTCAAGACCTCGGGAGGAGGATATAATATTGGTTATGCAGAAACGGGTAGATTACACGGCAAGAGGTAAAGCACAGAAAAGATGGGCACTTAGACACAGTCTTATCTTATCCCCGACAGACCACAGACAAACGGGACAAGACTGACTTACACAGGGATTGATGGCAAGGAAGGGCAGGCAGTCGATAGCTCAAGGTGCACCTTGGCTCAGGGGCAGAATACAGCTCGGTCCAGTCCAGAGATGCGGGGAGGTATCGCAGCACTCCGTTGGTGGCGTCCTTTTCTCTCCAAGCTGAGGCGCATCTGACGTCACCTCCCTCTTTCTGCGCATGTCCAGCGGGGAGTGACACGCCCTCGGCTCGTTAGCTCCGCCCCAGATGGAATCGGTCCGCCGCTTCCATTGGCTGCGGGGGGTTACCGGGCTCCGCCCTTGACGAGGAGCTGACAGCGAGCCCCTGCGTGGTAACCCCGTCGGAGCACATGCTCAATGGCGGCTAACCAAGCCGGAGTGAGGACGCACACTCCCCGCGCCGCCGCCGCTGTTGTTGTAGTTGTTGTTGTACCATGAGGAAGAGCTGCGGGGAGGTATTGGGAGGTCCTAAACTTTCTAACGGTGCCATACAATCACATTCTGGTGCAACGAAGTCAGAATTAATGGAAACGAGTCCTTAACTGACATAGACTAAGAATAACTAGCAAGATGTCCTATAGTTGTCTACGTGAGATGCGGTGAACTTGGGTGCGACATTTAATGGGGGAAAAAGGGGGAGGTCGGGTCTACAGAGTGTTGTTTACAGACAATGGGACTAGGGAATGGGGGATTGGGGATAGTTGGGGAGTATTGGGGAAATAGGGGAATATTTACAAGCGGATATGGATGGAGGCCAAATCCCATATCCGCAACAATATATATGTATATATATATATATATTGTTACGGGACCGCGGCGAGGATGTTGTTTAGGCCGAGCGGATGGCCGCCGCGCCCGAACAGTTACCCCGACTAACCCGATTCCTGAACGTTGGCCGAATCGCGCCACAGATATTCAATGGGGAAAAGACTAAAACGAAGGATGTAAAGAAGAAGAACACCAAAGCAAAAAGGTTGGAAATGCTACTAAATTTATTCCTACTATTTACACAATCAAAGAAACCAAGGAGAAGGAAGGATAAGAAAATAAAATACAGAAGAGGAAAGGTGACACAGTGAAATTCTAGCTTATCTAAACAGGCTTAACTTATACCCTGGACAGAACAAACAAAGACAGACTCACACGAATGGGGAATGGAGGCAGGAACGATTGGCTGGACCGGGAGGAAGGTTCAGCTCGGACCACAAGCTGGAAGGCTTTGCAGGGCGCACAGCAAGCCGGGCCTCGTCAGGCTGGGTGCGAGCAGGGTGACGTCGTGCACTTCTCTCAAGGCTTCCCCCGCGCTTCTCTCGCGCACTTGTGTTAAAGGCTTCCTTCTCGCTTCTCTTCCCTCCTTGCGCACTTCTCTCTGAAGCTCGTCCCTTTGCAGAACTCAGAACTCCTCTCTCTTAGTCCAACAACTTCAAGGCTTTCGCGCGCGCTCTTTATAGCGCCTCAGGCGATCAAGCCGCTGGTGTCCAGGACACGCCCATAGGTGAGCTCGCCTCGGCCCTGATTGGTCGGCACGGCCCTCTGGCTCCACCCTTGATGACGAGGGGCGGGCACGCCCAGGATTCGGCAGCTCCTCCCCCTTCTTCTCCGAGCCGACCTCGTGGCGAATGGAGTCGCGGAGGGAACAGTTGGCAATTGTTGGAAGGGGAATGTGAATGAAAGGGGATCTACTCTTATTTCACTTGGTGCAATGGAGTATTTAAATTAATGGGAGACACAGCCTTACACTAATACACATAATAAGGATATAACTACTGAACAGGGATATATGGTGTCCTTCGTGTATGTTTTATGGAATTAACTACGGGAACGCCCTTTGACCTTTATACAACAACAAATGCAGGAAGGAAGGTGACATTTTACAATTCATTACACAACAATAAAAAAAAAAACATTCTCATATCCACAATATATATATATATATATATATATATATATATATATATATATATATATATATATATATATATATATATCGTTATCAACGGGGGTCCGTGGTTCGAGCCCCGCATTGAGTCAGAATTTTTTCACACTTAGCCCCTCGCAGGAATTTGATTCCTGTTTATATAAATAAATAAATATATATATATATATATATGTATGTATGTGTATATATATATATATATATATATATACATATATTGTTGTGGATCCACCGCCGGCCTTCTCCCCTTACCAAGGGGGGATTAGTCCCCTTGTCTTTGACTGGCCTGGCGGGACCCGGGACCGATGACGTTCCTTCCGGACAGCGCGAAATAGGGTATTAGGACCAAATTCGCTATTACCTAAATACTCGCACTGCCCTGGAAGCGAGGAAATAAGCCCCGCACGAACCACGTGTGTTGGTGAGACGCCGAGCGGTTGCGTACACGTGATTCGCGCTGTTACCAGTTACTACACCCTGATTCAAGCGGTTCTTTTTCGTACCACGCTTAGTCAATGGAGAAATCACAAAGGCGATTGAATTGGGAAGCAAAGGAATAACAGGTTTAATTATTATTATTTACAATGTACAATGGTTCAAGAGCAGAGACACAGAGCAATCCTTAAAACAGTCTTATACTTAATACCCAAGGACACGGGCCCCTCTCACACACACACTCACACCGGGCTTGCAGATGGCAGGACGATGTTCACCAGCTCGCCCAGGGATGGCTCTCGTGCAGTTCTCTCCGGTCCCCGGCACGTCCTTTGGAGTAGGTGAAGGCAGGAGCTCTCCGCGTGTTGTCTGAATGGGGCGAGTTATCACGGGGCGAATTGGTAGGGAGCGGACTTTGACGCGGCTGGAGGTTATTCACTTGCGGCTATGGCCGCGCTTACTCGCATGGGTGAAAAGCGCTATTCGCGTTCCCAGCGTGTCTGGCTGCACCCGCGTACTTGGCACAGTTCAATGCCTCTTACTCTCTCTCTCTGCGCAAGCCCTTAAACAACGCGCGTATCTTGCGAGTCCGAATCCTTTCTCTCTCCTCTGCGAGTCCTGGCGTGCGAGTCCTTTCACAACAAGCAAACCCCCTCAAGTCCTTCTGACGCTAGTGATGCAAGTAAGTCCTGACGAGGGCTTTGCGCAGCGACTTATATAGGCACGCCTCGCGAACCTTCTCAAACTCACCAGACGCGCCTCACCACGCCCTCTCACGCCATGCCGCTAGAGCCCTGATTGGCTGGTGGCTCTTACCATCTCCCGCTGCCCTCCGCTCCCCGACCTCAACACCGCTCACCCCGCCCTTTTTTTTAGGCCTACCTCGTGTTACTCGACTAGTGGGCAGCCAATGCTTAACAAACTGGATCGAGGCTAGGGTGGCTGGGAAATCGGTGGCAAGTAAAGCCTATTTTCCTGTCTTTACACAACGCAGGCACTAAGAGGCGAAATGGCCTATTCTTACACATACTAAGACATAACTATACTACAAATGGGCCTGGTGTTGCTCGTGTGACTAACTATGGGGGGCAACCCTTTAACCTTTAATGACTTCAATGTGCCAATCTCAAAACCATAGCAATATATATATTTATTTATTTATTTATTATATAAACAGGAATTAAATTCCTGCGTGGGGCTAGGTGTGAAAAACTTTGACTCAACACGGGAGTCGAACCAAGGACCTCCATCGTTTTCGTGGCAACAACCCACTGCGCTATTGAGCCAGCTGCAATCTCCTCAAGATTTTCCACACTTAACACTGCGAGCTAATGTATATATAAAGGATCCAGCAGAATAAGTTTAGGGGTTTCATATTGTTTTTTTTTCTATAAAGTATTAATGACAAACAATTTCATTTTCGACAAAAACATTCATCAAAAACAAAATTTATTGTAACCATTATGTATGGAAAATAAGGTTTGGTAGGCGTCCAACACGAGCTGCCACACACTGGCATACTCTAAGAATAACACTTTCCATTACAGTGGTCAAAGCTTCATGAATTATGGCATTACAGACGGTTTCCCAGTATCCACCTCCCCTCACATCCGGAATCTTGGCATCATCTTTGACCAAACCCTCTCCTTCGACAAATACACTAAACAGATCACAAAGACGGCCTTCTTTCACCTGAAAAACATCACCGGTCTCCGTCCATCCCTCTCCTCCGTGGCTGCAGAAACCCTCATCCACGCCTTCATCACTTCCCGTCTGGACTACTGCAATAGCCTCCTTTATGGTTCACCCTCAACAATCACCAATAAACTCCAATACATTCAGAACTCCGCTGCCCGTCTACTCACCCATTCCCGGACCCGTGACCACATCACCCCCGTCCTTTACAAGCTTCACTGGCTCCCCATCTCCCAGAGAATCCAGTACAAAATCCTCCTCTTGACCTACAAAGCCCTCCATAACCTGGCCCCATCCTACCTGGCTGACCTCCTCTCCAGACACACTCCCACCCGCAACCTCCGCTCTGCTGGTACCAACCTCCTGACCCCCCCCCCCATCCGGACCAAATTTAGATCCTGGGGGGACAGGGCCTTCTCCATCACTGCTCCCACCCTCTGGAACTCGCTACCTCACACCATCAGAGACTCCTCCTCACTCACCACATTCAAAACATCACTCAAGACCCACCTGTTCAACACTGCATTCAACATTTAACCCACAGCATCTAACCCCTGACTATCTCCTCTCCTTCTCCCTCCTTTGTGCTTTGAATATTTCCCTATTGATTCTTCTTTTTTGCAATTGTTTTTATGTTTTGCTATGCATTATGTTTTGCACTCTGTCAAAGCGTCTTTGGGCTTCCTGAAAAGCGCTATATAAAATAAATGCATTATTATTATTATTATTATTAATTTCTTCCATTCCATGGTACACCTGATCGTGGTTTATCAGTTACCGCTCCATCTTCTCGAAATCTTAAAACTCACCTGTGGATGACGTGATCAAAAGGAGCAGCGTAAACACGACATTCTCGATGGTCTTTGTGCTGCATTGATGGAGCACTCGTTCTTGAAGAAAATGTCAACAATAAGAGAACGCTGTTGGATTTTCCATCTGTTCTTCATGAATATTTCTAACGCTGAATCATGAATCTGAAAAAACAAAAGGAAATCGATTTTCATGAACGCTTTCGAAAATATGACAATATCAAACACCTACACTTCTTTTGACAGACTCTGTATATTACTCGTCCCTTGCTTAGCAGGAGATGGGTTTTGCAATCACTTATGTGTCTGTCCGTCTGTCTGTCGGTGTGTGTGTGTGTGTGTGTGCCATAACCTTTTTTTTACCATTTGAGCTACTGTCATAAAATCTTCATCAAAGCTGTATTATGATCATACAGAGAAGAAAAATAAATAATTCTGTCAAAAGGTCAATAGGTTCAAAGGTCAGCATCGCATAAAATAAGAAATTTTCATCCAATTGACATGACATTTAAATTTTCCCTTTCAGTTTTGTCATAAATTTTCAACAAAGCTTTATTATGATATGAAGAAAGCAAATTAATAATTTGGCTAAAAGGTCAAAGTCACATAAAATCGTCAATTTTCATCCGATCGACCTGAAATTTTAACAATTTGCATTTGCATTTGCCGATAAGGGTGTTGCTTCACAGGAGTGGCTTCCCCACCTCAATATCATGATATACCAAGTCAGTACGACCAGGTACATCTGTGAACAAATGTGCAAACTCAAAAATTAGGCTGGATAGTTGTCCTTGTTGTTCCCTCGTCAAATGACCTAGTTTCTCATCTAAATTGCTCAACACTTCCGTGTTCGTCAATCTGGGACAAGCCTGGTCATCAAAGTTATCAAACTTCACACTGGCCTCAACCTCTGGATTCTCTTGCACCCCGACTACAGGCACGACAGGTGAGACAGGAACCATTTTTTCCACAGGCTTCCTCTCATAATATTTCTTCAGTCAGTTGACATGACACAGCTGCCGCTTTTTCCGTCCGCCGGGAGTTGTCACCACGTAATCTGTTTCATTAACCCTCCTTTCGATTGCATAGGGACCAAAATATCTAGCCTGTAGCGGCTAACCTGGAACAGGAAGTTGGAACCTGGAACAGGAACAGGAAGAACAGGAACAGGATCCCACTCCTGACACCAAATGTTGTGGATGTCAACGTCGGCCTTCCCCCTTATCAAGGGGGGATTAATCCCCTTGTCTTTTATCTAGCCGACGCGATCCGGGGCTATGACGTTCCTTCCGGTCATCGCTGAATAGGGTGGTAGGCCAAATTATTCCTATTACCTAATTACCAGCGCCTCCCAGGAAGCAAGAAAATAACCCCGCCCGAACCACGGTTTTAGGTGGAAACGCCGAGCAACAGCGAGCCGTGATCCGAGCTGTTAACAGGAACTAATCCGATTTGGGCGGTGCCGAATCATGCCACGCTTACCCAATGGAGGAAAAGACTGATACGGTCGAATTAGGAAGAAACAAGGAAGAACAATTGGTTTATTAATAATTTGTACAGGAAGGAAGAGAAGTACACACAGAGAAGCTTATACAGTCTTAACTTATCCCTGGACAAACGGGCCCGCACACACAGACACACTCACACGGGGATGTAGAAGGTTGGGTTGAGGGTCCAGGGATGGCGTCCACAGCTCGTCCTCCGGGTCCCCCGACTCGTACCGCGAAGAAGATGGTAGGACAGACGGCAGGCGCTCCTCGTGGTTCGTTGGCGCGGATCGGACAATTATCGGGGGAAAGGTAAACGAAGCTGGCGGTTACTTCGCGGATCAGCCCTGTATGTAATAAATGAACCGGCGCTATATGCGCTCCCAACAGTTTGAATGGCGAAGCGCCTCTCCCGCCGAATTCCTCAACAATGCGCCACTGATGCGAGTTCTTTATACAGGGCGCTCTCCAATCGTTCTTGCTTATACAATGCGCTCTCCCAGCAAGTCCTGTCAATGCAGCAAGTCCTTCACAAAGCCAATCCTTGTACACTGCCAGCCTTCCCCAACGAGTCTTGTAGACAAAGCGCCTCTCCCAATAGTCCTCTTGATATGACCAGTCCTGGACAGTCCTCACAATACCAATGCTTGGCTTCAGTCCTGTGGAAGGGCTTTGTACGCGCGTTGATATAACGCCGCCCAGCGAAACCTCTGGAATTTGCCAGCTGTGCTCTTAGCACGTCCCTCACGCCATTCCACCCGAGCCCTGGTTGGTTGTTGGCTCTTACCGGCTCCGCCTTTGACGTGCTGCTTGACGTGGCCACACTCCGACCTCGCGCTCCTCCCCCCTTTTCCAGGCCTACCTCGTGGCATTTGGCTGGTTTCGAGCGAAAGCCCAAGAGCAGCGAACGCTGCTGGGAAAGGAGGTGAATTAGCCGAATGAGGGGATGAATGCTGGGGATGGATGCTGCCCAACGAGGTCGATTTGGAGGGTGGGCCGCAAAATGAACGGGACCTAAGCTTATTTATTTTACACAACACAGGTCTCACTATTGGAAATGGCCTTATTCTCACATATACTATGACATAACTAATGTTCTAAGGTGGCCTACGTGTTGCATGTGGACTAACTATGGGGGCAAACCTTTAACCTTTAATGATCATATATGTACATTCTCAGAACCGCAACAGGATCACTGACTTGGTTCACCAATGAAAAGCTAGAAGCAGATTGTTACCTCCACCACCAAAGGTGGATGGAGGTTATGTTTTCACCCCTGTCTGTCTGTCTGTTTGTCTGTTTGTAAACAAGATATCTCAAAGAGTTATGGACGGAATCGGATCCATCTGGATTTTTTAAAATGTGATTCTTCACCATTGGGAGATATGGCCAAAAACGATATACAGTCGTGGCCAAAAATATTGGCACCCTTGTACTTTTTTCAAATAACTCACAATTTTCTTTAAAAACAAGTTGAAATTGACAAAAGTATTTGGTCTCCACAATTCTTTATTTCACTGTTAATATTACAGAACCTTTGGTTTTGACTCAGAACTTAATGTATCCTTATAAATTAGAAAAAGAAAAGACATGGCATTGACAAAATTATTGACACCCGAGACTTAATATTTGGTAGCAAAGCCTTTGGACAAAATAACTGCAGTCAAGCACTTCCTATAGCCATGAATGAGCTTCCTACTCCTCTCTACTGGCATTGGCACAGTCTTCTTCTACAAACTGCTCCTGTTCCCCCAGATTTGAAGGGTGTCTTCTCCGAACTGCTGTTTTCAGATCTCCCCACAGGTGTTCAACGGAATTTAGATCTGGACTCATTGCTGGCCACTTCAGAACAGTTCAGCTTTTTGTCTTGAACCATTCCTGGGTGCTTTTTGAAGTGTGTTTGGGATCATTGTCCTGCTGCAAGACCCATGACCTTCGATGGAAACCCAGCTTTCTGACACTGGGTTGAACATTGTGCTTCAAACTGCCTTTGTAATCTCCTGATTTCAGGATGCCATGCACACATTCAAGGCACCCAGTGCTAGAGGCAGCACAGCAACCCCGAAACATCATTGAACCTCCTCCATGTTTGACTGCAGGGAAGGTGTTCTTTTCTTTGAAGGCTTCATTTTGTTTTCTGTAAACATAGAGATGATGTGCTTTACCAAAAAGCTCTACTTTGGTCTTATCTGTCAACATGATATTCTCCCAGAATGATTTTGGCTTGTTCAGGTGTGTTTTGGAAAACTCCAGTCAAGCTTTCTTATCAGTAGGGTCTTCCTGGGTCTCCTACCATATAATCCCCTTTTATTGAGTTGGCGATAGATGGTGCGAGTTGAAACTGTCGTACCTTGTTTCTGAAGGTCAGCTTGAATCTGTTTGGCAGTTGATCGAGGTGCTTTCTCTACCATTCAAACAATCATTCGCTGCAATCTTCGATCAAGTTTTCTCTTGCGGCCATGTCCAGGAAGGTTGGCTGCAGTGCCATGGGCCTTACACTTCCTGATAACATTGCGTACCGTGGACACAGGAACATCTAGGTCTCTGGAGATGGACTTGTAGCCTTGAGATTGTCTGTGCTTGGCTTCAATCTTGTGTCTGACCTCCTCAGACAATTCTCTGGTTTTCTTTCTTTTCTCCATGCTCAATGCAGTACACACAGTGACACAAAACAGCAGAATGACTCCTTTTCTCCATTCAAACTGATTGAATGAGTGATTTTTATATTCAGGCACCTGCAACTCACCATAGGTGAGTTCCATTCCAAAGTAAAGGAGAATCACCTGCTTGAAATCTAATTATTTTTAACAAATTCTAAAAGGTGCCAATAATATTGTCCGGGCCATTTTAGGATTTCTGTGAGGAATAAGCTAAGATTTAGTACTTGTGTCAACTTTTTTTGTTTGTTTTTTCCACTGCAAACCAACGAACTACATATGTGGATACCAAAATATTTTTTAATTTCAACGATTTTCCAAAATAAATGGTGCATTATTTGAAAAAAGTGCAACGGTCCACCGTTTCATCCACCGTTTGCCCTTCACGTGACTCGTGGTGGTCCCTCTCGGCTCTCCCCCCGTTGGTATTTTTGTGCACATAAGATTGTTCACGGTTCTGTTTAAATATTATTTAAATATGTATAACCTTTCCCCTTCAGTGTTTTACTCAGTGGTATTTTACAACACGCTGTTTTTCTTCCTATTTAAAAGGCTTTTCTCAATTTCCTCTCCAACTCATTCCACCTCAAAAAAAAGAAATTCAATATCTTATACGTCTCCCTCACTACATGGTCTAAATTCACATTCATTCCATCCCTCCTCCATCATTCTGAACCGGATTGCTAACTTGAAAATCACAACAAACCCAATTTGTTTTCAATGTTCATCTTTCATTAATCATCCACTTTCTAAACTCCCCTCTTGCCCCTCCCATCCAAATCCCTCCCCTTGCACCTACACTCCTAAACTCCCCCCTTGCCCCGCCACTCTTAAACTCCCCCCCTGCCCCTCCACTCCAGAACTCCCCCCTTGCCCTTCCACTCCTGAACTCCCCCCTTGCCCTTCCCCTCCTAAACTCCCCCCTCACTCCTCCCCTTCAAAACTCCCCCCCAACCCCTCCCATTCAAATCTCCCCCCATACCATTCCTCTCCAATTCTCCCTCCTCCCCCCTCCTCCTCAAAGCTGCCTCCTCCCCACTTCGTCTCCCTTCTATCTCATACCTCCACCCCCCCCCAACCTTCTTCTTTCCTCTGCCCCCCCTCAAACAACCCCTCACTGTGCCTCATCCCTTCACCTTCAAACCTTTCATCCTCCTCATCCTTCCCTTTCTTGGAACTCTTCTGCAATCGCTGACACACTAACAACTGCTCTCCCTACCTCCCCCTCTCATCCTTCATCTTACCCTACTCCTCCCCTCCCCTGTCCTGTACCCGATGCTCCCCCTCTCTCTTCATTAACGGTATGGACCTCAAACATCCGGGGCCTTCGCTCAAACCTGACTGATCTCTCCATACAGGTTGCTTCTGACAATCCAGACTTGATCTGCTTAACAGAGACTTTCCTCCTTCAAGATGTCTCTGATTCCTTAATATCTCTTCCTGGTTACTCCCTCCTCCGGTATGATAGACCTGAGCCTCGGCCTGGTGGTGGGGTGGCTATCTTTTTCAAAAACTCTCTTCCTCACTCTCCTTGCACTGCCCTCTCTCCTCCTCACCCCCAGGAGTACCTCTGGCTACGGCTTCCTCTCCGCTCCCACCTTTTGTTCATATGTGTTCTGTACCGTCCCCCAAACAGTGTTGACTCCATCTACATTTCACTGTCTGACAACATGGACCAACTTCTATCCACTCATCCCAACTCTCTCTTCCTCATATGTGGTGACTTCAATTGTCATCATGCCACCTGGTTGGGTGTGGGTTCCTCTCTCACCAGTCATGGCACCTCAGCAAAGGACTTCTGTGACTCACTGGGATTGACACAATCTGTCAATTTCCCGACCCGGATCTCAGCCAATGGAGTATCTTCACTTCTAGACTTGGTTATGACTAACTTCCCTGCTAATGTCTGCTGCTCTTCTTCTGCTCCAATCGGTTCTTCTGATCATGTGCTTGTCAAAGTGGACATCTCTCTGGCCATTCTCAGAGAGCCTCCTCAGCGTCGACGAGTCTGGCATTTCACTCAGGCCGACTGGGACGGTCTTCAAGCAGCCATCAATCGTCTGGATTGGTCTCCCATCTCCACTGCCTCTGACATCAATTCTTCCTGGGAATTCTTCCAAAGCAAACTGGTCTTTCTCATGCACAGATTTATCCCATCTCGCCTTCAGTTGTCTTACCCTTCCTCCCGTCCATGGTACACTGAATCTTGTGGTGAGGCAGTTGCCCTGAAACAACTTGCCTTTGCCTCTTGGAAGGCTAATCCAACTGAAGGAAATCTCAGTTCCTTCCACCAAGCTCAGAACAAGTGTGTGTCTACCCTCAGGAGTGCCAGGAAGCACTATCTCTCCTCACTCAAGAATGAACTCTCAAACCTGTCTCCTTCCTCCAAATCCTGGTGGCGTCTGGTCAAATCCGTTTCTGGTGTTTGTTCCCCCTCCATCCCCTCCCTTACCTCAAATGGCCACACAGTTGACATCGCACGAGACAAAGCCGAATGCCTCAACTCTGTGTTTGCCTCAAAATCCTTAGTCCCAAACCCATCTCTCTCTGTTCCCACCTTTCCCAGTCGAACCAAACTGCTCCTGGACTCTGTGACCTTCTCTCCTGACAAGGTGGAGGAGTTTTTGTCAAACCTCGACTCTGATTCTGCAACTGGACCAGATGGCATCAGCCCACGGGTCCTAAAATCCTGCTCTGCCGCTCTATCTCACCCTCTCTCTGTTCTTTTCACCCTATCTTTTGCTCAAGGTCATCTGCCAGCATCCTGGAAATCAGCAAACATTACCGCTTTACACAAAAAAGGTGCAAAAACAGATCCTTGCAACTACAGACCAATCAGCCTGCTCCCAATTATCAGCAAAGTCATGGAATCCATCATTGCTTCGGATATGAAATCTTTCCTCTTCTCCAATGGCTTGATCTCTGACCATCAATTTGGTTTCAGACCAGGTCACTCTACTCTGGACATGCTGCTTCTGCTGTCTCAACAATGGATGGAGGTCCTCAATGCCAAACAGGAAATCAGAGCTGTCTCCCTTGACATATCACGGGCCTTTGATACGGTCTGGCACCCAGCTCTGCTCACCAAACTCTCCTCCTATGGTATCCATGGAAATCTCCATGCATGGCTTGCGGACTTCCTCTCTGGTCGTAGTCAACGTGTGGCCCTGAATGGATTTCTCTCATCTCCCCTTCCTGTTCAGGCTGGAGTTCCCCAAGGAAGTGTGCTGGGCCCTGTGCTTTTTCTGGTCTTTATCAATGATCTCTCTGACTCTCTGGAAAATCCTCTCTCTCTCTTTGCTGATGACTCCACTCTCTGCCGCTCCATTCCTCTTCCCTCAGATCGGCAGTCTGCAGCCTCCTCACTCTCTGAAGACCTGGACAAAATCACAGACTGGTCAAACAAGTGGAACATGTCTTTCAATCCTGACAAATCTCACTCTCTTACTATGTCTCTCCGAAAAGATCGACTGGACAACCCTCCCATCTACTTTCTCAACAATCCTCTCCAAGAAGTTCTGTCGCTCAAGCTTTTGGGTCTCACTATCTGCCATGATCTTTCTTGGGAAAACCACATTTCCAAGCTGGCCTCCAAAGCCAGTCGCCGACTGGGCATCCTCCGTCGTGCGAAGTCCTTCCTCGGCACCCCTGAGCTCCTCACCACATACAAGGCTTTCATCCGCAGCTCAATGGAATACTGTTCTCCCCTCTGGGCTGGTGCTCCTGCCTCACACCTGGCTCGGCTTCACGCTGTTGAATCCAAAGCTTTCAAAATCATTGGAATCTCCCGCGATGAAGCTATCTCTGAGGGGCTTTCACTCACTCACCGCAGGCAGGTAGGGGGTCTTTCTGTCTTCTACCGACTCCTCTCCGGCCTTGCTCCCCCAGCTCTCTCTGTGCTCTGTCCCCCAAATATTCCTACAGGTCGCACAAGATCTGCCAGCAACCCTCTGATGGTTAAACTGCCGAAATCTCGGCTCTCTGCTCACCTTCACTCTTTCATTCCTCTTTTCTCCCGCCTCTGGAACAAACTCCCACACTCCCTTCAATCCCTCTCCTCCCTCCAGGTCTTTAAAACAGCTGTTCACCGCCATCTCTTATCTTCCCCCATCCAAATCCTTGATCTTTTCTACCCCCACTAATTCACCCCAGATCCACCTTGTTTGAAATTCCAACTTCTTTCCTGGAAATCCTGGCAGTGTCCATATGTTTATACCTCTCCCACCCCCCCCCCTTCACATGCCTCCCCCTCAAAGCCCTCTCCCTCCCACAGATCTCTCGATGTCTCCATGTCTCTCGGTCCCTGCTCTCAAATGTTGTGTTTGTGTCCTTCCCCCTCTCTCCCCATCTTGTCTACCGCTCCCGATGTTATTTGTTTTATGTGTCTGTTTGTCTTTCTGTGTGATTCATGTTCGCTCTTTCACGAGCCTCGATCTTGTATACAAAAAAAAAAAAAAAAAAAAAAAAAAAAAAGGGTGCCAATACTTTGGCCATGACTGTATATCAGGATATCTCAAAATGTTATGGACGGATTTGGACGAAACTTGGTGGGGAGGTTGGGTGTGTGACAAGGACGATTCGATTAGATTTTGGTGAAGATCTGGATCGAGATCCAGCTTGTATAATTTTTTAAGGGATTCTTCACCATAGTGAGATAGGGCCAAAAACGATACATAGCAGGATATCTCAAAAAGTTGTGGACAGATGATTTTGATTAAATGTGATTCTGTATTGTGATTTTGTGGTCTACTCTGGGATACAAAACGGAAACTGTTCAGCTGGAGGTATGCTCTCTACTGAGTACCGTTCTAGTTTGTTTGTTTTTTTAGATCAAAAGGTCAAAGATCAAGGTTACCTAAAATCGCCAATTTTTACCCAATTGACCTGATATTTAAAGAATTTGCATATTGGATCAATGACTTGGTTCACCAATTAAAAGCTATAAGGTGATTGTTTTTTAGATCAAAATGTTTTAGGTCAAAGGTGAAGTTTGCATAAAATCATCAATTTTCGTTTTGTATTTTTTAAAAACTATTTTCGTTATTTTCAGCATATGGAAGCAGAAGAAAACATCTGAATACAAACGGACGCAGACTGGCTTTGCATTTTGGGATGCTTTCTAGTCGTCTTTGCAAAGATGTTACCTTACAAAAAATAAACATTTTATTTATTGGACTTTTGAAAAGGTATGCTGCTATTTTACTACCCTATGTGGAGATACCAGAAGTAGCACCAGTATTTTTAAAAGGTGAAGGGTTGGCCTCCACCTGTCCTAAAAGGGTCAAATAAACACAATGGCAGCACCATAGGTCTATAGTGATACCTGGTCGTCTTTAGGCATAATGCCTGGAGAAAAAAAAAGTGAAATGTATTTTAAGTGAAGGGACAATTGTGAATCAAGGTATTCTAATTTGTTTTGTTGAGATAGAGGGGCATGGATTTGGATTCATTGATGGATCCAGCTTCTGATTGAGCAAATGCTGTAATATATGGTAAAAGAAACCAAGCACTGCATCTCAACTCAATGGAAAGACACAAAAGAAAGAATTGAGCTGTCGAGGATCAGGGAGAATTTGATGGGGTACCTAGGGGGAAGGATGGGGTCTCAGTACATACATACACCATGAATGATTGGCTGACATCATATTCTGACCATCTGCTATCTTAAGGATATATATATATATATATATATATATATATATATATATATATATATATATATATATATATATATATATATATATATATATATCTTCCTTCTTTATTCGCAACACATTTGCACGCATTGATATATTACAGTGTGTCATATCCAAGGATTTTTTCCTGCTCCACAAGCTTTTCCATCATGACCTTAATTCGCAATGGACTCAGAGGGAAAACAAAAATAGCTGTTTAACCAGGCTGGACAAGGTAACCTGCAGACCTGGATTTTTTACATTTAACAACTTTAGTAAACTTCCCCATTTAACTTTACTATATGAAACCATACCTAATTGTAGCTAGCTCACTTGACAAATATTATAAGGAAGGTATGCCGTTTAAGGTATTTGACAAGCTTCTACGACGGAAAATCATATTCGAATCTTGTCGTTCGGTTAACCCAGCAACGGTTGCCAGGTAACCAGCAGCCCTAATGGGTTTGTACGTCACTGAAAGCCAAGGAATTACTCTCAGATGCATCCACTCACACAGAGAAGAATACAAAACGTGCACAGAGCTGAAAGGCTGGCGTGATATCGATTCAGGCTCGCTGCACCGATTAATTTACTCAAGTGCAATTGATTCATGCTGCTCTGTAGCAACTATGCCAGCTCGCTCATCCCATCCTCATGTACAGCTTGCTCTAATAATGAGCTGCGCACACCAGGCCAGGCACACCACCGGCCTACGCACGCACACAAAGAACCGCTCACACGAAGGTGACACTCCAATCATCGGGTCACTCAAGCCGTCAAACACTCAAGCAATCGCCTCCCTTTAGCCCACTCGAGTGTGAGGCATGTAAGGCGTTCAAGATGCTCCAATGGACGAGATACTCTACAATATAGTTCAAGAAATAGTAACTTTTTGTGTGCCCTACTCCAAATCCAGTCCACCGGAGGATGAAGAGCTCCCTGAACTCATGTTGACAGGTGTTTGGCATACTCAGCCTGCCAAGTGGATGGGTCAGTGGGAATGAGCAGTCATGTGGAATCGAACCCACACCAGGCAGTGAACAAAGAAACATGGCATGAATCACTTGGCCAGACAGTCGTCTCATCTCCAACATGCAAGTAGGTCATATGTAATTAGTTAAAAAAACACAATGCAGATTAATAATGCCATATGTAATTAGTAAAAAAAACAATGCAGATTAATAATGCCATATGTAATTAGTTAAAAAAACACAATGCAGATTAATAATGCCATATATAATTAGTAAAAAAAAACAATGCAGATATGTAATTAGTAAAAAAAACAATGCAGATTAATAATGCCATATGTGATTAGTAAAATAAAACAATGCAGATTAATAATGCCATATGGAATTAGTAAAATAAAACAATGCAGATTAATAATGCCATATGTAATTAGTAAAATAAAACAATGCAGATTAATAATGCCATATGTAATTAGTAAAATAAAACTGCAGATTAATAATGCTATATGTAATTAGTAAAATACAACAATGCAGATTAATAATGCCATATATAATAAGTAAAATAAAACAATGCAGATTAATAATGCTATATGTAATTAGTAAAATAAAACAATGCAGATTAATAATGCTATGTGTAATTACTAATTAGTAAAAAAAACGATGCAGATTAATAATGCCATATATAATAAGTAAAATAAAACAATGGAGATTAATAATGCTATATGTAATTAGTAAAATAAAACAATGCAGATTAATAATGCTATGTGTAATTAGTAAAATAAAACAATGCAGATTAATAATGCCATATGTAATTAGTAAAATAAAACAATGCAGATTAATAATGCCATATATAATAAGTAAAATAAAACTGCAGATTAATAATGCCATATATAATAAGTAAAATAAAACAATGCAGATTAATAATGCTATATGTAATTAGTAAAATAAAACAATGCAGATTAATAATGCCATATATAATAAGTAAAATAAAACAATGCAGATTAATAATGCTATATGTAATTAGTAAAATAAAACAATGCAGATTAATAATGCTATGTGTAATTAGTAAAAAAAACAATGCAGATTAATAATGCTATATGTAATTAGTAAAAAAAACAATGCAGATTAATAATGCCATATATAATTAGTAAAAAAAAACAATGCAGATTAATAATGCCAAATGTAATTAGTAAAAAAAAACAATGCAGATTAATAATGCTATATGTAATTAATAAAATAAAACAATGCAGATTAATAATGCCATATGTAATTAGTAAAATAAAACAATGCAGATTAATGATGCCATATGTAATTAGTAAAAAAAAACAATGCAGATTAATAATGCCATATGTAATTAGTAAAATAAAACAATGCAGATTAATAATGCCATATATAATAAGTAAAATAAAACTGCAGATTAATAATGCTATATGTAATTAGTAAAATAAAACAATGCAGATTAATAATGCTATGTGTAATTAGTAATTAAAACAATGCAGATTAATAATGCTATATGTAATTAGTAAAAGCAACAATGCAGATTAATAATGCCATATATAATTAGTAAAAAAAACAATGCAGATTAATAATGCCATATGTAATTAGTAAAAAAACAATGCAGATTAATAATGTCATCGGTAATTAGTAAAATAAAACAATGCAGATTGATAATGCCATATATAATTAGTAAAAAAAACAATGCAGATTAATCATGCCATATATAATTAGTAAAAAAAAACAATGCAGATTAATAATGCTATATGTAATTAGTAAAAAAAACAATGCAGATTAATAATGCCATATATAATTAGTTTTAAAAAACAATGCAGATTAATAATGCCAAATGTAATTAGTAAAAAAAAACAATGCAGATTAATAATGCGAAATGTAATTAGTAAAAAAAACAATGCAGATTAATAATGCCAGATGTAATTAGTAAAAAAAAAACAATGCAGATTAATAAATAATGCGTGTAATTAGTAAAAAAATAACAATGCAGATTGATAATGCTATATGTAATTAGTAAAAAAAACAATGCAGATTAATAATGTCATTTGTAATTTGTAAAAAAAAACAATGCAGATTAATAATGCTGTATGTAATTATAAAAAAAAAAAAGGAGATTAATAATGCTATATGTAATTAGTAAAAAAAAAACAATGCAGATTAATAATGCCATATGTAATTAGTAAAAAAACAATGCAGATTAATAATGTCATATGTAATTAGTAAAATAAAACAATGCAGATTAATAATGCTATATGTAGTTAGTAAAAAAAAACAATGCAGATTAATAATGCTATTTGTAATTAGTAAAAAAAACAATGCAGATTAATAATGCCATGTGTAATTAGTAAAAAAAACAATGCAGATTAATAATGCTATATGTAATTAGCAAAAAATGCAGATTAATAATGCTATGTGTAATTAGTAAAAAAAACAATGCAGATTAATAATGCTATACGTAATTAGTAAAATAAAGCAATGCAGATTAATAATGCCAAATGTAATTAGTAAAAAAAACAATGCAGATTAATAATGCCATATGTAATTAGTAAAAAAAACAATGCAGATTCATAATGCTATATGTAATTAGTAAAAAAACAATGCAGATTAATAATTATGTCGACCCATCAAGAATGAAAGAATAAACAAAGTTGGTGTTTTTTGGACTCTGAATATAACATTTTCCGAGAACATTGTGAATGTCCATAATACGTTGTGGCGATAATAAACAATAAAATAATAAACAGTAACAATACAATAATTAAACAATAAAGCAATATAATTAAATAAATGGTAATGATGTAATAACATTTCGTCTGACAATTATTTAAATGATAAATTACTAAAAGGAGAAACGTCTGTCCGTCCGTGTGTTTATCCGTCATGCTTTATTATATAGGGTTCCTGCTTTTTGTCGAATAATAAAAATGGAGAAAAAATATTTATTTGGTTGAAGTAACAATCGCTTTAGTTAGAACAAAAATTCGTGTTCGTTTCGTCATTACCTTCAATTAAGGTGGGAGGTTATGTCTTCACCCCTGTCTGTTTGTTTGTTTGTCTGTTTGTGAACAAGATATATCAAAAAGTTGTGGACGGATTCGGACGAAACTTGGTGGACAGATTGCGTGTGCGACAAGGAAAAATCGATTCAATTTTGGTGAAGATCCAGATTCGGATCCGGCTAGTATAATTTATTAAGTGATTCTTCACCATTGAGAGATCGGGCCAAAACGATACATAGCAGGATATCTCAAAAAGTTGTGGACGGATTTGGACGAAACTTGGTGGACTGGTTGGGTGTCTGACAAGCACGATTATATTCGATTTTGGTGAAGATCTGAATATGGATTCGGATATGAGAATGATTTAATTTTTTAAGACATTCTTTACCATTGGGAGATAGAGTGAAAAACTATACATTAAGGGATATTTCAAAACAATGTGGACGGATTTGGACGAAAGTTGGTGGACAGATTGGGTGTCTAACAAGGACGAATCGATTCAATTTTGGTGAAGATCCAGATCAGGATCCGGCTAGTATAATTTATTAAGTGATTCTTCGCCGTTGAGAGATACGGCCAAAAACGATACAGAGCATGATATTTCAAAAGGTTATGGACGGATTTGGACGAAAGTTGGTGGACAGGTTGGGTGTCTGACAAGGACGAATCGATTCGATTTTGGTGAAGATCTGAATTTGGATTCGGATACGAGAATTATTTAATTTACGAAGTGATTCTTCACCATTGAGAGATAGAGATAGGGTGAAAAGTTATTATATAATTATAACATGATATTTAAAAAAGGTTGTGGACTAGTTATGAGAAAACCTGATTGGATGAGTTTGTGAGGTGACGAGAACAAGCTGATTAGATATTGGTTCAGGTCCAAATCCAGATATTGGTTCAGGTCCAAATACAGATATTGGTTCAGGTCCAAATACAGATATTGGTTCAGGTCCAAATACAGATATTGGTTCAGGTCCAAATCCAGATATTGGTTCAGGTCCAAATCCAGATATTGGTTCAGGTCCAAATCCAGATATTGGTTCAGGTCCAAATCCAGATATTGGTTCAGGTCCAAATCCAGATATTGGTTCAGGTCCAAATCCAGATATTGGTTCAGGTCCAAATCCAGATATTGGTTCAGGTCCAAATCCAGATATTGGTTCAGGTCCATACGTACCCGGCCTATTAGTGGGATACAAAACGTAAACTGTTCAGCCTGGCGGAGGTATGCTCTATACTGAGTGCCTTTCTAGTTCCACATTGTTAAAATAATTTACGAATTCGATGAAACTTGATGTCAGACAATTTGTAACTGAAAATAAGCTTAAAGTCCAAAACAATTGTACACAAGTGGAGGACATTGAATTACGCCCAATATTCTCTGGACAACTAACATCAATCCACCTCTTTCATTGCTCGTCTGGTTGTTGTAAAAAAAAAAAAAGGAATAAAGGGAAACCGAAAGGAGCAACCGGTATAAATCAAACCATTCGGCCATCCATCTTTACTGCTCCTGAATCCTTCCGAGCGCTGATCTCCTTTATCCCTTCAATGGGTTTCCTTGGGAAGGTGAATGTTGTCAAGTGAATGTTGCTGGAATTCGTCATAAAACTGGGAATAACACAAACAGATATAACAAGGTACAAGGACACAAATTAGCTGGAACGTTTCTTCTTTCCTCTTCTTGCCAGTTCGAACAGACTTTTGGATTGTAGAGCATCCTCCCAGCTGTGCTACCAGGAAGGAGTTTTTTTAGTGAAATGGAGTTTTACAAAGCATGGTGCACAGGTGTACTTACCTTTTTAGCTGTTTCGTCTGGGTTCGATTCCTGAACCGACTATAAACTTTCGGATTGGTGTTTCCCAGGCAGGGCGTTGCATCACCCTCGGTTGAACGTTAAGCCGGGTGTCCCATCTGCTGTTGGAAGTTACAGATCTCAAGGCGTTTGTTGTGACGAGTAGATGATTTTTTTGTGACGAGTGGATGAGGTTTTGCCGGCACGTTGACCAAATTCAAACTTCCTGCCAGTTCAGTCGAATGTCAGGCCTGGCCATATGTTTCAAGAAAGAGGGACCCAAACATTTCGACCCCACAACGAGGTACAATTGAAGAATAAGTGGAAATAATTAGAGCTGTGGACGAAATAGTAGCAATAACAATAACTACTTATAATTTCACACCCTTGCCCTGTTTGTCAGCTGTCTTGTCTGTTAATATATCGATTGTGTGTGTGTCTGTGAGTGTGTGTGTGTGTGGTTCAGAGAGAGAGAGAGTGACTGTGTGTGTGTGTGTATGTGTGTGTGTGTGTGTGTGTGTGTGTGTGTGTGTGTATATATATATATGTGTGTGTGTGCTTGAGAGAGATAGAGAGTGTGACTGTGTGACTGTGTGTGTGTGTGTGTGAGAGAGATAGAGAGTGTGAATGTGTGTGTGTGTGTGTGTGTGTGTGTATGTGTGTGTGTGTGTGTGTGTCTGTGTGTGTGTTGGAGAGAGAGATCGTGTGACTGTGTGTGTGTGTGTGTGTGTATATATGTGTGTGTGTGTGTGTGTGTGTGTGTGTGTGTGTGTGTGTGTGTGTGTGTGTGTGTGTGTGTGTGTGTGTGTGTGTCTTCTACTCTTCGCAAGGGATACCATTGGATCTTTCATACCCACCAACGAATGCCAGCGGACGAGATCCTAGTTTAACGTCCATCCCAGGGACCTCACACACACTGCCTATGAAACACCAGGATGACTGTGTATAGCTGCGTCGGGATTCAAACCCAGGCTAGATAGCTTAGAGACGATGTGTGCCTACCTCCAGGCCATCCTGCCAACCCACAAAAGTAACTTATAAACGAGTAAATAAAACAAATTATAAGTAAATGATGGAGTAGGTAATAATAATTGAGTAAAGGAAGGAAATCGAAGGATTAAATAAATAAAGTGAGTCATACGTCAGCGTCCGTTGCCATGGCGACGAAAGACGCTTTCCCTGTTATGGGATTAGTGCGTTTCGTCGGCTGCAGTCGGGAAAGGGTTTGATGAAAAACAAGGAGGATGTGAAGGGTTTATATGGCGGAGAAAATAAGGAAACGGCTGTCTCGTCCGGAACCGGTAGGCGTACTTTAATCCTTGGTCTATTTAATGTGTGATACAAGTTCCAAAAGGGTGAATTATGCTACAGGCCTAGGCCTAGAATACAAAATACCAATGAGAGCAGCAGGTTCGTTTATACTGGGATGTCGAATGAATTATTAAATGGCTTTGTCCGCTCTTCATTTTAAAACTCTTCTAATATAACTAATTTAAGAGAGTTTGATCTTCCTTTGGAAATCTATCATTCTAGAAGCTTCATTGGTGCAGCCGCAGCGATCATAGTTAACCAGGGGTGGTGCGAATTCAGACATGGGGGGTAGCGGGTAAACCCCACGATGGGCACATAGGCCTATCACGTAATATGGAGACGACTGTGACGTCAGAATAATTCACAAGAGATTGGAAATAGACGGGACAGCCTGGTTAGCACTCCCCCTCACGGTCAGCTGCTTCCATGATGCAGTGCCTCGCTGTGATTCCCGACTCGACCACAGATTGGGATGACAGTTTATGGCTGGGTCGGGATTCGAACCCAAAGACTGGACAACTTAGAGACGAGTGTGCGTACCTGAAGGCCATCCTTCCAGCCCATTTTCCACAATATATAAATATCGATATTTATAAGGAAATATATATATATGTAACTAATAAAATATATTTGTACATTGAAAAATAAAAATAAAAACTTGCCGTGCATTGGACTACTGTAAGTGTCTCATTCTGAGAACTTTTTGAACGGCCCACATACACTCATTGCAGGTACGTCACTCAGGAATTCGAACCTTGAACCCATAATCTTACCAGTGTTCAAATTGTTTCGGTATTAGCACATGTACTGTAATCTATTGGTGATGCTCATTATGCGAGTTGACATTTGGTAGTTTTGATCTCAACCACCATCTTTGTGCTATGTCGCTGATGGTTACCTGGTACTGTACTTTGTTTCCTACAGAGGGTTCACTTTTCAGAAGCTGGCTGTTCGGATTAAAAAATGCATCTTTATATAATTAGTACACCCGTTCCCGATGTGAGCGGCCGGAAGGGTCATTCCTCTCTGGGATATATAGATTACAGTAGATCTTGGGTCGGGCCTCAAGAACATGGGGAGAGGGGTGTGCTCATTTACCAAGTTTATTGTCGAGTGCTCGCCAAGTGGCTTAAGCATTCGAGCAAGCACTCCATTCAAAATCATTGATAATGAACGGCTGGCTTGGCAAGCGCTAGCTAGCTGCTTGGTAACTGAACATACCCCGGGTTTCCTCCCTTTAAGTTTCGTGTTAAATAGCATCAGCGACTGTTTCAAAAGTCCTCCACGAAAAATGCCTCGTTAGCGGCAGGAAGGGTCATGTTATTAACCCTCGTTGGGTATATAGATTACAGTAGATCTTCGCTCAGTTCCCAAAGTGAAATTTGCCTCGCGGATGTCCGAATTCCTCCAAATTTCTTTCAATTTAGTGTTAAACAGCATTAGCAGCTGTTTAAAAGGGTAATCATATTTGTTTGTGGTTTATAATATTTTACATCTGGTCAGGGCCGGTACTCCCATGAAATGAAAAGCTATTTATAAATGTTGACACAGCGTTTGTTCAAGGAGGAAACACCCCTTGGGGAGAGGGGCGTATTATTAGGGGACCATGAGGTACCCTTTTGAAATCGCTCAGATTATTATTATTATTCCGATTCCATGAAATTTGTTGGCGACCTTCAGGTCAAACCGTCCATCGTAGGAATTGGAAACTTTGACCATGTATGGTATACCATATATGACTTGATGCATATCCTAAGTATGACGTCATAGGTAACGGGATGTGACGGCCATATTGGTTTTTGTTGAAAGATCTTAAAAAGCTATCTCCTTCATTTTTCGACCGATTGAGTTGAAACTTGGCCGACATGTAGTCCACTCCCAGGGGAAGAACGCTCTTTTCTCCGATTTATATATATTTTTTGTTAATTAGTCTATGGCGCGCCAATTAACTCTGCATTAATAGACTCTTGGAGAATGCAAAGAATCCGTGGTTATCCACACATAGAGAATGCAAAGAATCCGTGGTTATCCACACATAGAGAATGCAAAGAATCCGTGGTTATCCACACATAGAGAAGGCAAAGAATCCGTGGTTATCCACACATATAGAATGCAAAGAATCCGTGGTTATCCACACATAGAGAATGCAAAGAATCCGTGGTTATCCACACATAGAGAATGCAAAGAATCCGTGGTTATCCACACATAGAGAATGCAAAGAATCCGTGGTTATCCACACATAGAGAATGCAAAGAATCCGTGGTTATCCATGTCGTGAAAATCAAGCTCAGATACGACTTGACCTCTGGGTAGGTTTAATATCATTTAGATCAGCAGTACATCCTGTAAGAATACATGCATGCAACAGGCATTAAATCAGAGCATTTCATGAGCAGCAATGGTGGATTCAATATAACAATGGTTAGCGCAGCGCATTGTCAGCGCAGCATTTGGGGCGTACATACCATTCAAACTACTGGATAATGTCACAGTGAGTTCCGCTGAAGTGCTGAAGTGTCTGCGCGTCCCGGTTGTCCCGGGTCTTATAGACGCCCCCTTCCGTAGCGAGCACCCCTGGGTTCACCTTGGTATAATTTCACTACATTCTCCCCGCTGTTAGAACTATACTGCCGCTCGGCAGGTTGCAAGCAAGCATCAGCAATAAACGAATGGGTAACGTCAATCCACGTCAGTCGGTCCACCCGTAGCGGTCGGGGCGGCGAACCTCCCTGCCAGTTCGTGTTCGGAATCTACCGGGCACGGCGTCCCCTAGCCCGGAGTCCCCCGCGTCGGAGTAGCCGCCGGAGGTTGGAGTCGGAGGGGGCGCCCCTGCGCCTTCGGGCACGGGAGCGGGGGACGACGGGAGTAACAGTGGTAGTTCCATAGGGGAAGCTTCGATAGAGTCCATAGACTCGTAGACGGGTTCGTCGATATCCCTGTCGTCGTCCCCACATGGGGCGAGATGGCGTACAGAGACAGTAGACTCGCGGCCATCCGCCGTTAACACGCGAGCATGCTCGGGATTAGCCTGGAGGACCTGCACCTTGTCAACAAGGGGGTCGTACTTGCTAGCGCGAACCGCTCGTTTGAGATAGGCGGGCCCCGGTTCAGCAAGCCAGCTGGGTAAAGATTGGATACTGCCGGAGCTTCTAGGGTGGTGGAACAGTCGTTCGTGAGGAGTCTGGTTGGTGGCAGTACATAGGAGAGCCCGGATCGAGTTTAGAGCGGCAGGCAGTGACCACGCCCATTTATCGAGGCCTCGGCCGAGGGTCCGAAGGCTTAGCATGACGGCCCGCCATATAATCCCATTAAAGCGTTCGATCTGTCCATTCGCTTGGGGCCGGTACGGGGTGGTGTAGCTCGAAGCGACATTATGCTGGAGCAAGTAGCCCCTCACCTCTTGGGACAGGAACACCGCACCCCGATCGGTATGCACGTAGGCCGGATACCCGAACATAGAAAACAAATTCTGCAGGCACCGAATAACCGTGGCAGCCGACATATCCCCGCACGTGTAAGCAAAGGGGAATCGGGAATACTCATCGACGATAGTGAGCAGATAGCGAGAGTTGCTCGACATCGGCAGCGGCCCTTTGAAGTCCATCGCCAAGCGCTCCCACGGTCTAGTAGCCCTAACGAGAGTCCCCAGAGGGGGGCTATAAAAACGCAGTTTGAGTTCCGCACAGATCGCGCAATCACGGCAGATGCGGCGGATGTCCTCCATCGAGTACGGCAGCTGCCCGTGCGCACAAAATTCGCGAAGCGCGTTACCCCGGGATGACACAGAGTGCTGTGCAAAGTGCGCAGCCCCTCCAAAGTTACAACCCCCGCGCAAGTGGCCGGCCTCGATAAGGCGTCAGCGACCAGGTTATCCTTCCCCGGGCGGTATTTGATGGTGTAGCAGAAGTCGGCGAGTTCGATACGCCAACGGGTGATTTTCTCATTCTTAATGCGCTGAGCATGTAAGGTGTCGTACATAAACGCAACACTCTGTTGGTCCGTGATGATTTGGAAACTCCGCCAAGCAGATACGGACGCCATCGCCGAATTGATTCGACGATCGCGTACGCTTCCTTTTCGACAGACGAATGCCTCCGCTCGGCGGAGGTGAGAGTCCGCAAGAAGAAAGCCACAGGGCGGCCTCCTTGGGAGAGAGTCGCCGCTATCGCATGATCCGAGGCATCACTCTCCAAAACGAAAGAGGCACTCTCGTCAATCGTCGCGACAGCGGCGCCAGCAATGTCGCATTTAAGGCCCTCGAAGGCCGCCAGGGCGGCCGGGCCCATGGGGAAAGTGTCGCAGGCCACGAGGGGGCGGAGCTTTGCGGAGAAATTTTGCACCCACTTTGAGTAGTGGGCAAACAGCCCTAGAGCGCGTTTCAGCGAAGCCCGATCGCTAGGCGGAGCCATATCGAGCAAAGGGCGCAGACGCTCCTTATCCGGAGAGACGGAGCCATGGGTCACGGTGTACCCCAAAAGGTCTACCGTGCGTAGAGAGTATTGACACTTCGCCGCATTCATGGTTAAGCGATATTTCCGCGCGACCTCGAGGAAGCGTTTCAGATTAGCGTCGTGATGCTCCTGGTCATACCCACAAACCGTAAGATTGTCCAGATAGACAAAGACATCGGTCAAATTCTCCTTCGCAACGAGGTCATCCATAGCTCTCTGAAAACAAGCGACGCCGTTCGTTACCCCAAAAGGAAGTCTCGTGAACTGGTACAACCGCTGACCCGATTCAAAGGCTGTAAAGACGCGATCAGCCCTAGAGATGGGGACTTGATGATATGCACTACGCAGATCGAGAGTGCTATAAACGGAATACAGGGCCACCTGGCGTACCAGGGCGTCCATCCCCGGTAAGGGGTAGGCATCCAGCTGTGTAAAACGATTTATCGTCTGCAAATAGTCGATTACCATACGCCGGCGGTGGGCCTCACTCCGCACCACTAAGACTTGGGCCCGCCACGGTGACCTACTGTGTTCTATGATACCGTCCTTCAAGAGCAGGGCCGTTTCTTCCGCAATGAATTGCGCGTCCGCGCGAGAGTAGCGCCGCGATTTGACGGCTACAGGGGTACAATCAGTGGTCAGGTTGGGGAACAGTGAGAGTGGCTCCATGTCCATTTGAGCGAGGGCGCACACCGCGAGCGTGTCCGGCCCTCCGAAGTCTATTTCCAAACGCCCATGCCGCTTAAGGAAATCAAGTCCTAACAGAACGTCAGCGCATAAGGCCGGTAATACCAGGAGATACACGTCCGGGAACGTGCGTCCGTTTATCACAAGTTTCAATCGACACGCCCCTTTTGTGCTCAACCGAAGTCCCTGAGAGGCCATGAAGATCCGGCGGGTTGTCCCGAGAACCGGCCACCCATGTTGATGCACGAGTCGCTGATCAATAAAACTATCCGTGGACCCCGTGTCAATCAGAGCTTGCGCAAAAACGCCCGCGACCGTGAGCGGAATGAAGGCCTGCGCTAGGCCGGCAGACCCGGCAGGTATAGTTCCGGCCGGGCGAGAAGATCGCGCCTCGCGGGTGGATCCCACGCCGGCTGCAATCCTTCGGGCAGCGTCGGCAGGTTGGGCCTCAGCAGGAGCATTGAAGTCAGTTGGCTCATCAGCAGTTTCATTTGCCAGAGTGGGTGTGGGTTGGTCGTAAGAGCAGCCGCCAGATGGCGCTCGAGCCACGTGAGAAAGATTTCTGCCGTCTGCAGATTCACATGCCAAAGTGGGTGCATGTAATTCGCAAAAGCTGCCGTCAGATGGGGCTCGTGTCACGTGAGAAAGATTTCTGCGGTCTGCAGATTCATATGCCAAAGCGGGTGCATGTAATTCATAAAAGCTGCCGTCAGATGGGGCTCGAGTCACGTGAGAAAGATTTCTGCCGTCTGCAGATTCACATGCCAAAGTGGGTGCATGTAATTCGCAAAAGCTGCCGTCAGATGGGGCTCGAGTCACGTGAGAAAGATTTCTGCCGTCTGCAGATTCACATGCCAAAGTGGGTGCATGTAATTCGCAAAAGCTGCCGTCAGATGGGGCTCGTGTCACGTGCTGCGTTTGCCGCACTTCGAGAGGAATTTCCAACGCAGGAGCATGTCGCTTGTTTGAAGTAGGCGTTCGAACGCCAGTCAAGGTCAGACGCGCTGTGACCGGTCGCGTGCGCGCCATTTGTTTCGGCGGCCCGATGTATCTCACCAAGGTCGGGCGGGTAGCCAGAGGCCCGCGAGGAGGAGAGCGGCTCTTCAAAGCTGAGTGAGGCGCCCCGTCCGGTGCTCGATCCGTTGGCTCCGCGATGAGCCCATTCAAGGTCGCTCGGGAATGCGTGCCCCGAGCGGCCTTTCTGCAGACCTTTGCAAAATGGCCCTTGGTGGAGCACAGGTGACATGTCGCCTCTCGGGCCGGGCATTCAGAGCGAGGATGCTGCCGATTTCCACAAAAATAACATTTTGCATACCGGGCAGGCCGTGGCCGGGCAGCGGCGGCAGCAGTGAGGCCGGAAGCGGAGTCCGCTTCCGGAGCTCCCAGAGACTCGGCCGTCGTGGGGGTCGGGTCCTCCTCCGTATCCTCGGCGGTAGCCCTCTCAGGTCGCGCGAGTTGCGAGGTCCCCGCCACGACTCGTGGGTGATCATATGCGGTCAATTGTTCTCGGGCATCTGTGTATACGCGTGCCAGCCGTAGTGCTTCTGTAAATGTCAGCTCCGCGACCTCCAAGAGACGGAGCCGCAAGACTCCAGAACTAATTCCGGAGATGAATGAATCTCGGAGCAAATCGTCCTGCACTTGCTCGTGGGTCCGGACGTCCTGCACGCAGTCTGCCAATAGGTAGCGCAACTCCTGCGCGAAGTGATCGATCGATTCAGACGGTTGCTGTCGCCGCTGAGAAAGTTGATGCCGGCCGTGTACAGCGCTCCGTGTCTTTACGTAGAGGCGCTTCAGCTCGGCTAGGGCCGTAGCGTACGTCCCAAATCGAGAAATGCTCTTGAAAACAGTGTGATGGACCTTGGACTGTAACACGGACAGCTTTATCGCAGCGGTGGGCTCTGTCTCGTGAGCCGCAAAGTAATTCTGCAGCGTGTTGAGCCAATGAGCAAACTCCGATGCAGATCCCTCAGCTTGAGGGTCGGCTCCGAGAATCGGTACCACGATCATCTTGTGGTCAGCCATTCCGGCGATCTAAATGATATTAAATGTCGTGAAAATCAAGCTCAGATACGACTTGACCTCTGGGTAGGTTTAATATCATTTAGATCAGCAGTACATCCTGTAAGAATACATGCATGCAACAGGCATTAAATCAGAGCATTTCATGAGCAGCAATGGTGGATTCAATATAACAATGGTTAGTGCAGCGCATTGTCAGCGCAGCATTTGGGGTGTACATACCATTCAAACTACTGGATAATGTCACAGTGAGTTCCGCTGAAGTGCTGAAGTGTCTGCGCGCCCCGGTTGTCCCGGGTCTTATAGACGCCCCCTTCCGTAGCGAGCACCCCTGGGTTCACCTTGGAATAATTTCACTACAATCCACACATAGAGAATGCAAAGAATCCGTGGTTATCCACACATAGACAATGCAAAGAATCCGTGGTTATCCACATATAGACAATGCAAAGAATCCGTGGTTATCCACACATAGAGAATGCAAAGAATCCGTGGTTATCCACACATAGAGAATGCAAAGAATCCGTGGTTATCCACACATAGAGAATGCAAAGAATCCGTGGTTATCCACACATAGAGAATGCAAAGAATCCGTCGTTATCCACACATAGAGAATGCAAAGAATCCGTGGTTATCCACACATAGAGAAGGCAAAGAATCCGTGGTTATCCACACATATAGAATGCAAAGAATCCGTGGTTATCCACACATAGAGAATGCAAAGAATCCGTGGTTATCCACACATAGAGAATGCAAAGAATCCGTGGTTATCCACACATAGAGAATGCAAAGAATCCGTGGTTATCCACACATAGAGAATGCAAAGAATCCGTGGTTATCCACACATAGAGAATGCAAAGAATCCGTGGTTATCCACACATAGAGAATGCAAAGAATCCGTGGTTATCCACACATAGAGAAGGCAAAGAATCCGTGGTTATCCACACATAGACAATGCAAAGAATCCGTGGTTATACACATAGAGAAGGCAAAGAATCCGTGGTTATCCACACAGAGAGAATGCAAAGAATCCGTGGTTATCCACACATAGAGAAGGCAAATAATCCGTGGTTATCCACACATAGAGAATGCAAAGAATCCGTGATTATCCACACATTGAGAATGCAAAGAATCCGTGGTTATCCACACATAGAGAATGCAAAGAATCCGTGGTTATCCACACATAGACAATGCAAAGAATCCGTGGTTATCCACAATAGACAATGCAAAGAATCCGTGGTTATCCACACATAGAGAATGCAAAGAATCCGTGGTGATCCACACATAGACAATGCAAAGAATCCGTGGTTATCCACACATAGACAATGCAAAGAATCCGTGGTTATCCACAATAGACAATGCAAAGAATCCGTGGTTATCCACACATAGAGAATGCAAAGAATCCGTGGTTATCCACACATAGAGAATGCAAAGAATCCGTGGTTATCCACACATAGAGAATGCAAAGAATCCGTGGTTATCCACACATAGAGAATGCAAAGAATCCGTGGTTATCCACACATAGAGAATGCAAAGAATCCGTGGTTATCCACACATAGACAATGCAAAGAATCCGTGGTTATCCACACATAGAGAATGCAAAGAATCCGTGGTTATCCACACATAGAGAATGCAAAGAATCCGTGGTTATCCACACATAGAAAATGCAAAGAATCCGTGGTTATCCACACATAGACAATGCAAAAAATCCGTGGTTATCCACACATAGAGAATGCAAAGAATCCGTGGTTATCCACACATAGAGAATGCAAAGAATCCGTGGTTATCCACACATAGAGAATGCAAAGAATCCGTGGTTATCCACACATAGAGAATGCAAAGAATCCGTGGTTATCCACACATAGACAATGCAAAGAATCCGTGGTTATCCACACATAGACAATGCAAAGAATCCGTGGTTATCCACACATAGAGAATGCAAAGAATCCGTGGTTATCCACACATAGAGAATGCAAAGAATCCGTGGTTATCCACACATAGAAAATGCAAAGAATCCGTGGTTATCCACACATAGACAATGCAAAAAATCCGTGGTTATCCACACATAGAGAATGCAAAGAATCCGTGGTTATCCACACATAGAGAATGCAAAGAATCCGTGGTTATCCACACATAGAGAATGCAAAGGATCCGTGGTTATCCACACATAGAGAATGCAAAGAATCGGTGGTTATCCACACATAGAGAATGCAAAGAATCCGTGGTTATCCACACATAGACAATGCAAAGAATCCGTGGTTATCCACATAGAGAATGCAAAGAATCCGTGGTTATCCACACATAGAGAATGCAAAGAATCCGTGGTTATCCACACATAGAGAATGCAAAGAATCCGTGGTTATCCACACAGAGAATGCAAAGGATCCGTGGTTATCCACACATAGAGAATGCAAAGAATCGGTGGTTATCCACACATAGAGAATGCAAAGAATCCGTGGTTATCCACACATAGACAATGCAAAGAATCCGTGGTTATCCACACATAGAGAATGCAAAGAATCCGTGGTTATCCACACATAGAGAATGCAAAGAATCCGTGGTTATCCACACATAGAGAATGCAAAGAATCCGTGGTTATCCACACATAGAGAATGCAAAGGATCCGTGGTTATCCACACATAGAGAATGCAAAGAATCGGTGGTTATCCACACATAGAGAATGCAAAGAATCCGTGGTTATCCACACATAGACAATGCAAAGAATCCGTGGTTATCCACACATAGAGAATGCAAAGAATCCGTGGTTATCCACACATAGACAATGCAAAGAATCCGTGGTTATCCACACATAGAGAATGCAAAGAATCCGTGGTTATCCACACATAGAGAATGCAAAGAATCCGTGGTTATCCACACATAGAAAATGCAAAGAATCCGTGGTTATCCACACATAGACAATGCAAAGAATCCGTGGTTATCCACACATAGAGAATGCAAAGAATCCGTGGTTATCCACACATAGACAATGCAAAGAATCCGTGGTGATCCACACATATAGAATGTAAAGAATCGGTGGTTATCCACACATAGAGAATGCAAAGAATCCGTGGTTATCCACACATAGAGAATGCAAAGAATTCGTGGTTATCCACACATATACAATGCAAAGAATCCGTGGTTATCCACACATACAGAATGCAAAGAATCCGTGGTTATCCACACATAGAGAATGCAAAGAATCCGTGGTTATCCACACATAGACAATGCAAAGAATCCGTGGTTATCCACACATAGAGAATGCAAAGAATCCATGGTTATCCACTCATAGAGAATGCAAAGAATCCGTGGTTATCCACACATAGACAATGCAAAGAATCCGTGGTTATCCACACATGCAGAATGCAAAGAATCCGTGGTTATCCACACATAGAGAATGCAAAGAATCCGTGGTTATCCACACATAGACAATGCAAAGAATCCGTGGTTATCCACACATAGAGAATGCAAAGAATCCGTGGTTATCCACACATGGAGAATGGAAAGAATCAATGGTTATCCACACATAGAGAATGCAAAGAATCCGTGGTTATCCACACATAGACAATGCAAAGAATCCGTGGTTATCCACACATAGAGAATGCAAAGAATCCGTGGTTATCCACACATGGAGAATGCAAAGAATCCGTGGTTATCCACACATAGAGAATGCAAAGAATCCGTGGTTATCCACACATAGACAATGCAAAGAATCCGTGGTTATCCACACATAGAGAATGCAAAGAATCCGTGGTTATCCACACATAGAGAATGCAAAGAATCCGTGATTATCCACACATAGACAATGCAAAGAATCCATGGTTATCCACACATGGAGAATGCAAAGAATCCGTGGTTATCCACACATAGAGAATGCAAAGAATCCGTGGTTATCCACACATAGACAATGCAAAGAATCCGTGGTTATCCACACATAGAGAATGCAAAGAATCCGTGGTTATCCACACATGGAGAATGGAAAGAATCAATGGTTATCCACACATAGAGAATGCAAAGAATCCGTGGTTATCCACACATAGAGAATGCAAAGAATCCGTGGTTATCCACAAATAGAGAATGCAAAGAATCCGTGGTTATCCACACATAGACAATGCAAAGAATCCGTGGTTATCCACACATAGAAAAGGCAAAGAATCCGTGGTTATCCACACATGGAGAATGCAAAGAATCCGTGGTTATCCACACATAGACAATGCAAAGAATCCGTGGTTATCCACACATAGAGAATGCAAAGAATCCGTGGTCATCCACACATAGAGAAGGCAAAGAATCCGTGGTTATCCACACATGGAGAATGCAAAGAATCCGTGGTTATCCACACATGGAGAATGCAAAGAATCCGTGATTATCCACACATGGAGAATGCAAAGAATCCGTGGTTATTCACACACAGACAATGCAAAGAATCCGTGGTTATCCACACATAGAGAATGCAAAGAATACGTGGTCATCCACACATAGAGAAGGCAAAGAATCCGTGGTTATCCACACATGGAGAATGCAAAGAATCCGTGATTATCCACACATGGAGCATGCAAAGAATCCGTGGTTATCCACACATAGAGAATGCAAAGAATCCGTGATTATCCACACAAAGAGAATGCAAAGAATCCGTGGTTATCCACACATAGAGAATGCAAAGAATCCGTGGTTATCCACACATAGACAATGCAAAGAATCCGTGGTTATCCACACATAGACAATGCAAAGAGTCCGTGGTTATCCACACACAGACAATGCAAAAAATCCGTGGTTATCCACAAATAGAGAATGCAAAGAATCCGTGGTTATCCACACATAGACAATGCAAAGAATCCGTGGTTATCCACACATAGAGAAGGCAAAGAATCCGTGGTTATCCACACATGGAGAATGCAAAGAATCCGTGGTTATCCACACATAGACAATGCAAAGAATCCGTGGTTATCCACACATAGAGAATGCAAAGAATCCGTGGTTATCCACACATAGAGAATGCAAAGAATCCATGGTTATCCACACATAGACAATGCAAAGAATCCGTGGTTATCCACACATAGACAATGCAAAGAATCCGTGGTTATCCACAATAGACAATGCAAAGAATCCGTGGTTATCCACACATAGAGAATGCAAAGAATCCGTGGTTATCCACACATAGAGAATGCAAAGAATCCGTGATTATCCACACATTGAGAATGCAAAGAATCCGTGGTTATCCACACATAGAGAATGCAAAGAATCCGTGGTTATCCACACATAGACAATGCAAAGAATCCGTGGTTATCCACAATAGACAATGCAAAGAATCCGTGGTTATCCACACATAGAGAATGCAAAGAATCCGTGGTGATCCACACATAGACAATGCAAAGAATCCGTGGTTATCCACACATAGACAATGCAAAGAATCCGTGGTTATCCACAATAGACAATGCAAAGAATCCGTGGTTATCCACACATAGAGAATGCAAAGAATCCGTGGTTATCCACACATAGAGAATGCAAAGAATCCGTGGTTATCCACACATAGAGAATGCAAAGAATCCGTGGTTATCCACACATAGAGAATGCAAAGAATCCGTCGTTATCCACACATAGACAATGCAAAGAATCGGTGGTTATCCACACATAGAGAATGCAAAGAATCCGTGGTTATCCACACATAGAGAATGCAAAGAATCCGTGGTTATCCATACATAGAGAATGCAAAGAATCCGTGGTTATCCACACATAGAGAATGCAAAGAATCCGTGGTTATCCACACATAGACAATGCAAAGAATCCGTGGTTATCCACACATAGAGAATGCAAAGAATCCGTGGTTATCCACACATAGAGAATGCAAAGAATCCGTGGTTATCCACACATAGAAAATGCAAAGAATCCGTGGTTATCCACACATAGACAATGCAAAAAATCCGTGGTTATCCACACATAGAGAATGCAAAGAATCCGTGGTTATCCACACATAGAGAATGCAAAGAATCCGTGGTTATCCACACATAGAGAATGCAAAGAATCCGTGGTTATCCACACATAGAAAATGCAAAGAATCCGTGGTTATCCACACATAGACAATGCAAAAAATCCGTGGTTATCCACACATAGAGAATGCAAAGAATCCGTGGTTATCCACACATAGAGAATGCAAAGAATCCGTGGTTATCCACACATAGAGAATGCAAAGAATCCGTGGTTATCCACACATAGAGAATGCAAAGAATCCGTGGTTATCCACACATAGAGAATGCAAAGAATCCGTGGTTATCCACACATAGAGAATGCAAAGAATCCGTGGTTATCCACACATAGAGAATGCAAAGAATCCGTCGTTATCCACACATAGACAATGCAAAGAATCGGTGGTTATCCACACATAGAGAATGCAAAGAATCCGTGGTTATCCACACATAGAGAATGCAAAGAATCCGTGTTTATCCACACATAGAGAATGCAAAGAATCCGTGGTTATCCACACATAGAGAAGGCAAAGAATCCGTGGTTATCCACACATAGACAATGCAAAGAATCCGTGGTTATACACATAGAGAAGGCAAAGAATCCGTGGTTATCCACACAGAGAGAATGCAAAGAATCCGTGGTTATCCACACATAGAGAAGGCAAATAATCCGTGGTTATCCACACATAGAGAATGCAAAGAATCCGTGATTATCCACACATTGAGAATGCAAAGAATCCGTGGTTATCCACACATAGAGAATGCAAAGAATCCGTGGTTATCCACACATAGACAATGCAAAGAATCCGTGGTTATCCACAATAGACAATGCAAAGAATCCGTGGTTATCCACACATAGAGAATGCAAAGAATCCGTGGTGATCCACACATAGACAATGCAAAGAATCCGTGGTTATCCACACATAGACAATGCAAAGAATCCGTGGTTATCCACAATAGACAATGCAAAGAATCCGTGGTTATCCACACATAGAGAATGCAAAGAATCCGTGGTTATCCACACATAGAGAATGCAAAGAATCCGTGGTTATCCACACATAGAGAATGCAAAGAATCCGTGGTTATCCACACATAGAGAATGCAAAGAATCCGTGGTTATCCACACATAGAGAATGCAAAGAATCCGTGGTTATCCACACATAGACAATGCAAAGAATCCGTGGTTATCCACACATAGAGAATGCAAAGAATCCGTGGTTATCCACACATAGAGAATGCAAAGAATCCGTGGTTATCCACACATAGAAAATGCAAAGAATCCGTGGTTATCCACACATAGACAATGCAAAAAATCCGTGGTTATCCACACATAGAGAATGCAAAGAATCCGTGGTTATCCACACATAGAGAATGCAAAGAATCCGTGGTTATCCACACATAGAGAATGCAAAGAATCCGTGGTTATCCACACATAGAGAATGCAAAGAATCCGTGGTTATCCACACATAGACAATGCAAAGAATCCGTGGTTATCCACACATAGACAATGCAAAGAATCCGTGGTTATCCACACATAGAGAATGCAAAGAATCCGTGGTTATCCACACATAGAGAATGCAAAGAATCCGTGGTTATCCACACATAGAAAATGCAAAGAATCCGTGGTTATCCACACATAGACAATGCAAAAAATCCGTGGTTATCCACACATAGAGAATGCAAAGAATCCGTGGTTATCCACACATAGAGAATGCAAAGAATCCGTGGTTATCCACACATAGAGAATGCAAAGGATCCGTGGTTATCCACACATAGAGAATGCAAAGAATCGGTGGTTATCCACACATAGAGAATGCAAAGAATCCGTGGTTATCCACACATAGACAATGCAAAGAATCCGTGGTTATCCACATAGAGAATGCAAAGAATCCGTGGTTATCCACACATAGAGAATGCAAAGAATCCGTGGTTATCCACACATAGAGAATGCAAAGAATCCGTGGTTATCCACACAGAGAATGCAAAGGATCCGTGGTTATCCACACATAGAGAATGCAAAGAATCGGTGGTTATCCACACATAGAGAATGCAAAGAATCCGTGGTTATCCACACATAGACAATGCAAAGAATCCGTGGTTATCCACACATAGAGAATGCAAAGAATCCGTGGTTATCCACACATAGAGAATGCAAAGAATCCGTGGTTATCCACACATAGAGAATGCAAAGAATCCGTGGTTATCCACACATAGAGAATGCAAAGGATCCGTGGTTATCCACACATAGAGAATGCAAAGAATCGGTGGTTATCCACACATAGAGAATGCAAAGAATCCGTGGTTATCCACACATAGACAATGCAAAGAATCCGTGGTTATCCACACATAGAGAATGCAAAGAATCCGTGGTTATCCACACATAGACAATGCAAAGAATCCGTGGTTATCCACACATAGAGAATGCAAAGAATCCGTGGTTATCCACACATAGAGAATGCAAAGAATCCGTGGTTATCCACACATAGAAAATGCAAAGAATCCGTGGTTATCCACACATAGACAATGCAAAGAATCCGTGGTTATCCACACATAGAGAATGCAAAGAATCCGTGGTTATCCACACATAGACAATGCAAAGAATCCGTGGTGATCCACACATATAGAATGTAAAGAATCGGTGGTTATCCACACATAGAGAATGCAAAGAATCCGTGGTTATCCACACATAGAGAATGCAAAGAATTCGTGGTTATCCACACATATACAATGCAAAGAATCCGTGGTTATCCACACATACAGAATGCAAAGAATCCGTGGTTATCCACACATAGAGAATGCAAAGAATCCGTGGTTATCCACACATAGACAATGCAAAGAATCCGTGGTTATCCACACATAGAGAATGCAAAGAATCCATGGTTATCCACTCATAGAGAATGCAAAGAATCCGTGGTTATCCACACATAAACAATGCAAAGAATCCGTGGTTATCCACACATGCAGAATGCAAAGAATCCGTGGTTATCCACACATAGAGAATGCAAAGAATCCGTGGTTATCCACACATAGACAATGCAAAGAATCCGTGGTTATCCACACATAGAGAATGCAAAGAATCCGTGGTTATCCACACATGGAGAATGGAAAGAATCAATGGTTATCCACACATAGAGAATGCAAAGAATCCGTGGTTATCCACACATAGAGAATGCAAAGAATCCGTGGTTATCCACAAATAGAGAATGCAAAGAATCCGTGGTTATCCACACATAGACAATGCAAAGAATCCGTGGTTATCCACACATAGAGAATGCAAAGAATCCGTGGTTATCCACACATGGAGAATGCAAAGAATCCGTGGTTATCCACACATAGAGAATGCAAAGAATCCGTGGTTATCCACACATAGACAATGCAAAGAATCCGTGGTTATCCACACATAGAGAATGCAAAGAATCCGTGGTTATCCACACATAGAGAATGCAAAGAATCCGTGATTATCCACACATAGACAATGCAAAGAATCCGTGGTTATCCACACATAGACAATGCAAAGAATCCGTGGTTATCCACACATAGAGAATGCAAAGAATCCGTGGTTATCCACACATGGAGAATGGAAAGAATCAATGGTTATCCACACATAGAGAATGCAAAGAATCCGTGGTTATCCACACATAGAGAATGCAAAGAATCCGTGGTTATCCACAAATAGAGAATGCAAAGCATCCGTGGTTATCCACACATAGACAATGCAAAGAATCCGTGGTTATCCACACATAGAAAAGGCAAAGAATCCGTGGTTATCCACACATGGAGAATGCAAAGAATCCGTGGTTATCCACACATAGACAATGCAAAGAATCCGTGGTTATCCACACATAGAGAATGCAAAGAATCCGTGGTCATCCACACATAGAGAAGGCAAAGAATCCGTGGTTATCCACACATGGAGAATGCAAAGAATCCGTGGTTATCCACACATGGAGAATGCAAAGAATCCGTGATTATCCACACATGGAGAATGCAAAGAATCCGTGGTTATTCACACACAGACAATGCAAAGAATCCGTGGTTATCCACACATAGAGAATGCAAAGAATACGTGGTCATCCACACATAGAGAAGGCAAAGAATCCGTGGTTATCCACACATGGAGAATGCAAAGAATCCGTGATTATCCACACATGGAGCATGCAAAGAATCCGTGGTTATCCACACATAGAGAATGCAAAGAATCCGTGATTATCCACACAAAGAGAATGCAAAGAATCCGTGGTTATCCACACATAGAGAATGCAAAGAATCCGTGGTTATCCACACATAGACAATGCAAAGAATCCGTGGTTATCCACACATAGACAATGCAAAGAGTCCGTGGTTATCCACACACAGACAATGCAAAAAATCCGTGGTTATCCACAAATAGAGAATGCAAAGAATCCGTGGTTATCCACACATAGACAATGCAAAGAATCCGTGGTTATCCACACATAGAGAAGGCAAAGAATCCGTGGTTATCCACACATGGAGAATGCAAAGAATCCGTGGTTATCCACACATAGACAATGCCAAGAATCCGTGGTTATCCACACATAGAGAATGCAAAGAATCCGTGGTTATCCACACATAGAGAATGCAAAGAATCCATGGTTATCCACACATAGACAATGCAAAGAATCCGTGGTTATCCACACATAGACAATGCAAAGAATCCGTGGTTATCCACAATAGACAATGCAAAGAATCCGTGGTTATCCACACATAGAGAATGCAAAGAATCCGTGGTTATCCACACATAGAGAATGCAAAGAATCCGTGGTTATCCACACATAGAGAATGCAAAGAATCCGTGGTTATCCACACATAGAGAATGCAAAGAATCCGTGGTTATCCACACATAGAGAATGCAAAGAATCCGTGGTTATCCACACATAGAGAATGCAAAGAATCCGTGGTTATCCACACATAGAAAATGCAAAGAATCCGTGGTTATCCACACATAGACAATGCAAAAAATCCGTGGTTATCCACACATAGAGAATGCAAAGAATCCGTGGTTATCCACACATAGAGAATGCAAAGAATCCGTGGTTATCCACACATAGACAATGCAAAGAATCCGTGGTTATCCACACATAGACAATGCAAAGAATCCGTGGTTATCCACACATAGAGAATGCAAAGAATCCGTGGTTATCCACACATAGAGAATGCAAAGAATCCGTGGTTATCCACACATAGAAAATGCAAAGAATCCGTGGTTATCCACACATAGACAATGCAAAAAATCCGTGGTTATCCACACATAGAGAATGCAAAGAATCCGTGGTTATCCACACATAGAGAATGCAAAGAATCCGTGGTTATCCACACATAGAGAATGCAAAGAATCCGTGGTTATCCACACATAGAGAATGCAAAGAATCCGTGGTTATCCACACATAGAGAATGCAAAGAATCCGTGGTTATCCACACATAGAGAATGCAAAGAATCCGTCGTTATCCACACATAGACAATGCAAAGAATCGGTGGTTATCCACACATAGAGAATGCAAAGAATCCGTGGTTATCCACACATAGAGAATGCAAAGAATCCCTGGTTATCCATACATAGAGAATGCAAAGAATCCGTGGTTATCCACACATAGAGAATGCAAAGAATCCGTGGTTATCCACACATAGACAATGCAAAGAACCCGTGGTTATCCACACATAGAGAATGCAAAGAATCCGTGGTTATCCACACATAGAGAATGCAAAGAATCCGTGGTTATCCACACATAGAAAATGCAAAGAATCCGTGGTTATCCACACATAGACAATGCAAAAAATCCGTGGTTATCCACACATAGAGAATGCAAAGAATCCGTGGTTATCCACACATAGAGAATGCAAAGAATCCGTGGTTATCCACACATAGAGAATGCAAAGAATCCGTGGTTATCCACACATAGAGAATGCAAAGAATCCGTGGTTATCCACACATAGACAATGCAAAGAATCCGTGGTTATCCACACATAGACAATGCAAAGAATCCGTGGTTATCCACACATAGAGAATGCAAAGAATCCGTGGTTATCCACACATAGAGAATGCAAAGAATCCGTGGTTATCCACACATAGAAAATGCAAAGAATCCGTGGTTATCCACACATAGACAATGCAAAAAATCCGTGGTTATCCACACATAGAGAATGCAAAGAATCCGTGGTTATCCACACATAGAGAATGCAAAGAATCCGTGGTTATCCACACATAGAGAATGCAAAGGATCCGTGGTTATCCACACATAGAGAATGCAAAGAATCGGTGGTTATCCACACATAGAGAATGCAAAGAATCCGTGGTTATCCACACATAGACAATGCAAAGAATCGGTGGTTATCCACACATAGAGAATGCAAAGAATCCGTGGTTATCCACACATAGACAATGCAAAGAATCCGTGGTTATCCACACATAGAGAATGCAAAGAATCCGTGGTTATCCACACATAGAGAATGCAAAGAATCCGTGGTTATCCACACATAGAGAATGCAAAGAATCCGTGGTTATCCACACATAGAGAATGCAAAGGATCCGTGGTTATCCACACATAGAGAATGCAAAGAATCGGTGGTTATCCACACATAGAGAATGCAAAGAATCCGTGGTTATCCACACATAGACAATGCAAAGAATCCGTGGTTATCCACACATAGAGAATGCAAAGAATCCGTGGTTATCCACACATAGAGAATGCAAAGAATCCGTGGTTATCCACACATAGAAAATGCAAAGAATCCGTGGTTATCCACACATAGACAATGCAAAGAATCCGTGGTTATCCACACATAGAGAATGCAAAGAATCCGTGGTTATCCACACATAGACAATGCAAAGAATCCGTGGTGATCCACACATATAGAATGTAAAGAATCGGTGGTTATCCACACATAGAGAATGCAAAGAATCCGTGGTTATCCACACATAGAGAATGCAAAGAATTCGTGGTTATCCACACATATACAATGCAAAGAATCCGTGGTTATCCACACATAGAGAATGCAAAGAATCCGTGGTTATCCACACAAAGAGAATGCAAAGAATCCGTGGTTATCCACACATAGAGAATGCAAAGAATCCGTGGTTATCCACACATGGAGAATGCAAAGAATCCGTGGTTATCCACACATAGACAATGCAAAGAATCCGTGGTTATCCACACATAGAGAATGCAAAGAATCCGTGGTTATCCACTCATAGAGAATGCAAAGAATCCGTGGTTATCCACACATGGAGAATGGAAAGAATCAATGGTTATCCACACATAGAGAATGCAAAGAATCCGTGGTTATCCACACATAGAGAATGCAAAGAATCCGTGGTTATCCACAAATAGAGAATGCAAAGAATCCGTGGTTATCCACACATAGACAATGCAAAGAATCCGTGGTTATCCACACATAGAGAATGCAAAGAATCCGTGGTTATCCACACATGGAGAATGCAAAGAATCCGTGGTTATCCACACATAGAGAATGCAAAGAATCCGTGGTTATCCACACATAGACAATGCAAAGAATCCGTGGTTATCCACACATAGAGAATGCAAAGAATCCGTGGTTATCCACACATAGAGAATGCAAAGAATCCGTGATTATCCACACATAGACAATGAAAAGAATCCATGGTTATCCACACATGGAGAATGCAAAGAATCCGTGGTTATCCACACATAGAGAATGCAAAGAATCCGTGGTTATCCACACATAGACAATGCAAAGAATCCGTGGTTATCCACACATAGAGAATGCAAAGAATCCGTGGTTATCCACACATGGAGAATGGAAAGAATCAATGGTTATCCACACATAGAGAATGCAAAGAATCCGTGGTTATCCACACATAGAGAATGCAAAGAATCCGTGGTTATCCACAAATAGAGAATGCAAAGAATCCGTGGTTATCCACACATAGACAATGCAAAGAATCCGTGGTTATCCACACATAGAGAAGGCAAAGAATCCGTGGTTATCCACACATGGAGAATGCAAAGAATCCGTGGTTATCCACACATAGACAATGCAAAGAATCCGTGGTTATCCACACATAGAGAATGCAAAGAATCCGTGGTCATCCACACATAGAGAAGGCAAAGAATCCATGGTTATTCACACATGGAGAATGCAAAGAATCCGTGGTTATCCACACATGGAGAATGCAAAGAATCCTTGATTATCCACACATGGAGAATGCAAAGAATCCGTGGTTATCCACACACAGACAATGCAAAGAATCCGTGGTTATCCACACATAGATAATGCAAAGAATCCGTGGTCATCCACACATAGAGAAGGCAAAGAATCCGTGGTTATCCACACATGGAGAATGCAAAGAATCCGTGATTATCCACACATGGAGCATGCAAAGAATCCGTGGTTATCCACACATAGAGAATGCAAAGAATCCGTGATTATCCACACAAAGAGAATGCAAAGAATCCGTGGTAATCCACACATAGAGAATGCAAAGAATCCGTGGTTATCCACACATAGACAATGCAAAGAATCCGTGGTTATCCACACATAGAGAATGCAAAGAATCTGTGGTCATCCACACATAGAGAAGGCAAAGAATCCGTGGTTATCCACACATGGAGAATGCAAAGAATCCGTGATTATCCACACATGGAGCATGCAAAGAATCCGTGGTTATCTACACATAGAGAATGCAAAGAATCCGTGATTATCCACACAAAGAGAATGCAAAGAATCCGTGGTTATCCACACATAGAGAATGCAAAGAATCCGTGGTTATCCACACATAGACAATGCAAAGAATCCGTGGTTTTCCACACATAGAGAATGCAAAGAATCCGTGGTTATCCACACATAGAGAATGCAAAGAATCCGTGGTTATCCACACATAGAGAATGCAAAGAATCCGTGGTTATCCACACATAGAGAATGCAAAGAATCCGTGGTTATCCACAAATAGAGAATGCAAAGAATCCGTGGTCATCCACACATGGAGAATGCAAAGAATCCGTGGTTATCCACACATGGAGAATGCAAAGAATCCGTGGTTATCCACACATGGAGAATGCAAAGAATCCTTGATTATCCACACATGGAGAATGCAAAGAATCCGTGGTTATCCACACACAGACAATGCAAAGAATCCGTGGTTATCCACACATAGAGAATGCAAAGAATCCGTGGTCATCCACACATAGAGAAGGCAAAGAATCCGTGGTTATCCACACATGGAGAATGCAAAGAATCCGTGATTATCCACACATGGAGCATGCAAAGAATCCGTGGTTATCCACACATAGAGAATGCAAAGAATCCGTGATTATCCACACAAAGAGAATGCAAAGAATCCGTGGTAATCCACACATAGAGAATGCAAAGAATCCGTGGTTATCCACACATAGACAATGCAAAGAATCCGTGGTTATCCACACATAGAGAATGCAAAGAATCTGTGGTCATCCACACATAGAGAAGGCAAAGAATCCGTGGTTATCCACACATGGAGAATGCAAAGAATCCGTGATTATCCACACATGGAGCATGCAAAGAATCCGTGGTTATCTACACATAGAGAATGCAAAGAATCCGTGATTATCCACACAAAGAGAATGCAAAGAATCCGTGGTTATCCACACATAGATAATGCAAAGAATCCGTGGTTATCCACACATAGACAATGCAAAGAATCCGTGGTTATCCACACATAGACAATGCAAAGAGTCCGTGGTTATCCACACACAGACAATGCAAAAAATCCGTGGTTTTCCACACATAGAGAATGCAAAGAATCCGTGGTTATCCACACATAGAGAATGCAAAGAATCCGTGGTTATGCACACATAGAGAATGCAAAGAATCCGTGGTTATCCACACACAGACAATGCAAAGAATCCGTAGTTATCCACACATAGAGAATGCAAAGAATCCGTGGTTATCCACACATAGAGAATGCAAAGAATCCATGGTTATCCACACATAGAGAATGCAAAGAATCCGTGGTTATCCACACATAGAGAATGCAAAGAATCCGTGGTTATCCACACATAGACAATGCAAAGAATCCGTGGTTATCCACACATAGAGAATGCAAAGAATCCGTGGTTATCCACACACAGAGAATGCAAAGAATCAGTGGTTAGCCACACATAGAGAATGCAAAGAATCCGTAGTTATCCACACATAGACAATGCAAAGAATCTGTGGTTATCCACACATTGAGAATGCAAAGAATCCGTGGTTATCCACACATCGAGAATGCAAAGAATCCGTGGTTATCCACACATAGAGAATGCAAAGAATCCGTGGTTATCCACACATAGAGAATGCAAAGAATCCGTGGTTATGCACACATAGAGAATGCAAAGAATCCGTGGTTATCCACACACAGACAATGCAAAGAATCCGTGGTTATCCACACATAGATAATGCAAAGAATCCGTGGTTATCCACACGTAGAGAAACTGCAAACACACACAAGAATCCGTGGTCATCCACAAACAAAGAAAGTTATTATTTATTATTTTGGGTATCTATATAATAATACCGTAAGGACTCGACTTTGTTATCCCTTTTACGCCGCACCCAGTGACCCGATGCTCACGGCACTAATGCATTTTCCATCTACGAACCGCGCTCTTTGTTTATCACGTACAGCCATACGCGAAAAATCTGAATTCGCCGACTTTGGGACCCAAAAGCATCCGATTATCGGCCGATACGACGCCATCTTACGACACCATCGTATTGGCGTCTGCTGGGCAAAGGCGATGTGAGCCGTCCGCTGATTGGACAGTCGAGTGGTGTGATGGGTGGTGTGAACCAAATGGTCTTTTTATTCCCTTGAACATTTTAAATTAGGATATATAAGGAAACGTCTTTATCGTCATTTTAATAAAGTTAAATGGAGTGACGTTGCGATACTCGGAGTGCGTTGCATAAATCCTCGTAACTCAGAGAGGTGTAGCAGGTGGCGAGACGTAAGGAAGCTTTTTTATTCCCTTGAACATTTGAAATTAGGATATATAAGGAAACGTCTTTATCGTCATTTTAATAAAGTTAAATGGAGTGACGTTGCGATACTCGGGGTGCGTTGCATAAATCCTCGTAACTCAGAGAGGTGTAGCAGGTGGCGAGACGTAAGGAAGCTTAAAGATAACGAGCTGAAAACAGACGAACGATATCCCTTCCGTGGATGTTCCACGGGTTTCACGTCTTTATCGTCATTTTAATAAAGTTAAATGGAGTGACGTTGCGATCAGTGAGTTGTACTTGTATACGAAGAGATAAAAGGATGGCATTGACTTCGAGACGGTACGTGATAGTTGGCTGCGGCTGGCTGATGCTGCGTTTTTTTTCTAAGTGCCATGGATGCTGATGGACATAATAAAGGTATCGGCTGATCTCTCATCGTAATATTACCCGATGGAAATGAACTGTTTCTTTGTTTGTCATTTCCTGTGCAATAATGTCAAATTGATGTCAGACATCCTTTTCTATTGACAGCTGCTCTCCTTTTCGATGGCATCGTCTATTGATATGCATGTTCTTCTTTCATATAATTTTACACATTCACAATCAGTATTTCAATTCTTGCAGACATTGGAAAGGAAGTTGACTCACAGGCCAACTCTCTGGCTCAATCACAGGCCGACGCACAGGCGATGTAATTGTGAGTAGCATTTTTGCACAAAGTGAAAATTGATCTTTCTTCCTAACTCTTGCTCGGACAAGCAAATCCCCGATGCCATCCATAATGGTACACTCTATCCATACACCACATCCTCCCTTCCGTGGATGTTCCATGGGTTTCGGCTAGTCTATATAATAATAGCGTAAGGACTCGACTTTGTTATCCCTTTTACGCCGCACCCAGTGACCCGATGCCCATGGCACTAATGGATTTACGATCTACGAACCGCGCTCTTTGTTTATCACATACAGCCATCCTCGAAAAATCTGAATTAGCCGACGTTGGGGCCCAAAAGCATCCGATTAACTGCCGATACGACGCCATCTTACGACGCCATCGTATTGGCGTCTGCTGGGCGAAGGCGAAGCAAGCCATCCGCTGATAGGACATTCGAAGGCGAAAGCAAGCCGTCCACTGAGTGGACAATCCAGAGAATGCATTTGTGCCGGTGTCGGCGATCGTTGTTCATATACGCACTCTTCATTCTCATCTTTCTTCCTAACTCTTACTCGGACAAGCAAATCCCCTATGCCATCCATAATGGTACACTCTTTCCATATACCACATCCTCCCTTCCGTGGATGTTCCACGGGTTTCGGCTAGTTATTATTATTAGGGGACCATGGGTACCCTTTTGAAATTGCTCAGATTATTGTTATTATTATTCTGATTCCATGAAAATTTGTTGGCGACCTACAGGTCAGACCGTTCATGGTCGGAATTTGAAACTTTGACCATAATGTAACATAATGTAATAATAATGTAACATGTGACTTAATGCATATCCTCAGTATGACGTCATAGGTCACGTGATGTGGTGGCCATATTTGATTTCATGCAAACCTTTAAAATGCATCCCTGCCTTCATTTTTGGATCGATCGAGTTGAAACTTTGACCACTTATAGTATGGCACTTGATTGGATTTATATCCTAACTATGACATCATAGGTCATGTGACCTGGCAGCCATATTGGATTTAATGCAAACCTTTAAAATGCATCCCTGCCTTCATTTTTCGATCGATTCAGTTCAAACTTTGACCAATTATAGTAAGGCAATTGATTGGATGCATATCATAAATATGACGTCATCGGTCAAATGACATGGCGGCCATATTGGATTTTATGAAAAATTTAAAATGCATCCCTGCCTTCATTTTTCGATCGATTCAGTTCAAACTTTAAACAATCGGATCCGGGCTGCCGTTGTCAACGACTCTGGCGCGCGCTTGTCCAATCGGGATGGAGCGGCATGGTCCCCAGATCATCACTGCCCGCAGTTTTAATTAGTATTCTTTTTTTTTGTAATAACATTAATTGAATACTCTTGTTATTAGAAGCAGCCTTGGAAAAATGCCACGATAAAGCTATCTTAACATAGATATACACCTCAACACGTAACCCTATTGGCGGGTAAAACCCCCTTGAGGAGGGGGGCAAATGATTTTGCTACAACCTCCATCATGTGACACTTAGTCCTCCTGTCAAGTTTGTTTGAGATTGGATAGGTAACGACTGAATGTTTTGTGGTCAAAAATCGTCAGACAGACAGACAGCCAGACAGACAGCAAATTGCGTATTTTAGTATGACGAATGCTATCAGAACACGTCTTCTTATTTTTTGGGGGTTTTGTATATAAGATCGAGGCTCATGTAAGAGCTAATATTGACCACAAAAAGACATAAAACATATGATAAAGACAAGATGGAGAGCAGGGGCTTCGGGAGATCTGTGGGAGGGAGAGGGCTTGGGGGGAGGAGGCATGGGAGGAGGGGGGGGGGGGGGTGGCGAGGTATAAAACACATGGACACAGCTTGGACTTCCAGGAAAGAAGTCGGTATTTCAAAAAAGTGAATCTGGGGTGAATTAACGGGGGTAGAAAAGATCAAGGTTTTGGATGGGGGAAGATACGAGATGGTGGTGAACAGCTGTTTTAAAGACCTGGAGAGAGGAGTGGGATTGAAGAGAGTGAGGGAGTTTGTTGCAGAGATGGGGGAAAAGAGGAATGAAAGAGTGAAGGTGAATAGAGAGTCTTGATTTTGGCAGTTTAACCATAAGAGGGTTGCTGGCAGATCTTGTGCGACCTGTAGGAATATTTGGGAGACAGAGCACAGAGAGAGCTGGAGGAGCAAGGCCGGAGAGGATTCGGTAGAAGACAGAAAGACCACCAACCTGCCTGCGGTGAGTGAGTGAAAGGCCCTCACAATCGGCTTCATCACAGGAGATTCCAATGATTCTGGAAGCTTTGGTTTCAACAGCGTGAAGACGAGCTAGGTGAGAGGCAGGAGCACCAGCCCAGAGGGGGGAACAGTATTCCATTGAGCTGCGGATGAAAGCCTTGTATGTGGTGAGGAGCTCAGGTGTGCCAAGGAAGGACTTCGCATGACGGAGGATGCCCAGTCGGCGACTGGCTTTGGAGACCAGCTTGGAAATGTGGTTTTCCCAGGAAAGATCATGGCAGATAGTGAGACCCAAAAGCTTGAGTCAAGTCTTGAGTCAAAAGTCTGATCAGCGTGTTCATTTTTCTCTGGAGGTCGAGGATCCTGGAAGACATGGAGTTGGACGGCATCGATTAGAATCACAAGCAATAGTCAGGAAGGTTCCTGGCTGCTCATGCACCTCCTCTCCATGTCCCCTTCTTTTACTCCACCATCTTTAGTGCATCGCAATTACACCTTACTCATCTCTACCCCTCAACGGTGTTAAACCGAACACCATCACCCAATCGTCCACTGATTGCCAACTCGATGCAGTGATTTGTGCGTTAAATTAAGACCCAGGGAACTGCTTTATCATCGATTTCCGTCTCTATCATTTACCTATCACTCACAACCGCTCTGTCACATTGTTGCATTACGCGTCACACTATTGGAAATCCGTTATTTACTATTTGAACAACATATGACATGGCCCTTCCAATCATGGCTTCAAATCTGCTCAGGCCAGGAACGCCATTATTGATTTCCTCCTATCTGATAAGGAAGATAGTGCAGATCGTTCAATTGATGGATTGTGAAAAGATTTCCATTCGTCCCCTGTCGATAAGGGCACAGCACAGTTTGAGTTAAGGGTAGAGTACAGTACAGTACAGTTTAAGTACCACTCACATGGGTACAGCAATATTGGCAAGACGATGTGCGAAGAAGAACCTTTCATCCCGCACTTGCGAAACACACGGGTTTGTTCAGAAAGTTCATCATCTATCTATCTATAATTCCATTAATCTCTGTGTGTATGTGTGTTTGTAAATGTGTGTATGTGTGTTTGTATGTGTGTATGTATGTGTGTATGTTTGTCTGTGACCGCTGTTTCTCGACAACTACCGGTCCGATATACTTGAAACTTGCCAGGTATATTGCTGGGGACCCGAGGATGTGCCTTTTCAAGGTTTGAAATTAATCGGACAAGTAGTTACCGAGCTATGGCGATTTCTTTACCAAACACCGCAAGCCGTTCGCTTTGGACCAAACCATTTCATGTAAATAGAGGGGGGGGGGGTTCTGTGGTCGTTGCGAATGGACCAAACCATTCATGTAAATAGAGGGGGGGGGTTCTGTGGTCGTTACTGCCACGTGGTTTCAAAGTTTTTTTTTGTTGTTGTTGTTTGCACGCATGTTTTTTTGCACCCACGTACGGGCACGCCCTAGGATGTTTACACACACACACCCCTACACAAATTTTTTTTTTTTTTTTTTTTTGGCAAGGAACGGGCACCCACGTACGGGCACGTCCTAGCTTATATATAGTACGGGCATGCCCTAGTATATATAAAACACAGTTTGTGTGTGTGTGTGTGTGTGTGCGTGTGTAATGTTACCGATAGACTCCTAAACGGAGAGGCTTACGTGCTTGATATTTGGCATAGACATGGCCATTGAGCGTGGGACGAACATGGCCGAACTCAAAATATTTGACGATCCATATTTTTTATTCATATTTACCTCAGCGCATTTCAGCGCACGGAATCAACGGAATCAGAGCAGGTGGGCGCCGATTCGCTCAGAGCGATCACGTGATGACGCTATGACGCTATGAAACGCTATGACATGCTATGACGCTATGAAAAAAAAAAATCGCTATGACGCTATGAACGATATGACGCTATGACGCTATGAAAAAAAAAATCGCTATGACGCTATGAAACGCTATGAAACGCTATGACGCTATGACGCAAAAAATCGCTCGCTTTGCCAAGGGGCTCGCTCCCCCCCCCCGCACCCCTCCCCTCCCCCGCCCGGCAATGCCGGGTACTTCTGCTAGTCGCCAATAATAGTCGTTTTCGATAGGATACCGACAAAGTATTGGAAAGTTTCAATAGTCAGTTTTATTACCTCCGCCACTGAAGGTCTGTTTGTCTGTCTGTCCGTTTATGAACAAGATATCTCAAAAAGTTGTGGACGGATTCGAACTAAATTTGGCAGAGATGTAGTGTATGTGACAAGGACAAAATGATTAGATTTTGGTGAAGATCTGGATTCGGATCCGGATAGTATATATTTTTTAAGTGATTCTTCACCATTGAGTGATCAGGCCAAAACAGATATCTAACATGATATTTAAAAAAGTTATGGACGAGTTATGAATAAACTTGGTGCATAAGTTGATTTGGCGACAAGAACAAAGCGATTCGATTTTGGTTCAGGTTCGAAACCAGATCCGGCCTATCAGTGGGATAGAAACCATAAACTGTTCACCAGATGGAGGTATGCACCCTACCGAGTATCCTTCTAGTTAACCTCGCCAGAGGAGAGGGTATATTGCATTTGAGTCCGTTTGTTACTTGGCAAAAAAAAAAAAAAATTTCGCAAGTATGTTGCTCACTCCGGTGTGTGTGTGTGTGTGTGTGTGTGTGTGTGTGTGTGTGTGTGTGTGTGTGTGTGTGTGTGTGTGTGTGTGTGTGTGTGTGTGTGTGTGTGTGTGTGTGTGTGTGTGTGTGTGTGTTTGTCTGTCCGCTCACTTATACTTACCTACAGGACACAATTTTAAACCAATCTTCACGAAACTTTACCAAATGGTGGAGTTCGTGGTCCGACAAAATTCTATATATTTTTGGGGTCAAAAGGTCAACATAGGCCAAAGGTCAACCACCTTTTTGAAATTTCTAAAATCCTCAATTTTCATCCGATTGACTTGAAATTTGAATAGGATATACATATCGGCAAACTGAATTCAACCACCAACTATTTTTGAGATCAGCATAGGCCAAAATGTCAACATAGGCCAAAGGTCACCAACCATTTCAAATTTCTAAAATCCTCAATTTTCATCCGATTGACTTGAAATTTGAATAGGATATACATATCGGCGAACTGAATTCAACCACCAACTATTTTTGAGATCAACATAGGCCAAAATGTCAACGTAGGCCAAAGGTCAACCACTTTTTTTCATATTTCTAAAATCCTCAATTTTCATCCGATTGACTTGAAATTTGAATAGGACATACATGTCAGCGAATTGAATTCAACCACCAACTATTTTTGAGATCAGCATAGGCCAAACGGTCAACATAGGCCAAAGGTCAACAACTCAAGTGTTTGTGTGCTTTCCCTTCTCTTGTCTTCCGCTCCCTCTTTTTATATATTTTGTTTGTCTGGTTGATTTGTTTGTGAAGTAAATGTCAGCTCTTTCACGAAACTCGATTCAGTATACAAAAAAAAAAAAAAAAAAAAAAAAAAAACCATTTCAAATTTCTCAAATCCTCAATTTTCATCCGATTGACTTGAAATTTGAATAGGATTTACATATCGGCTTACTGAATTCAAACACCAACTATTTTTGAGATCAGCGTGGGTCAAAAGGTCAATGTAGGCCAAAGGTCAACCACTTTTTTTAAAATTCTAAAATCCTCAATTTTCATCCGATTGACTTGAAATTTGAAGAGGATTTACATATCGGCGAATTGAATTCAACCACCAACTATTTTTGAGATTAGCTTGGGCCAAAAGGTCAATGTAGGCCAAAGGTCAACCACTTTTTTTAAAATTCTAAAATCCTCAATTTTCATCCGATTGACTTGAAATTTGAAGAGGATTTACATATCGGCGAATTGAATTCAACCACCAACTATTTTTGAGATTAGCTTGGGCCAAAAGGTCAACATAGGCCAAAGGTCAACCAGTTTTTTTAAATTTCTAAAATCCTCAATTTTCATCCGATTGACTTGAAATTTGATTAGGATTTACATATCGGCTTACTGAATTCAACCACCAACTATTTTTGAGATCAGCGAAGACCAAAATGTCAGCGTAGGCCAAAGGTCAACCACTTTTATTTAAATTTCTAAAATCCTCAATTTTAATCCAATTCACTTGAAATTTTAATAGGATTTACATATCAGCAAACTGAATTCAACCACCAACTATTTTTGAGATCACCATAGGCCAAAAGAGCAACATAGGCCAATAGTCAACAGCAATTTCTAAAATCCTCAATTTTCATATGATTCACTTTAATTTGAAAGGAATATACACATCAGTTAACTGAATTCAACGAACAACTATTTTTGAGATCAGCATAGGCCAAAAGGTCAACATAGGCCCAAGGTCAACTGCTTTTTTCAAATTTCTAAAAGCCTCAATTTTCATCCGATTGACATGAAATTTGAATAGGATTTTCATATCAGCCAACTGAATTCAACCACCAACTATTTTTGAGGTTAAAAGGATGCTCTACTGAGTGCCATTCCACTTTGTTCTGTTTTGCCAAGTGTCGCTTTATGAGTGATTTTTCATTTGTCTGTTCGTGTCTGTCTGTCTGTCTGTCTGTCTGTTTGTCCGCACAGAATAAATGATTTTCTCTGCAACCGTTGGTTCGATTGACAGAAATTTTTCACCAAAGGTGCAACTCCACCTGCAGAATGTATTATTGATAACTATTACGTCATAGGTCACGTGGTTCGGCCGCCATCTTGGAAAAACCGAAAAATTTAGCACCTCTATATCTCTGAAAGCGCTGAATAGAAAAAATTGAGACATGGCTCCTTGTAAAGAACACGCCATGGGGAATCAAATATGTTAATGATGATTTCGTAGGTGCCTCCATTATGACGTCATAATTCGACAAGTACAAAAGTTCATCCAATCAAGATGAAATTTCTTGAGCATCATGTCGGCATAAACTGGTGGAGAAAAAAAAAATGATGACGTTGTAACGGCTACCGCTGGGGATACACAATCGCCTTGCACCTACCGAGAACGCTGAGCGATCACCATGCCGGGCTCGCCCAGGACGCCCGGGCATGCCCGCTCTCGACTTGCCAGGCCTCGTCCGGGGCGCCCGGGCACGCCCCCTCTCGCCTTTCCCGGGCAAACGCTCCGGTATAATGTGTATATATATTGCTGCCCGATAAACGGGCTTTGGAGAGTACCTGAGTTGATTTGAGACAATAAAGAAACTCGGACGAATTCCAGCTTTTTGTCGCGTCCATTCTTCCGATTTACGTTGGAGCATAGCTCCTACATTGGTGACCCGACATGGACACGGCAGTTACCCTCAAACGGCCTACCTTCTGGGAGGCTCACGTGGCGGATTGGTTCGCCCAGGTGGACTCCCTGTTCGCACAGCGAGGCATCACGGCCGACGACACCCGCTTCCACCATGTGGTAGCAGCGCTCGGCTCCGCTACCGCGGCCCGCGCCCTGAGCCTCCTCGAGAGCCCGCCAGCCGCTGACAAATACGACGCGATTAAAAAGCTCCTCCTCGACGCTTTCGCCCTCTCATTGGCGGAACGCGCACGGTGCCTGCTCGACCTGCCCGAGCTCGGCGACACGCACCCGTCCGAGCGAATGGACTACATGCTTTCGCTGCTCGGCGAGCACTCTCCGGCATTCCTGTTCCGGGAGCTTTTCCTCCGTCAGCTGCCCAGCCAGGTACGCCTCGCCCTGGCAAGCACGACGATCACGGATCCCCGCGCCCTCGCCAGGGAAGCCGACAAGATCTCCGCGGCAGGCCAACGCATTGGAGCCGCGACCTGGAGCCCACCGCCATCCGAAGCAACGCCCATGGTGCCCGAGCACCCGGCACGGTCGACGACCGAACTGCCGACGCAATTGGCGGCCGCTACGCCGCGCCGACCACCTCCAGCACGACGACCGGGGCCTCCACCTGACCCGGCGTGGTGTTATCATGCCAGGTTCGGACAGAAGGCCCGGACATGCCAACCCACGTGCACCTTCGGCAAGCCGGGAAACGGCCGGGCCAGCGTTCATTACCAGCCATGAGCGCCGGCCACACGGGCAACTTACTTTTCATCAGGGACAAAGCGTCCGGACAGCGCTTCCTGTGTGACACCGGCGCCCAACTGAGCGTCATACCCGCCTCTGATCAGGACAGGCAGTCCGCGGTTTGCGGCCCCTCCTTGGTTGCGGCCAACGGATCGGCCATCCGCACCTTCGGCCCGCGCAACGTCACCCTCTGCTTCGGTGGCCAACGCTTTAATTGGACTTTTGTAACCGCAAGCGTGCCCATGGCTCTGCTAGGCGCTGACTTCCTCTGTGCACACGGACTGCTGGTGGACGTCCAACGGCGTCGCCTCATCAACGCCGAGACCTTCAGCTCCCTGGTATGCACATTGAGCAGCTCCGCTCCGACCGAGTGGTGCCCGGGGACGGAGTTCGCTGTCTAAACATGGTAGCGCTAGGCCAGTGGGACCGCCGGGACCCACGTGCACTCACAAGTTGTTCTGCGCGTGGGCGGCAGTATCAGACCGGGGCGCCCAAACGCTCCCCGGCTAAAGTTCATCCTGAAAGCGCCCACATTGTGCAGACAAACCAAGTCAAGGGCCACGTGGTCAGGAGAACCTCGTCCCTTCCGGTCACACTGTGCCTATCGGCCGGCCTCGAAGACCGAAATTGTGACGGTGTCATCCGAAAAATCATGCAGCGAAAATGAATGAACTCATTCATTTCGTCATCTAAACAGTGACGCGCATGAATGGATGAACGAGATCCTCACTGTCCCTATCTACTATCCAGCGAACCCACAGCCAAGGGAACGGGCTTGGCGGAATCAGTGGGGAAAGAAAACCCTTTTGAGCTCGACTCTAGCCCGACTCTATGGGGGGACTTGAGTGGCCGCAGGCACTCAATAGGGCTGGACCCGTGAAATTTCGGGGATTTTTGGTAAAATTACCTCAGGGCAAAGTTATATAGAAAAACGCCGGGTTAAATTTCCGTCGCCGAAGGACTTTATTTTTATTACGAAATTCATCCCGACTTCGCCTCTAGGAGTTATTGAAACTACTAGGACGTGCCCGTACGTGGGTGCCCGTTCCTTGCCAAAAAAAAAAAAAAAAAATGTCTTCGCCCATGCATGCATGGGCGTGCCCATGGGCCCATGGGCGTGCCCGTAAGTGCGTGATGTGACCGTACAATGAATGTATCGTCCCGACGCCGCAGCTAATCGGGCCTGTATCGGCAGAGTTATTATAAACGTGTACTACAATCGATCGTACCTTACAACAATCAACACAGATTGCAACGTCAAATAAATGAATACGCTCTCAAATGTGCCGTCCGAGGTAGCGTCTGCTCGCCACGTTCAGCATCAGTACGTCGTCACTATGACTATCCGTAAGTCCGGAAGTGACGTCCTCATTTGACTGTCCGGAAGGTCGCATATCGCAGTTACGATGAATCGCAAATTAGTTTTAATTAGTTTTAAAACATAGTTTAACGCCAACATAGTTTGCCAACGTGAAATAAATGAATACGCTCTCAAATGTGCCGTCCGAGGCAGAGTCTGTTCGCCACGTTCGGCACACGTGATAGCTCGCTGCTCTCTGATTGGTTGAATCGTTTTTTGGACATAGCTCGGTAACTACTTCTCCGATTAATATGAAACCTTGAAAAGGCACATCCTCAGGTCCCCAGCAATATATCTGGCAAGTTTCAAGTATATCGGACCCGTGGTTGTCGAGAAACAGCGGTCACAGACACACATACACACAGAGATTACTGGAATTATAGATAGACTAGGGCATGCCCGTACGTGGGTGCCCGTTCCTTGCCAAAAAAAAAAAAAAACGCTACCCGTACGCTCTACCCCGCCCGTACGCCCGTAAACAAAAAAAACAACGCTCTTCGCTTCCGCCATTCGCTCTGACTGAATTGGGAGAAATAATGCGCATAAGAAATCGAGAAATTATTATTTTCTCCGGAAGAAATCGAATTACGAACCGTAATGGCGCACGCGCTCGGCTCGGCTCGCTCTCGCATCGGCCACGCCTACGCAACAACGCGTTCTGTGATTGGCTGCCGGAAGTGCAGTCTTCACTGTCCGGAAGGTCGCATATCGCAGTTACGATGAATCGCAAATTAGTTTTAATTAGTTTTAAAACATAGTTGAACGCCAACATAGTTTGCCAACGTGAAATAAATGAATACGCTCTCAAATGTGCCGTCCGAGGCAGAGTCTGTTCGCCACGTTCGGCACACGTGATAGCTCGCTGCTCTCTGATTGGTTGAATCGTTTTTTGGACATAGCTCGGTAACTACTTCTCCGATTAATATGAAACCTTGAAAAGGCACATCCTCGGGTCCCCAGCAATATACCTGGCAAGTTTCAAGTATATCGGACCGGTAGTTGTCGAGAAACAGCGGTCACAGACAAACATACATACATACATACATACATACATACAAACATACACACAGAGATTACTGGAATTATAGATAGACTAGGGCATGCCCGTACGTGGGTGCCCGTTCCTTGCCAAAAAAAAAAAAAAACGCTACCCGTACGCTCTACCCCGCCCGTACGCCCGTACGCCCGTAAACAAAAAAAACAACGCTCTTCGCTTCCGCCCTTCGCTCTGGGAGAAATAATGCGCATAAGAAATCGAGAAATTATTATTTTCTCCGGAAGAAATCGAATTACGAACCGTAATGGCGCACGCGCTCGGCTCGGCTCGCAACAACGCGTTCTGTGATTGGCTGCCGGAAGTGAAGTCTTCACTGTCCGGAAGGTCGCAAATCGCAGTTACGATGAATCGCAAATTAGTTTTATTTAGTTTTAAAACATAGTTTAACGGCAACATAGTTTTCCAACGTGAAATAAATGAATACGCTCTCAAATGTGCCGTCCGAGGCAGAGTCTGTTCGCCACGTTCGGCACACGTGATAGCTCGCTGCTCTCTGATTGGTTGAATCGTTTTTTGGACATAGCTCGGTAACTACTTGTCCGATTAATATGAAACCTTGAAAAGGCACATCCTCGGGTCCCCAGCAATATACCTGGCAAGTTTAAAGTATATCGGACCCGTGGTTGTCGAGAAACAGCGGTCACAGACATACATACATACATACATACATACATACATACATACATACACACAGAGATTACTGGAATTATAGATAGATTAACTTATATAAAAATTAGTTTTCTAAGACTGAAGCACAGTGACGTCATCACGCCCTTAGTTTTCTAAGACTGAAGCCCAGTGACGTCATCACGCCCCCGCCACGAGTGTCGAAGGTCTTTCGAAGAAGAAGAGCTCGGAGTTGGACTGGACACGAGGCGGAGCGGACGCCATTTGGAAGAGCTGAGAGGACTCAGTCGTAATAGGGTGAGTCTGAGTGAGTATATCAAGACAAGAACAAGATCTAGAAGGAGGTATGTACGGTGCGAGTCATATAATATATTGTGTAGTTATCGTCGATGAGGAATTTGGGGTCGGAATGGGTGGTCGGCCTGGGTGACTTGGTCTCGACTAGATGCTAGGCCGCACCTCATTTTGTCCAATAAAGTGGTTTTAAAATATTTTTTGATGGTTCTTATGCTTATCATTAGATGCATAACATTCGTAGCGAGGTGTGGATATATGGATTGACATCGGATGGTCTGAGATTCGGGATTTAGGAGCTTCGAAGTTTTTTCATTAGGAATATAAGCGATTTGTTTTGGGGGGCCATTAGAGCTAAAGGAGGCTCGGATTTTAATTCTGATTCCGGATTTCGCAGTCGCTAGTACGTCTTAACACTCGACAGAAACTGGCCCCGCGAAATTTCCAGGATTTTCGGTAAAATTACTTCAGGGTAAATTTACATAGGAAAACCCCATGCTAAATTTTCGTTGCCGAAGGACTTTATTTTTTGCGAAATTCATCCTGACGTCGCCTCTAGGAGGATACAGGGGTATCTGTGGATAACGGGAACCTGTATTTGGCGAAATTCGGACTGGTATTGACCGAGTTATTCAAAATATTAACTTATATCAAATAAATCTTTTGAGGTGAAAGCGCGATGACGTCACCACGTCACGCGGCACGAATGCGCACCTGTATCGTTGGAGGTATTGACTTATATAGGGTTGGTTTTCTAAGGCTTATATCAAAATATTAACTTATATCAAATGGGTCTTTTGAGGTGAAAGTGTGATGACGTCACCATGTCACACGGCACGAATGCGCGCCTGTGTCGTTGGAGGTACTGACTTCTATAGGGTTGGTTTTCTAAGGCTTATATCAAAATATTAACTTATATCAAATGTCTTTTAAGATGAAAGCGCGACGACGTCACCGCGTCACGCGGCACGAATGGTTCCATTGTGCACGCTTTCGTTTTATTTCCAAATTAAAATCTGTTTTCACTTTTGCCTTAAAAAGGACATCAGTGCATCGAGTGTGGTATCTTATTTGGTGAAATTCGGTAGATTTGAAGTGGTGAAAATAAAATGTGATCGTGGAAAATCGTAGCGAGGGGCCATTTTGAATCGGTTTTCGATTATTGCACCGGATTATTGCACCCTCCCATCACCCTCCCCCATCACCCTCCCATCACCCTGCCATCACCCTCCCATCACCCTGCCATCACCCTCCCATCACCCTCCCATCACCCTGCCATCACCCTCCCACCACCCTCCCATCACCCTCCCATCACTCTCCCATCACCCTCCCATCACCCTGCCATCACCCTCCCATCACCCTCCCATCACCCTGCCATCACCCTGCCATCACCCTCCCATCACCCTTTATTGGACCATTTGATTCTATAGGGTTGGTTTTCTAAGGCTTATATCAAAATATTAACTTATATCAAATAAATCTTTTAAGGTGAAAGCGCGATGACGTCACCACGTCACGCGGCACGAATGCGCGCCTATGTCGTTGGAGGTATTGACTTATACAGGGTTGGTTTTCTAAGGCTGTAGGCCGCACCTCATTTTGTCAAATAAAGTGGTATTCGGGTGGTTCCGGTATTTGGGACCGCAGGGACGGAAAGTGCAGGTACGGGGTGCTTGGCACTCCCCAGCCGGCCCGCTCTGAAGGTTCGGATCGGGACACCGGGATTCATTCCGGTCGCCCGGTCGGCCCGGAGGTGGGGGTGCGGGGCCTGTCACGGAACGTCAAAACAAACGGCCTGCCGGGGCCGCCCAAAGGTCGGGCGTGAGGGGCGCGTCCACTAATGGAACGCCTCTCGCTTCCCAGATCGAGGGCCACGTGGTCAGGAGAACCTCGTCCCTTCTGGTTGCCCTGCCGTCCCACCGGGAGCGCTGGCAGGGTGTACTTCAAACTAAGCTTAAGTGTCAAGTGTTAAGTTCCTCCTTGCCCTCGCAAGGGAAAGGCTAGGGTCAAGCTCTTCCAAATTTCCAAACACTAGAAATCGGACGTCTCAAATTAATTAACTAATTTGTTAATACATCTCAGTCGCCCGCGACCTCTCTAGCGCGGGCGTCGAACCAGTTCATTTCCGGGCGACCGGGCCGAGTATCGGCTCGGCCGTGGCCGAAGCCGTTGATTCCGCCGTAGCACGCTAACGCGTAGGCTCGCGCGTCCCTGGTCCGCCGGGGCTCCGCGGGTGTCATACCGTGCCCACGTCGCCATGCTCCCTGAATAAGAGAGTCAGACGTGGTGCCCGGGGACGGAGTTCGCTGTCTAAACATGGTAGCGCTAGGCCAGTGGGACCGCCGGGACCCACGTGCACTCACAAGTTGTTCTGCGCGTGGGCGGCAGTATCAGACCGGGGCGCCCAAACGCTCCCCGGCTAAAGTTCATCCTGAAAGCGCCCACATTGTGCGGACAAACCAAGTCAAGGGCCACGTGGTCAGGAGAACCTCGTCCCTTCCGGTCACACTGTGCCTATCGGCCAGCCTCGAAGACCGAAATTGTGACGGTGTCACCCGAAATGTGATGTCAAATGTCACTCGTCATCCGACCGAGCGAACGAGTTTGCTCGCCTGCTCACGGAGTTCCCGGCCCTCACGCGGCGGACGTTTTCGGCCGTCGCAGTACGACATGGGATCGAGCACCACATACCAACCACGGGCCCGCCGGTCTACAACAGAGCCCGCCGCCTCGACCCAGCCAAGCTCGCCGTGGCCAGAGCCGAGTTCGACGCTTTGGAACACCTCGGCATCGTGCGGCGCTCCGACAGCGCGTGGGCTTCGCCACTACACATCGTCCCAAAACCAGGGGGCGGCTGGCGCCCATGTGGCGACTACCGCCGCCTTAACGACGCTACCACCCCCGACAGGTATCCGATCCCGCACATCCAAGACTTCTCCACCCGTTTGGCAGGACGGGTCATTTTTTCAAAGATTGATTTAATACGGGGATACCACCAGGTACCTGTCACGGCGGCCGACGTCCCAAAAACGGCCGTCATCACGCCGTTCGGCTTATTCTAATTCCTGCGAATGCCGTTTTCCCTCAAGAACGCGGCTCAGGCGTTCCAGCGCTTGATGGAAGGCGTGCTGCGCGACCTGCCGTTCCTCTTCGTTTACCTGGACGACATCCTCGTCGCCAGCACGTCCCGGGCCGAGCACCTCCTCCACCTCCGAACACTGTTCGGGCACCTCAGCGAGCATGGCCTCATCGTCAACCCGGCCAAATGCCACTTCGGCACGACGGCCGTTGATTTTTTGGGCCACCACATCACCAAGAACGGGGCCGTGCCGCTGCCAACCAAGGTCGAGGCCATCACCACGTTCCCACGTCCCCGCACCATAAAGGCCCTGCAGGAATTCCTGGGAATGGTGAATTTCTATCACCGCTTCGTGCCCTGCGCTGCTCAACTCATGCGGCCCCTCTACGAAGACCTCCGGGGCAAGCCGGCCAAGCACGACGTCGTCAGGTCCGCAGCAATGGACGTGGCCTTTAAAAGCTCAAAGCGGGCCCTCGCCGACGCAACACTGCTCGCTCACCCGGTGCTCAACGCTCCCATCGCCCTCACCACGGATGCCCCCGACTACGCGGTGGGCGCCGTACATGAGCAATGGGTGAACGGGGTTTGGCAGCCACTCGCTTTTTTCAGCCGGCAACTCCGGCCGAACGAGCTCAAATATAGCACGTTTGACCGTGAGCTCCTCGGTCTACACCTGGCCGATCGCCATTTCCGCCACCTCCTGGAGGGCCGACCCTTCACGGCGTTCGTCGACCACAAGCCGTTGGTTTACACAATGGCCAAGGTCACGGAGCCGTGGTCGGCCCGCCAACAGCGCCACCTCTCCGGCATGTCGGATTTTACCACGGACATCCGGCACGCCGCCGGCAAAGACAACGCCATGGCCGACTGTCTTTCTCGGGCCAGCGCGAACGCGGTCCACCTCGGCGTGGACTTCTCGCAACCACCGACACCACGGTGCAAGCCCTCCGGGCGGTGGACACGGGCCTCCGCCTGGCCGACATCCCCTTCGCGGACACTGTCCTGCTCCACGACGTCTCTCAAGGCCAGGCTTGCCCCATCGTGCCCGTTACCTGGCAACGCCGCATCTTCGCCTCCCTCCACGGCCTTTCCCACCCGGGCCGGAAAGCTTCCCAGAAGCTGGTGTCGGCGCGATTTGACTGGCACAGCCTTCGACAGGACGTCCGCGATTGGACCAGCACCTGCACAGCCTGCCAACAGGCCAAGGTCCACCGACACACACACCGACACACCAGGCCCCGCTGGCACCTTTCACCGTGCCCGAACGACGTTTCGACCATGTCAACGTGGACCTGGTGGGCCCCCTCCTCCCATCACGGGGTTTCACACACCTGCTCACCATGGTGGGCAGGACCACCAGGTGGCCGGAGGCCGTTCCCCTCGTCTCCACCACCACCGCCGACGTGGCGCAGGCTTTCATCGCCACCTGGGTCGCCCACTTCGGCGCACCGGCGGACATCTCGTCGGACTGCGGACCGCAGTTCACCTCCGAGCTGTGGGGCGCGGTCGCCCGCAACCTGGGGGTCAAGCTCCACCGTACTACGGCCTACCACCCCCAAGCCAATGGGTTGTGCGAGCGATTCCACTGCTCCATGAAGGCCGCGCTCATGGCCGGCCTTCAGGACGGCGGTTGGGCCGACCGGCTGCCGTGGGTCCTTTTGGGCCTCCGCACGGCCCCCAAGGAGGACCTCCGGGCGTCCACCGCCGAGCTTGTCTACGGCCAGGCGCTATGCGTCCCGGGCGAATTCGTGCCCGACGCTACCAGTCCCTGGTCCGCAGCTCACCAGCGCTCGGACCTCCAGGAGACCACCCGACGGTTTGCCCCTGTGCCAACGTCCCACCACGGTGACCCCCAGTCCTACGTCCCCCCAGCGCTTCGCATAGCGGAGTACGTTTTTGTGCGTCATGACGCACATCGGGGGCCACTCTGGCCGCCGTACGACCGGCCCTTCCGGGTCCTGCGGCGGGACGACAAGTCGTTCGTCATCGACATCGGCGGCAGGTCGGACCGGATTGCGGTGGACCGCCTCAAGCCGGCGCACGTGGACATTGACCAACCGCCACGGTTGGCCCTTCCGCCGCGGCGAGGCCGCCCCCCGTCCATGGTGCCCCCCACTCGACCGCCCACCACCACACCGGACCCCCCCCCCCACGACCCGCCAGGGGTCACTTCGGCTGGGTCATCAGGACCCCCCTTAAATTGACCCTGCCGGTGCAAGTCGATTCTGGGGGGACGTGTGTAGCGGCTACCGCTGGGTATACACAATCGCCTTGCACCTACCGAGGACGCAGAGCGATCACCATGCCGGGCTTGCCCAGGACGCCCGGGCATGCCCGTTCTCGACTTGCCAGGCCTCGTCCGGGACGCCCGGGCACGCCCCCTCTCGCCTTTCCCGGGCGAACGCTCCGGGATAATGTGTTTTTATATTGCTGCCCGATAAACGGGCTTTGGAGAGTACCTGAGTTGATTTGAGACAATAAAGAAACTCGGACGAATTCCAGCTTTTTGTCGCGTCCATTTTTCCGATCGACGTTGGAGCATAGCTCCTACAACGTCATCGGTCACGTGGTTCGGCCGCCATCTTGGAAAAACTGAGAAACTTTGCACCTCGATATCTCCAAAAGCGCTGAATAGAAAAAATTGAGAAATGGCTCATTGTAAAGAACTCTCCATGGAAAATAAAATATGTTAATGATGATGTTGAAGGAGCTGGGGCTCCCACGTCGATCGGAAGAATGGACGCGACAAAAAGCTGGAATTCATCCGAGTTGCTTTAATCAAACCAAACACTCAGGCACTCTGAAAAGCCCGTTTATCGGGCAGCAATATATATACATATTATCCCGGAGCGTTTGCCCAGGAAAGGCGAGAGGGGGCGTGGCCCAGCGTCCTGGCTGCGGCCTGGCAAGTTGAGGGCGAGCCTGTCCGGGCATGCGCGGGCATGCCCGGGCGTCCCGACCGAGGCCTGGCAAGTTGAGCGCGGGCCTGCCCGGGCGTCCTGGACGATCCCGGCATGGTGATCGCTCCGCGTCCTTGATAGGTGCAAGACGATTGTGAAAACCCAGCGGTAGCCGCTACACACGTCCCCCCCAGAATCGACTTGCACCGGCAGGGTCAATTTGAGGGGGGTCCTGATGACCCGGCCGAAGTGACCCCTGGCGGGTCGTGGGAGGGGGTCCGGTGTGGTGGTGGGCGGTCGAGTGGGGGGCACCGTGGACGGGGGGCGGCCTCGCCGCGGCGGAAGGGCCACCCGTGGTGGGTGGTCGACATCCACGTGCGCCGGCTTGAGGCGGTCCACCGCAATCCGGTCCGACCTGCTGCCGATGTCGATGACGAACGACTTGTCGTCCCGTCGCAGCACCCGGAAGGGCCCGTCGTACGGCGGTCGGAGTGGCCCCCGATGTGCGTCGTGACGTACAAAAACATACTCCGCTGTGCGAAGTGCTGGGGGGACATAGGACTGGGGGTCACCGTGGTGGGATGTTGGCACGGGGGCAAACCGTCGGGCGGCCTCCTGGAGGTCCGAGCGCTGGTGAGCTGCGGACCAGGGACTGGTAGCGTCGGGCACGAATTCGCCTGGGACGCGTAGCGCCTGGCCATAGACAAGCTCGGCGGTGGATGCCTGGAGGTCCTCCTTGGGGGCCGTGCGGAGGCCCAAAAGGACCCACGGCAGCCGGTCGGCCCAACCGCCGTCTTGAAGGCCGGCCATGAGCGCGGCCTTCATGGAGCGGTGGAATCGCTCGCACAACCCGTTTGCTTGGGGGTGGTAGGCCGTAGTATGGTGGAGCTTGACCCCCAGGTTGTGGGCGACCGCGCCCCACATCACGGAGGTGAACTGTGGTCCGCGGTCTGACGAGATGTCCGCTGGTGCGCCGAAGCGGGCGACCCAGGTGGCGATGAAAGCCTGCGCCACGTCGGCGGTGGTGGTGGAGACGAGGGGAACGGCCTCCGGCCACCTGGTGGTCCTGTCCACCATGGTGAGCAGGTGTGTGAACCCCCGTGACGGGGGGAGGGGGCCCACCAGATCCACGTTGACGTGGTCGAAACGTCGTTCGGGCACGGGAAAGGTGCCAGCGGGGCCTGGGTGTGTCGGTGGACCTTGGCCCGTTGGCAGGCCGTGCAGGTGCTGGTCCAATCGCGGACGTCCCGACGAAGGCCGTGCCAGACGAATCGAGCCGACACCAGCTTCTGGGAAGCTTTCCGGCCCGGGTGGGAAAGGCCGTGGAGGGAGGCGAAGATGCGGCGTTGCCAGGTGACGGGCACGATGGGGCGAGGCTGGCCTTGGGAGACGTCGCAGAGCAGGACAGTGTCCGCGAAGGGGATGTCGGCCAGGCGGAGGCCCGTGTCCGCCGCCCGGAGGGCTTGCACCGTGGTGTCGGTGGTTTGGTCCGCCGCCATAAGCGCAAAGTCCACGCCCAGGTGGACCGCGTTCGTGCTGGCCCGGGAAAGACAGTCGGCCACGGCGTTGTTTTTGCCGGCGACGTGCCGGATGTCCGTGGTAAACTCCGACATGGCGGAGAGGTGGCGCTGTTGGCGGGCCGACCACGGCTCCGTGACCTTGGCAATGGCGTAAACCAATGGCTTGTGGTCGACGAACGCCGTGAAAGGTCGGCCCTCCAGGAGGTGGCGGAAATGGCGGACGGCCAGGTGTAGACCGAGGAGCTCCCGGTCAAACGTGCTGTATTTGAGCTCGTTCGGCCGGAGCTGCCGGCTGAAAAAAGCGAGTGGCTGCCAAACCCCGTTCACCCATTGCTCATGTACGGCGCCCACCGCGTAGTCGGAGGCATCCGTGGTGAGGGCGATGGGAGCGTTGAGCACCGGGTGAGCGAGCAGTGTTGCGTCGGCGAGGGCCCGCTTTGAGCTTTGGAAGGCCGCATCCATTGCTGCGGACCAGGCGATGTTGTGCTTGGCCGGCTTGCCCCGGAGGGCTTCGTAGAGGGGCCGCATGAGTTGAGCAGCGCGGGGCACGAAGCGGTGATAAAAATTCACCATTCCCAGGAATTCCTGCAGGGCCTTTATGGTGCGGGGACGCGGGAACGTGGTGATGGCCTCGACCTTGGTTGGCAGCGGCACGGCCCCGTTCTTGGTGATGTGGTGGCCCAAAAAATCAACGGCCGTCGTGCCCAAGTGGCATTTGGCCGGGTTGACGATGAGGCCATGCTCGCTGAGGCGCCCGAACAGTGTTCGGAGGTGCTCGGCCCGGGACGTGCTGGCGACGAGGATGTCGTCCAGGTAAACGAAAAGGAACGGCAGGTCACGCAGCATGCCGTCCATCAAGCGCTGGAACGCCTGAGCCGCGTTCTTGAGACCAAACGGCATCCGCAAGAATTCGAATAAGCCGAACGGCGTGATGACTGCCGTTTTAGGGACGTCGGCCGCCCTGACAGGTACCTGGTGATATCCCCGTATGAGATCAATTTTCGAAAAAATGACCCGTCCCGCCAGACGGGCGGAGAAGTCTTGGATATGCGGGATCGGGTACCTGTCGGGGGTGGTAGCGTCATTGAGACGGCGGTAGTCGCCACACGGGCGCCATCCACCCCCCGGCTTTGGCACGATGTGCAGTGGCGAGGCCCACGCGCTATCGGAGCGCCGCACGATGCCGAGGTGCTCCAACGCGTCGAATTCGGCCTTCGCCACGGCGAGCTTGGCTGGGTCGAGGCGGCGGGCCCTGGCGTAGACCGGCGGGCCCGTGGTTGGTATGTGGTGCTCGATCCCATGCCGTACTGCGACGGCCGAAAACGTCGGCCGCGTGAGGGCCGGGAACTCCGTGAGCAGGCGAGCAAACTCGTTCGCCGCCGGGACGGCGCATGCCAGCTCGGTCGGCGCGGAGCTGCTCAATGTGCATACCAGGGAGCTGAAGGTTTCGGCGTTGATTAAACGACGCCGTTGGACGTCCACCAGCAGTCCGTGTGCGCAGAGGAAGTCGGCGCCTAGCAGAGCCATGGGCACGTTTGCGGTTACAAACGTCCAAGCAAAGCGTTGGCCGCCGAAGCAGAGGGTGACGTTGCGCGGGCCGAAGGTGCGGATGGTCGATCCGTTGGCCGCAACCAAGGAGGGGCCGCAAACCGCGGATTGCCTGTCCTGGTCAGAGGCGGGTATGACGCTCAGTTGGGCGCCGGTGTCGCACAGGAAGCGCCGTCCGGACGCTTTATCCGTGATGAACAGTAAGTTGCCCGTGTGGCCGGCGCTCATGGCTGGTAATGAACGCCGGCCCGGCCGTTTCCCGGCCTGCCGAAGGTGCACGGGGGTCGGCATGTCCGGGCCTTCTGTCCGAACCTGGCATGATAGTAACACCACGCTTGGTCAGGTGGAGGCCCCGGTCGTCGTGCTGGAGGTGGTCGGCTCGGTGTAGCGGCCGCCAATTGCGTCGGCAGTTCGGTCGTCGACCGTGCCGGGTGCTCGGGCGCCATGGGTGTTGCGTCGGACGGCGGTGGGTCCCATGTCGCCGCTGCGATGCGCTGTCCTGCGGCGGAGATCTTGTCGGCTTCTCTGGCAAGGGCCCGGGGATCTGTGATCGTCGTGCTTGCCAGGGCGAGGCGTACCGGGTTAGGCAGCTGACGGAGGAACAGCTCCCGGAACAGGAATGCCGGAGAGTGCTCACCTAGCAGTGAAAGCATGTAGTCCATTCGCTCGGAAGGGTGCGTGTCGCCGAGCTCGGGCAGGTCGAGCAGGCGCCGTGCGCGTTCCGCCGATGGGAGGACGAAAGCGTCGAGGAGAAGCTTCTTAATCGCGCCGTATTTGTCAGCGGCTGGCGGGCTCTCGAGGAGGCTCAGGGCGCGGGCCGCGGTGGCCGAACCGAGCGCTGCTACCACATGGTGGAAGCGGGTGTCGTCGGCCGTGATGCCTCGCAGGGCGAACAGGGAATCCGCCTGTGCGAACCAAACCACCGCGTGAGCCTCCCAGAAGGTAGGCAGTTTAAGGGCGACTGCCGTGTCCATGTCGGTAGGTCACCAATGAAGGAGCTGGGGCTCCCACGTCGATCGGAAGAATGGACGCGACAAAAAGCTGGAATTCATCCGAGTTGCTTTAATCAAACCAAACACTCAGGCACTCTGAAAAGCCCGTTTATCGGGCAGCAATATAAATACATATTATCCCGGAGCGTTTGCCCAGGAAAGGCTAGAGGGGGCGTGGCCCAGCGTCCTGGCTGCGGCCTGGCAAGTTGAGGGCGAGCCTGCCCGAGCGTCCTGGACGAGCCCGGCATGGTGATCGCTCCGCGTCCTTGATAGGTGCAAGGCGATTGTGAAAACCCAGCGGTAGCCGCTACAATGTCATAGGTGCCTCCATTATGACGTCATAATTCGATAAGTACATAACTTCATCTAATCAAGATGAAATTTCTTGAGCATAATCTAGGAATAAATTAGTTTAGAAAAAAAAATGACGTCACCGGTCACATGGTTCGGCCGCCATATTTGTTTTAACACAAAAGCCTTAAAAACCACTGAAAATACATCCTGGCGAGGGTTTGCAATCTCTGATTGCTCTTTTCTCGTTGATCTTGATATTGGGCTTTGGCCTAGGTGGTGGCTGGTGGAGCCCTTTGGTCTTTTGCCATGCACTTGCAGCTTGAATTTAAAGTCCATGAGACAATGCAGAATGTTTCGCATGTATCTAGCAGGTATTTGTCGAAGGTGAGCAGCTTGCTATCAAAGCAGAAGGGGTTAGACAAATCTGATGATTAATTGCTGATTCACGAGCATGCTGGAAGACTGACGTCAGCTGGTGTGACCCAAGATGCATCATTGCTTCCACCTTGCTTGGATTAATCATTAATACTATAATGAAAAATAATCAATTTGGCATGTTTTGGACTTTTATGCATAGGCGTAGTTTGACTTCTCTATTTGGGGGGTGGAGGGGGGGCTTAATTTTAATAATGGGTAGCTGGGTTTGACTTCCAAAATTACTGTTTGTTAGTGAGTGTTGTTACAGTGTACGTGAAATCACAAATACAGTTTACGTTCATTATTGTTACTCACGTTTAAATACGGGATGTGTTTTTCTTCATTGTAAACTACTGAAAAAAATTAAGGTGGGGGCATTGTCCGCCTTGCTCCCCCCCCCCCCCCCCTCAAACTCTGCCGGTGCGTTTATGAGTATCTCATTCCTCAAATTTCACTGCACTGTATCTATTGCACTGTCCAATAAATTCTAAGTATTAGGATGTATCATTTTCCTTTTTTGCTGGTAAAATTATTTCTTTAATTCTCTACCAGCTGCATATTATGCGCATGTAGCACATCATGCCAAAGTTGTAACTTCAGGGGGTTTGGGCCAGAAGGGTTTGCCTGCTTGACGCTCCCATCTGAGCACATAGCTTGAGATGCAGAAGTTCCAGGTTAAACCCATGTGCTAATCTCCTTGTAATTGATATGTCTAACTGTCTTTGTCCTGCATGTGATTTATGGACAGGCTTGCTCTATGAGCCTTGTATTTCTGCTGAAAAGAGACACTGTGAAAATGACATTTCCAAAATGGCAAATTCAAGAGTTGTACTTTCTATCTGACCTTCATAGACATTTCTAAAGCCCTTTGACTTGGTGAGCTGCGAAACCTTTTGAAACATTCATTGGCTAACCTTCAAAATTCATCGGTGCTTACCAAGCATGTAGTTGAACTTTGGGTTGGCTTGTTCTGCGTTCCCTTCTGAGCCCATATGATGCTGGAATCGGACGTTGAAATCACAAACTATGTTGAAAAGTCCATGTCTTCGAATCTCTCTTATTGCTAACTCTGGGATGCATGGCTCGAAGGCCATTGGACCCGAGCCATGCATCCTCGGGTTAAAGTGAAATGACACTGATGTCCTTGTCCTATATGTGACTCCTGTTGTCTTCTTAACATGAACAGTGCTTGAGACAAAATTTTCTTCAATAAAAGTATTACTATAATTTATTGATTGATCAATTTATTGATTCATTTAGTATTCAATTAACTATTAATTAATTTATTATTAATTAATAATTATTATTATATTAATTATATTAATATTAATTATTTATTATTATTATTATTATTATTAATAAATAATTATTATTAGATTAATTATATTAATATCAATTATTAACTATTATTATTAATTATATTATATGAAATTATTAATTATTATTAATTAATTATAATTATTAATTAATAAGTAATTAATTATTTAGTATTCAATTTAGTATTCAAATTAATTTATTTAGTATTAAATTTATTGACTGTTTGCATTGATCAAGGCCTCATGGAGGAGTTTTGTGCATAAACCACATGCAGAACCAAGACAGTTCACATCAGCGTACATCTATCTATAATTCCAGTAATCTCTGTGTGTATGTATGTATGTATGTATGTATGTATGTATGTATGTATGTCTGTTTGTCTGTGACCGCTGTTTCTCGACAACTACCGGTCCGATATACTTTAAACTTGCCAGGTATATTGCTGGGGACCCGAGGATGTGCCTTTTCAAGGTTTCATATTAATCGGAGAAGTAGTTACCGAGCTATGTCCAAAAAACGATTCAACCAATCAGAGAGCAGCGAGCTATCACGTGTGCCGAACGTGGCGAACAGACTCTGCCTCGGACGGCACATTTGAGAGCGTATTCATTTATTTCACGTTGGCAAACTATGTTGGCGTTCAACTATGTTTTAAAACTAATTAAAACTAATTTGCGATTCATCGTAACTGCGATATGCGACCTTCCGGACAGTGAAGACTGCACTTCCGGCAGCCAATCACAGAACGCGTTGTTGCGTAGGCGTGGCCGATGTGAGAGCGAGCCGAGCCGAGCGCGTGCGCCATTACGGTTCGTAATTCGATTTCTTCCGGAGAAAATAATAATTTCTCGATTTCTTACGCGCATTATTTGCCAATTCTCCCAATTCAGTCAGAGCGAAGGGCGGAAGCGAAGAGCGTTGTTTTTTTTGTTTACGGGCGTACGGGCGTACGGGCGGGGTAGAGCGTACGGGTAGCGTTTTTTTTTTTTTTTGGCAAGGAACGGGCACCCACGTACGGGCATGCCCTAGTTACGCTAATGTGAATAACAAGATATTCACGAGACAATGAACAAATGCATATGGGATTTGAATGTATGGGATTTGAAGCTGGGGTCTGAGTCAGGGGTTCAGATGGGAACAATAAGCATGCCAACCCAAACCCGACAGGCTGGACCCGAGTTTGCTGGACTGTCTGTCCGTCCATCACGCTATCTCCTCCTAAACGGTTTTGCAGAAATTCACCAAACTTAGTAGTTATGATCACCACATGGCAAGGTGTGAGAGCAGTATAATTTTTAGCACCGACCCCTGATGCCCAGGGGCGGGGTCAAAAGGTCAAATAGGAAAAAATGCAATTGCGGGCACATTTTTGAAAGGTTTTAATGAAATTTTGTACATGCAATCAACATTGGAGGACGCATGAAATATGTAACAATTTTTTTGATTTGTCTCCTGGTTCATGCCCCAGGGATTTGGGCAAAACAGATGATTTTTTTTTAACTCAAAATTTGAAATTGCGTCATTCCTGGTGAAACGTTTTGCTCTCTTTCAAATTTGTTTTATGTGGGACGCGGGGAGTCTTGTGATGGCACATCATCGGTTTCGCTCCAGTTATTATTATTATTACTAGGGCATGCCCGTACTATATATATGCCCGTACTATATATCTATCTAAAATTATATCCCCCCCCTCTATTTACATGAAATGGTTTGGTCCATTCGCAACGCCAAAGCGAACGGCGAACGGCTTGCGAGTACAGTGACAATCCCCCCCCTCTATTTACATGAATGGTTTGGTCCATTCGCAACGACCACAGAACCCCCCCCTCTATTTACATCAAATGGTTCGGTCCAAAGCGAACGGCTTCCGGAGTTTGGTAAAGAAATCGCCATCGCGTACACAAACGCGCAGGAAAGCGAATGAATCGCAAATTCGTTTTTATTAGTTTTAAAACATCGTTTAACGCCAACATAGCGCCAACATAGTTTGCAAACGTGAAATAAATGAATACGCTCTCAAATGTGCCATCCGAGGCAGAGTGTGTCCGCCACGTTCGGCACACGCGCTAGTTCGCTGCTCTCTGATTGGTTGAATCGTTTTTTGGACATCGCTCGGTAAGTAATTGTCCGATTAATATGAAACCTTGAAAAGGCACATCCTCGGGTCCCCAGCAATATACCTGGCAAGTTTCAAGTATATCGGACCCGTGGTTGTCGAGAAACAGCGGTCACAGACAAACAAACACACACACAGACAGACACACACACACACACACAGAGATTACTGGAATTATAGATAGATAACTATTATTGTTATTGTTTGTTGAGAAATTAGCCTCAAAGACTGTTCAGGACTATATACATACATATATATATATATATATATATATATATATATATATATATATATATATATATATTATTATATATATATTATTATTATAACTATTATTGTTATTGTTTGTTGAGAAATTAGCCTCAAAGACTGTTCAGGACTATATATATATATATATATATATATATATATATATATATATATATATATATATGTGTGTGTGTGTGTGTGTGTGTGTCGTGTGTGAGCCTAATTCACTTTACACATAATACATTTCCATCATGGGATGAAGAGCGGCACGCTTTGTTTGCTTTGGGGCAAGACCTTAGTCCTGATTGAAGAAGGAAGAAGAAGAAGAAAAAGCCGTTTTCAGATTGCTCTTTCAGCTAAATCTTGGTTGCTTCACTTAGTTCCTCATCATCGGCAAATCGGTGGCTACACAAGTGGGACTTCAAATATTAAAACAGATAGTCGCGTAGGACCAGGTCCGGTCTGCATGGGGGTGGTGTTTCTACAAGTCTCAGCATTTGTCCTCCATGTTCTGATGCAATTTTTGCATGATGCTGCCTTATTGTTCCCATGTTATGTAGTTGTGGAAGACCTTCAGTCAATCGGAAAGAATTCCTTAACATTCCCGGACACGGGTTTATTGATCAATTTCATCATCACCAATAATCATCGTTTTCGATAGGATATCACCAAAGTATTAGAAAGTTTCAATATTCAGCTTTATTGATCTTGATATTGGGCAATGGCATAGGTGGTATCTGGTGGAGCCCTGTGGTCTTTGGCCATCCACTTGTAGCCTGAATTTAAGGTCCACGAGACAATACAGAATGGTTTCGTATTGTCGCGTGGACCCTTCGGTTAACACCAGGGCTCGCAGATGGACCAGAACGGAATTATTGGAGGCGACGCTCAGATACGGATTTTGCTTATGTAGCGCGGGAAGGAGAAGGGAAGAGGAAGCTGCGGTAAAAGCACGTACCTGTGGAAGGCGAATAAACTCAAACGGCACAAGATTTGCAGGGAATGGAAAATAATACAAGGGTTTATTTGCAAAGGTCGGGACAGGGAAACACGATATTAAATAAAAGTCCTAAATTGTGATCCCACACACCTCACTTCAGAAACGAGACACAGGAATGAGTTACGAAAAGAATTGTCTCGTCGTGTAATGCAAAATGTTCTGTGGGTGCAGCCTTATCTCATCTGTAGTCTTGTCCGTCGTCGTCCCACGCGGCTCCCTCCATCTGCCTCTGAGCACCAATCCAAAAGCACCATGCGTCCAACACACCAAAAGCACCACACGCCCAATGCAGGCTAGTGAGCTCCACACAAGGTCGGTCTCCAACACAAGGCACAAAGGGACAGGCATGGAGAGATTGCAGGAGAGAATAGCGTCGAGGAGAGGAACAGAGCCAACAGGATTCCAAGCCAAGCGCAGCGCGAAGCACGATCCAAGCCACGAGGGAAGAGAAGGATCCAAGTCAAGCACAAACCGGGCAAAGAGAGCAAGCTTCAATGTCATCTCTGAGAAAAAGCTCTCGTATCGGTGCAGCGCCCCCTAATATCACCTCCGTTACATCAGCCTTTGCGCGCCACCCAATCAGCGCCTTCCACGCCAACCAATCACTTGTTCCCTGTAGCGTAGTGATAGCTCGTGTCACTCTATGGTGCTAGGCCTGCCAGAGGTATAGCTGGCTGCGGCCCATGCGACGGTGCCCCAAACTGGCCTCTTGTCTGTTCCTTTCGAAGTCATTGTCAGGGAAGGGAATTATTTAATGTTGTACTAAGGGCCTATCTAAGTGTCTATGTTGGTGTGCATTGCCATAAGGGATAAAAGTTTGATTACCAGGTGTGACATACAGGGGTTTATCTTAATCCCTACACTATCTAACACCCGAACATCCTGGTATGTTCACAAGCAGACATCTTAACCCGACAAACCGGACTACACACACAGAACTTATTACAGGTAGATTCCCTATCGCGACAGACGAAGCATGTTACCTATTCAGATCTACCTGACTCTAGATATTGCTTTACCCTACCGACATAACACAGCCCCCCCCCTACCCCCCCCCCCCCTGGAACCGTAGCTCCTGCAAGGTTCACTGCAGGTGCTACCATTCCAGTCTTAACACTTACTGTCTCACACTTACTTAGCCTATGAAATAAATCAGGAGGGCTGTGGGAAGTGAGTCGGACTTCCTACCTGTACTCCTTGACATGCTAATCCCCTTAACAATCATGCAATCAAATATGTACATTTCATTCCTTGTTCCTGCAGAGGGAGGAAACAAACAACACTCAAAACTAACTTTACCACAAAACTTAACCTTGTTCAAAAATTCCGAACTCTAATAAACATTTGTACATACCCCGGTCTACAGACCGCGTCCCCCGGTGGATGCCACAAGATGCAACCTTACCTGCGGGGCCATCCCAATGCACCCCTAAATTTCCACGGGCCCTGTCCAGGTGTTACAGGTGAGTGACATGGCTCGGTGGATTTCACCGACATTGATAACACAAACCCCTTATCCACGCATACTCATTCCAGAAATCATCACACAAAATCATTACAAGCACTTATTTCATACACCCCCCCCCCCTGCAGGACCATGGCATTGATGTCATATTCATGTGTGCATTTCTCTACTAGGCAGCGGGGAGGTACCACACAACTAAGACGGTGGGGGCGCTTCAGACTGTGGTGCCCGCAGTCCCAAAACAAGTCAACCGACTTACAAGTTCATTGCCCCCCCCCCCCTTACCTCTTGGCCCCGTGGCAGCCCAACAGCCATTTCTGTCGTTACCCCGCCAGTGAGGGTCTCTACACACCAGGCTCCGTTGCCTCCTGCTGCCGCGCAGCTCCACGGGTCGCCGGGGGTCTCCTTTACCCCACGGCACCCAACCAGACCCTCCAACAACGAGCTCCAATTTCCAGATACCACTGGCTGCCAGGGGTAATTGCCGCAGAGGGGGGCCGCAGGCATCGCTCCTCAGAGCCTGATCTGTACCTGCGGACACACACCTTCCCCACGCACAAGATCCCAAAACACATTTCCTCCCCCGCTGCCATTCAATTCTCACACATTTCAGCACAATTCCAAGCAGATGTTACAAAAAGTTGCCATGGCCTGCTATTGGGAAATCCACATTCACAGTTGAATCACTTATTTCCAGAAGCACATTTCAAAACTCAATAATCACCATTCATTTTCTCCAACCTCACGACCACATAAAAATACATAACCACAACACTAACACAAACGCCACCCACAAGACTCTGTGGCACACATTCCATCCCCCTCACCGACAATGTCATCACTCTCACCCGCCTCCCAACTCCAAACCACATGTCCCCAATTTTCTACAAGCAAGTCCTGAAGCCTGGGACACTACACATCAGTTCCTCTCACCTGAAATGCAGGTAGTTGCAGGTTGCTCAAACCGAAAGTGCCATTCACCCACAAAATCCCAAAATTTCTCATTGGACCAATCAAATTCTTCCAAATTTCTCTTTTCTCCCCACTATACTGGCAGGTATGTGGGTCCGCATCCAACGGTGATTATCACTACACAACTACCTGTGGCTACGACAGCTCCGCACCTCCACTGTGCAAGGGTCATCGGGACAAGGTGAGCAGTCAAAACGCCAACATGGCCCATGAGTGTCCACAAGGGTGCGACCCACCATCCATCCTTCGGCCCCCCTGCGAGGAACACAGCTGCACCAGCCCCAGCTGGCCAATGTGGTGAGCACCTGCTGCCAACAACCACGACCACACGCACAACCTCGGCCCTGGGGGAGAAGGTCGCAGTGTGTGGCATTCCCCTCACGTCACCTACGCCGCCCTCATCCCCCAGTCCACAGAACTGCAGCCCACCAGTGCCCACCCACACTTGACCACACCAAGGTCCAGTCGACAGCCATGCTCCACCAGGGGACCCACCCAGAAGACATGGTCCACACACCTCGGACACGCACAGGACCACGTTGACCCTCAGACTACACAATTACATCCCCATAACCCTGCATCCCAAATATCGGCACAGTCCCCCCCCACAACCAGTTGAAAGCTGTGTCCTGCTAACCTGTCTATTTTTATCACAGCCTCCAACACTGTGGTCTAACACACCTGGATCAATAATGGTGCCACTGATGTCAGTGACCACCATGACATTTCAAAATTCACCCTTAAATTTACATCTAACCCTCAGATTACCCATGCCAAACATTTTTCACATTTCACTAAACTCACCAAAGAAAGATGCTTTGCCATACACATGCCAGCCGAGCATGGCCCATATGCTCGGCTCGTTACACATTCCCGATTCACACTCCCATGGCTCTCTCTTCCAAAACCGAGAGTCCATAAATCATAACGGAACATCTGTGGAAGGTCACTCTCACACCATCACGCTCCACAGATGCCCCAATGGTTGTCTGGTGGGCTAGCTCATTCCTGTCCATTCGGTTTGACCCGCGTCCATAGACCAGCACGGCATGGCAGGTCACCACATGCCGGCTGTCCCAGAGTCTCAGGGAGAGGGTGTCAGGCCACATGCCTGGGCGGTCACCACATCAGGCCCAAGTTGGCCGTCTGCGATGCCACCACCTAAGCGTGACCCACAACACCTCCCCCTAGTGGTCCTCAATAAATTCCATCCCAGGCTTGAGAAACAACCTCGGACCCCCTGGAGGTCTTAACCCCCTACCAGGGTCCGGTGACCCTGTCGGCCAGAGCCACCCGCTCGGGCGGCGCCCCGACAGAAAAGGGACGCCACACTCCACCAGACCCCCCCGTGGGGCCCAGGTCGTACCATGCCACCCATGCCTGGACCCCACATCCAAATCTCGCGAGCACAGCCCCTCAGCTGACTGGCATCACCAAATTTTGAAAGGGGCAACTTTTCCCCGAGGCCATCCGCAATGACCTCTCCTTGTCCAAATTCCACAGCCCGGGGACCAACTCCCACCAAGGCTGTGCCAAATCCATTTCCCATTTCCATTTAATTTTAGGCTAACCCCGCTCTAGCAGGGAACATGGCCTTAAAATGCATGTTGTTGTTGTTGTATTTAATTTTATATTTCCTTTTAACAATTTGTATCTCCCGTCCCAAACCGCAGCTGCAGGTAACAAACCGCTCAGGTTGTTCTGCCCCTCCCTGCATCTGTTCCAAATTCCCTACGGGGACCAAATCATCTGAGGCTCTATCTCCCGATCCTCCAATGTACAAATCCAGCCCGGAGCCAACACACTCCCCCAACTGGTCATTCCATTTCGGAGCCTCTGTTACCAAATCGTAGTGTACGGTGAGGGTCCCCTCGGTCACCACAACCTCCTCCTCGGACCGACCCACCTCATTTCCCAAACTCCTTTGGGCCTGGTCAACCTTGTCCTCCATGGGACTGTCCCAGGTCCCCAGCCACTGAATAACATCATTTCCATCATCCCCATCAACACTTTGCAGTCCCGACAGGTCTTCCCCAATAAATACCCGGTCCGGCTCCATTACTCGGACCCCCAATAATGTTATCCCCTCTCGCTCTGCACCACCGCCCTGGTGCTGCAAGGATTCCAATTGCTCCCCCTGTTGGTGTGTTGTGGCATCCACCCGGCCCCGACACCTCCAGGCCACGATGTGGGAAACATCCTCCATTTACCTTTACACATGCAGTCTCCCCATCTACCTGTGAGCACTCCACATTCACCTGTAAATTTGATTTAATTGCCATTCCCGTTGCAATTCCTAATTTGCCTTCCCCCCGTTCCGATTCTATTTCTGCCACCCTTGGCTTCTCCTGGGCCCCACCGGCACCATTCGTTCGTCCTTCCTTCGTTTGTTCATTCGCCCGGGCATCCATTTTGTTAATCATTCGGTCAATGTTATTGTTAATTTCTCCCATCTGCTTAATGAATCCATCCTTCATTTCCCGCATATTGTTATCCAATCGCGCCATAAATTGCATTCGGGCCTGGCTGTCTTTGGGGGCCGTCCTGATAGCAGTGGGGGAAGCTCCACCACTGCTCTCTACCCCCACTACTTCTGACTCACTCCCAATGCTTCCCACATCTTCCATCCTTCCTTCCTCCATATTGCCCACCTCCTCCATCTCTAAAGGAGGATCGCTTTCCCGCGCAGCTCTTACAACAGGAATAAAATTAAATTTAATGATGCGCCATTCGCATCTCGTTAGCCCAATCGACTATGCAAATTTATCGCCTCGGACTACGAAAAAATTTCGTCCAAATGGCGGGCGCCCGACTGTGTCTATGTTTCGCCGTGGACAAAAAAAATTGTCCGACAGGCCCAGATCCTCACTCCTGACACCAGTTGTCGCGCGGACCCTTCGGTTAACACCAGGGCTTGCGGATGGACCAGAACGGAATTATTGGAGGCGACGCTCAGATACGGATTTTGCTTTTGTAGCGCGGGAAGAAGGGAAGAGGAAGCTGCGGTAAAAGCGTGTACCTGTGGAAGGCAAACAAACTCAAACGGCACAAGATTTGCAGGGAATGGAAAATAATACAAGGGTTTATTTGCAAAGGTCGGGACAGGGAAACGCGATATTAAATAAAAGTCCCAAATTGGGATTCCACACACCTCACTTCAGAAACGAGACACAGGAATGAGTTACGAAAATAATTGTCTCGTCGTGTAATAGTGTTGGAGCGTATGTCACTATATTGGGGCCCGTGGGCATTTTGTGAACATTTTGTTTTCTTTGTTGGCATTTGTTATTTAGACCTAGCTGAATAATTTCAACTTGCCAGTTCCAACTTGGACAGGGTACTCCCGCCGATGGCGAAATGAAGCTTCTTCTCCTGTTGATTCTGGCCGGTAGCGCACCTGTCTGTCAGATTTTGCTTCATACATATTATGTTGTGCTATCGTTGATGCTTTCTGATTTGCGTAATTTCTGCGCTTTTCAGTTGGGAGCTCAGTTGCCACGCCTCTCATAATCCATTGGAGAAATGTAAGAAGCATTGTAGGAATGTTTGCACTTAAATCTGACCCTAGTGTGCCATCAAAAGACCAACGTGGGGCGTCAAGAATGTCCTTTCACAGAACTTTGGCACAGTTGAAGATCATTTTCATGTCATCGTTGATATTGGATTCACAGAGAGCTGCTTCAATTGCGGCTATCTTAGCTGCACTGAAACAGAACCGATCTGACTCATTTCGACGTGTGGCAGGGATAAAGTCAATGCCCTCAATATTTTCTGTGAGCAAACGTCGCGTGCTTTTTACGACTAGGCGTAATCTCACAGTTATGTTCTTCTAAGATCGTCAGGTAAGCTGTATGCGCAGCATCCATCGACAGTATCTTACTCTTTTCAAGCAAATCTCGTATGATATCAAGATATTCCACCTTGGCAGCAACCTCTTTCTCATTTATCGACTGTTTCTTAGAGGCGGTACCAGAACTTGAACATCCAGAACCGCGAGCAACGTGACTTTGCCAGCAAATTCGAAGATATTTCACATCTATGGAGAGTGCATCTTCGGAATGAATAGCACTACTTAGGTACACTTTGTAGATATCTTTGTCACAATTTTTCACGTAATCATGAAGCTGCTTTCCACGGCTTGCACTCTGTATAGCATGGACAGGTTCTTTCTCTTTATGCATTTGACAAAAAAGCATAGATTCTTGTCATACCTAGCAGTGAACGAACGGGAAAGGCGCTGTTTATATGAAGATCCTGCAGGCTCAAATTCTTGAGGGGATGACGAAGTCGATGGCTGCCCTGATGTCCGCTATTGCGTTCGCGTATTGTCCGCTATTGTACAGACCTTACTACAGGTCCAGGCCTTACTACAGAGTTGTTGCCTTGTCATGTTCCTGCTAATACACATCCTCCGTGTCCCAATAGCGTATTGTCCGCTATTGTACGTTGACGTTCTTGGAAGTGAGTGCTTCTTGATATCTTCTTTTGGCCCTGGAAAGTTTCTGTAAATTCACAAAATCTTTTCTACAACTGACATGATAAGTTGCACCGTCACGTTTTAGCGTATCCTCAGTGGCATTTTCCAACCGTTTACTTGCTTCATGGAAGACAATTTCACCATATTTTGCTCTGTCTGTCACATAGTGAAGAATGTTCTTTAAAGTTCCTTTATCAGGTTCCTTCACAAGCCGCTCACTAGATATTTTCTGACATATTATACACATACTGTAGTCGTTTAAAAGTTATATCCATGGTCGTTTCACAGGAGGACTCTCCATGGTTGAATCTCACAGTAGTAATGGTTTGCTTGGGCGTGCCTTTTATTTCTTAATTGTTCAATAGTCTTGAGATACCTGAAAGAAAGCATAAAGATTGACATCACATTTTAGGTATTGCATTTGAGTCATAGACAGTTACAACATTAGAAACATGAGTTGTTTTTGAAGTGATCTAACAATAATAAAGGGCTATTCAGATTTGTTAATTGTTGTGACGAAAGACCAATTCACTTATAATTATATAATAGTAATAACAGTACAAAATAAAAATCTGAGGCACGTTTGATACATTTTCACTCGTATTAGGAGCAAAATAACTGAATACATACCATTGTCAAATTTTGGGGGCATGCCAGGGCACAGTATTTTTTCAGGCACAGTACCCTTATAGACCTACAATAAGCAGAACAATCCACAAGTATCAGCTGTTCAAATGATGAACAAGAACCAGGAATTTGTATGACCAGAGCATGGTGGTGAGTTGAACCGCGCTCCTCCCATAGACTTATACGTGTGCAATGCGTACCCTTATTTACGTCGTTAATTATTCAGCGCTATACGATTCGGATACTTGTATACTTTGCGAGAAATGACGTCATAATTCATTTGCATAAAAACACACTAAAACTAGCTGAAAAAAATTGGCACCCTATTTCATTTGTTTTCTAACATCCTAAACTACAATTTCCAGCCAAGAAAATAAAATGTTCACGAAATGCCCACGGGAAAACAAATGCTCCAACACTACAATGCAAAATGTTCTGTGGGTGTGGCCTTATCTCGTCTGTAGTCTTGTCCGTCGTCCCCCCACGCGGCTCCCTCCGAGCACCAATCCAAAAGCTCCACGCGTCCAACGCACCACGCGTCCAACGCAGGCTAGCGAGCTCCAAACAAGGTCGGTTTCCAACACGAGGCACAAAGGGACAGGCACGGAGAGATTGCAGGAGGAGGGAACAGCGTCGAGGAGAGTAACAGAGCCAACAGGAATCCAAGCCAAGCACAGCGCGAAGCACGATCCAAGCCACGAGGGAAGAGAAGGATCCAAGTCAAGCACGAACCAGGCAAAGAGAGCTAGCTTCAATGTCGTCTCTGAGAAAAACCTCTCGAATCGGTGCAGCGCCCCCTTATATCACCTCCGTTACGACGTCAGCCTTGGCGCGCCAGCCAATCAGCGCCTTCCACGCCAACCAATCACTTGTTCCCTGTAGCGGGGTGATAGCTCATGTCACTCTATGGTGCTAGGCCTGCCAGAGGTGCAGCTGGCTGCGGCCCATGTGGCGGTGCCCCCAACTAGAGTCTTGCCTGTTCCTTCCGAAGTCATTGTCAGGGAAGGGAATTATTTAATGTTGTACTAAGGGCCTATCTAAGTGTCTATGTTGGTGTGCATTGCCATAAGGGACAAAGGTTTGATTACCAGGTGTGACACACAGGGGTTTATCTTAATCCCTAAACTCTATAACACCCAAACATCCTGGTATGTTCATAAGCAGACATCTTAACCCGACAAACCGGACTACACACACAGAAATTATTACAGGTAGATTCCCTATCGCGACAGATGAAGCATGTTACCTATTCAGATCTACCTGACTCTAGATATTGCTTTACCTCTAGATATACAACTTCTGTCCTGGAAGTCATTGGTGTCCTTGTGTTTTATACTTCTCCCTCCACCCCCCCCCTTCCCATGCCTCCTCCCCCCAAGCCCTCTCCCTTCCACACATCTCCCTGCTCTCAAATGTTGTGTTTGTGTGCTTCACCTTCTCTCCCCATCTTGTTTTCCGCTCCCGCTTTTTATATATTTTGTTTGTCTGGTTGATTTGTTTGTGAAGTAAATGTTAGCTCTTTCACGAGCCTCGATTCAGTATACAAAAACCCTACCGACATTACAGTATGTATCTAGCAGGTATTTGTCGAAGGTTTTACAGCTTGCTATCAAAGCAGAAGAGGTTAAACAAATCTGATGTCATCAACACCATTGCCTCAAGTGTCACTTGATGCCGGGTGAGACAGTCTTGACAAAATCCATGTGTGCATGGCATGTATTTCAACTTGGTTTCAGGATCACAGTGATGATATCAGTCATATTTTGTCACCAGTTACCAGACAAGCAATAAAGTAAGCAGAATCTGTGTTGAACAATTTGAGAAGCTCACAACATGATGCCAGCTATTGTTGTCGATCATGTTTCTGAGGTTTCAGGGGAGCCATTTTGCCAACACCTTTGATGTGTATAAATGTCACTTGATGGGCTGGCAGGATGGCTTAGAGGTACGCACGCTTGCCTCTAAGTTGTCCAGCCTGGGTTTGAATGTCGACCCTGCTAAAAACTGCCATCCCAGAGTTTCATAGGTACGGTGATTCATCAATGTGTGTGTCCTCCGTCAAACGGACATTAGAACTGGGAGTCCCATCTGCCGACATTAGTTGATGGACGCATTAAATATTGCGGTGTATTTTGCGAAGAGTAGGAGCACGATCATTGGCACCCTGAGCAACTTCCAAATCCTTGCTGTAACCTAAAGAGGGCATTGCATCTGTGGCACAACCGCATCATCTATAGCCAATGATGCATACAAAAGAAGAAGAAGAAGAAGAAGAAGAAATGCCACTTCATGCCGGTTGAGACAGTCTTGAGAAAATCCAAGTTTTGTGGATATTTCAGTGACCTTCACTGGGAGATCCTCCATCATTATTGACTCAACCTCGGCAACGGTTTGTGAGTCTAAGCTGGCAATTCTGACTTGGGCTCATCTTTAAGGTCTCATGTCCTCATTTAAAATCAGCTGCCAATTTGGCAACTATAGTCGAATACGAAGGTGCACCTGTATTGTATATAAATATCCACCACGTATTTGTGGATTTCTTTGGAGGTAACACCTTCTTTGCATCGACACATCGATGATGAATCTTGAGAAGATCCATTATCGAAAAAATGTTTGATAAAAACACCGTGCCAACTAAGATACTGTTTGTAAAAATATGTAAACACCCTCGGCCACACGTCTCAGTGCGCAATGTGCCCAGGATTATATTAAAGCTGAAAGGTGTTCCTGAATAGCGTATCAAATATGCTTGAAGAGAATGAATGAAATATGCTCTGAATGGATGTAGCAGAAAATTCGAGAAAATTCTAGAACAACAAAAAAAGGCTCCAGCTTTAGCAAAACTCGAATAAGTCATTTTTTTCATTTTCCTGCTAACCGAAGGAATTATATAGGCAATTGTTTTACCTCTGCTGAAACAGAATGATGATGGAGGAAACAGGGAAAATATGAGCCCTTGGGGAAATAAGGATGCTTGCAGAAATTTGACCCCTCGGGGGAAATTGCGTGCCTGGTCATACACAGCCACCCAAATAATTCGCAGCCATATTAAAAAAAGGGGTTTCAGAAGATATATTGTGGAGAGTGCTTCCATTGCATTCATTTTGTACCTAATGAATCATGGATGTGACCGTGTATATTAATAAGGCATTCACATTGATTGTCTATATTATAGTCCAAGACATTGTCATTGGGAGGATCCTTAAGAGGTTCATATGACACTGTCATCCTCCATATTTGACGTCACTAGGCTTATGTAGAAACACAATGTGTCATTTCATATCTTGCTCTCGTGGCTGTTTTACGTTATTTTGTGTCTGTTGCATAACACTGATTTGGTATGTACTGGATACAAAAATCGAGGCTCATGGAGGAGCTATAAAATATAATGGATCAGGATGTAACAGAACAAAAGGAACAGTAGAAAGAGAGGGAGGCACACCAACACCAGGGTTGAGGGACAAAATATAGGGAGACTTGGACAAATAAGGGATGAGGGCAAGAGGAGGACACACGGGGTGGACAAGATGGATACAGAAGCAAACTCTCAGAAAGGAAAAACTGGACACTTGAAAAGAACTGTGCTTGGGGAAGGTTAAGGTGGGTAAAGAATGGTTGTGGATGGGGGATGATCTGAGATAGTGGTGATCTGATGCATTATATCGTACTAACACGGTGACCCAGCATTGCCTGGTGATGTTCTAATCCCGTTAGCATTTTGAAGAAAAAAAATTGGGGTTATTTTTATATTTTTTGTGGATGCCTGAAAACACTACCCGACAGCCACTAAGGGATGGGGTCAGAGATAATTTAATATTACCTTTCACATGGCTCCAAAGGCTTAGGGACTATAGAGCGATTTTAAAAAAAAAGGTCCCCAAAAAAATTCAACTTTTTTTTCAAAAATTTTCAAAAAGATTTTTTTGCCTAAAACACTCGTCGACACTCATTGATTTTCCTCTGAAAGTTTGACAAAGACCCATGCAGCCATCTCTGAGAAAAAGGTGACACACACAAACATAAATCGTATAGATCGTGTTGAGAGCGGCTAACCCCCGCTCCAGCAATGAAAATGGCCTTAAAATGCCTGTTGTTGTTTGTGTTGTTGTGTTCAGAAATTGTTGGGAAGAGAGCGCAAACTTGTATTCTTTGTGTATTACCAGAGTGCCGCACTGCTAGCCGGAGCATTACAAGAGCACTTGGTTCTGAGACTGGGCCTTGACAACCCAGAACCCATCTTCTCCATATCTAATCAGTATGGAGTTGAGCATCGACACCTGGATGTTAGTGAGCGGCAGTACGTACTTAGAACAACCAGGACACGCCTGACGCTTGGTGAGTACAAGGGACATGATGAGGTGAAATGGTATGGTCATCGTAACATAAAATTTCTGTTTTACATTAAAATTAAAAAAATAAAAACAAAAACTTTTCTGAATTTATAACAAACTAATTTGCACAATATTTTTCTCCCAAATGCTATTATTGCCAAATTACCAAATTAAGGAAGTCTTTCATTTGAGTAAACTCCATGGCATTAAAGGTTAACCTGGACTTTTTAATATGAGTCACAAATTCAAAGATTGCAAAAATAATCGTGAAATCTTAAATTTTGTGCAACGATATTGCGTGCCTTGAGCAAGTTGGACACAGGAAGTGACAGAAATTCTGGTTCAAAGCATTCTGGGTTAAACCGAGACTGCGTGCAACAATCTACTTAATCTGCTTACTCAACAATCCTCATCAAGAAGTTCGGTCACTCAAGCTTTTGGGTCTCACTATCTGCCATGATCTTTCCTGGGAAAACCACATTTCCAAGCTGGCCTCCAAAGCCAGTCGCCGAATGGGGATCCTCCGTCGTGTGAAGTCCTTCCTTGGTACACCTGAGTTTGTTGCACTCTTGTTCTGCACACCTCACCACATACAAGGCTTTCATCCGCAGCTCAATGGAATACTGTTCTCCACTCTGGGCTGGTGCTCCTGCCTCACACCTCACCTCACGCTGTTGAAACCAAAGCTTTCAGAATCATTGGAATCTCCTGCGATGAAGCTGATTCTGAGGCCCTTTCACTTACTCACCACAGGCAGGTTGGTGGTCTTTCTGTCTTCGAGCGACTCCTCTGCTCAGACTTCCAGGAAAGAAGTTGGTAATTCAAAAAAGTGGATTTGGGGTGAATTGTCGGGGGTAGAAAAGATCAATGTTTTGGATGGGGGAAGAAAAGAGATGGTGGTGAACAGCTGTATTAAAGACCTGGAGGGATGAGTGGGATTGAAGAGACTGAGGGAGTTCGTTCCAGAGGCGGGAGAAAAGAGGAATGAAGGAGTGAAGGTGAATAGAGAGTCTTGATTTTGGCAGTTTAACCAGAAGAGGGTTGCAGGCAGATCTTGTGAGACCTGTAGGAATATTTGGGGGACAGAGCCCAGAGAGAGCTGGGGGAGCAAGGCCGGAGAGTTGAGCGCTCTTGAAATTGTTGAGCACTCTTGAAATTGCCAGATTAGTACATGTGAAATTGCAGAATCATTTGGTGTCAGTGTTCTGGAAAATGTGAAAACAATCATTCATTCTCACTTTTAATTTACTAAGTTTAGTGTACGGTATGTACCAAAGGACCCCATGTTTGATCACAAAAGCTCCTGTGGCTATTGCAGAAAATACTAGTTTTGAAGGTTAACTTGTAATGAGATCTGGGTCCATTATTTCGTGCATTGTGGAGACATTCCTGGTCCCCACCATCCAAAGAAAAATATCTACCTTTCACCATCATCTGGGAAAGGTTATGACAAGTGTTTGGGACCTTAATTTGCATGGCCTTTCTTGAATTTTGCAAAAACTCCAATGCACATTACTACAGTGACTTGTTTCATGATGAAGTGAGACTGCAAGTATGTAAATGACAGTAGATGACAGCCAAGTATGCAGTCTCAAGGTGTGACTTTACTGCATGATAACGCCAGTCTCCATGACAAATCTGACCATGACTACTCGAGTGGAGATGCGTTTGGAAGTTTAAAACGATCCCCATCCAGTCCAGACTTGTCACTTTATGATTTTAATCTTTATTGACCACTCAGAGTGTTTGGGTAACGTTAAGTTTACGAATCATGAGGATGTAAAAACGTATTCTGGAAATGACTGCATATTCTTCCCAATTATTTGTAAGGCAGGTGGCATAAAGGTGTTACGCTGGACCAAGTGTGCACATAGAGCAAGCAGAATACCTTCAGATATAGGGGGAAGTTTTAGCAACCTCCCTGCACATTTTGACTTTTCAAGAATACAACACAAAACTTCACATCAACCTTGAACTTCCCTCAGATATATAGGATACCTTGATTTTAACCATCCTCACACTAATGATCCTAAGAAAATAAAATGACTATTCAGCTCTTTGTTAAAAGGGAGAGAAACTCTATCGTTTTGGGAGAGATAAATGGAGCTTTTGATCTGTTTGCCATCAGGATCATCGCCCATCAGAGTTTTACAGCGTATCAAGGTTTGGGAGTCCTGATGCATGTGGCGAATGCCAGATGGGTCCATATGGACCGATGTGTTTGACAATAATATTTACATATTGCAAACTGAACTGTGCTATCTGCTGTACAGCAGGGAAACTTTACAATTATGGCAATAGTCCAGTCAAAGGGTGTGGGCGCTTGGAGATAGAGTCAGGCTGATACAGAATTGTTACTGTGATGTCACTCGTGATACCTGAACTCCTTTCCACCTACAGAACCTTCATCCACAGTTTGATTGAGTTTTGTACTCCCCTGCCTTGCACCTTGCTTAGTTCGACACTGTGGAAACCTCGGCCTTCAATATCATTGGAATCTCCCACGATGAAGTTGAATCTATGGGCCTATCTATCTCTTTCACATTGTAGACAGGTTGGTGGCCTCTATCTTCTACTGCCTCCTTTCTTGTTTTGCACCCTCTGCTCTATCCATGCTTTGTCCTTCCAAGTTTCTGCAGGGCTCACATGGTCCACCAGCAACTCCCTTCTGGTGAAATTCCCAAAATGAAGAATCACTGCTCCCCTCCACTCATTCGTTCTTCTTTTTCCCACCTGTGCAACAAACTTCTACATTCTCTTCAATCTCCTTCTTCCTTCCAGATCTTTAAGACAGCTGTTCACCACCATCTTAAATCATACCCCATCAAAAACCATGATCTTTTCTACCCCTCTTAACCATTACCAAGCCCATTGCTTTCCAAGTCCCCAGTTTTTCCTTCCTGAGAGTTTCCTTCTGTAGCCATCTTGTCCGGTCACCCTATGCATCCTCCCCATGCCCTCATTCTTCCCCATATCCTTTATTTCTCAAGTCTTCCTCTATTCTGTCCTTTAACGCCGCTGTTGGTGTGTTTCCCTCCTCTCTTTCTGCTGTTATTTTTGTTCTGCTACAATAAAATGATGCGTCATACTTTGTAGCTCTTCCATGAGCCTCGACTTTTTATACAAAAAATAAAAATAAGTTCCTTGTATATCCTTGTTATGATCCAAGCAGCACACCTAATATATAATTATGGAGCGTTTCTCACACCTTCAGGAAAAGTCCAAGTACATGTTATGCTGTATAGGTATTTTACAAGTATTGTATTGTAAACATGCAAGAGTATTGTATTGTAAACACCATCTCTTATCTTCCCCCATCCAAAACCTTGATCTTTTCTACCCCTGCTAATTCACCCCAGATACACTTTTCTTTTTTCTTTTTTGAAATTCCAACTTCTTTCCTGGAAGTCCTTGCAGTGTTCATATGTTTTATATATCTCCCCACTCCCCCTAAGCCCTCCCTCTCCCACATTTCTCCCGATGTCCCTGCTCTCAAATGTTGTGTTTGTGTCCTTCCCCCTCTCTCCCCATCTTGTCTACCGCTCCCCTTATTGTTTTATGTGTCGGTTTGACTTTTTGTGCGATTAATGTTAGCTCTTTCACGAGCCTCGATCTTGTATACAAAAAAAAGAAAGGAGTCTCACGGATGTTATTTATTGTTTTTGGAAAGAAAGTCACAGGTTTTATTTTTTGTTTAGTTTTTTTTTTTCGATTCATATTTCCTTTACATCTATGTTTTCCAAAATAAGTTTCTTTTTGTATCCCAATATTAGGATACAAAAATTGAAATTACATTATGATTGATGTTGAGGTCAAACGCAGTGAGACAAAGTGTTGCAGAATTTCCTTTTCTCAGTATCCTACCTGTCCGTGCAGCCCAACGGTTGCACCTCATTCCAGCAGCTCCCCCACCCTTGTCTGATGATGAATGGCGTTTGGTGAAAGAACGCTCAGCACATCGAAGAGACTTCCAACGACCCTGCGCCATCTGCAAGGAGGAGCTCGGAATTCGCAGCCAGGTAAATGCAATTCCAGTTTTGCGAGACAGAAAGGCGGATAGTGGAAATTGTTTAAAATTCAAGGTAACCCCTTTCAAGACTAATACTCGTAATAAGAGTTAGGGTCCTAATGACCCAGAAAGGAGTACATTCTGCTTTGTTGAATGGTTTACACTCGATCAATGCTCCGAGTTAGTCTGTTCACAATCACAATCATGGTCTGAGAGCTTTCCTCAAAATTATGTATCTGTGGGATCCAGTCCCACGTGGGATGATTAGGTTCTCCAACATATATTAATACACTTGTTCTCCATACAGCAAATAGTTATTTCGCTGGGATGCAATGATCAATTTCCTCTGCCAGTTGCATCATCAGCATTGAGATTGGGTCGCTCTGCAGCGGGTGAAGCTAGTAACACCGTAGATTAGAGCTGTAAGAGGGAATTTGAACATCGTACCAACCTACCATGGCCTGCTATTTTCAAATGGAACTTTCACACCAGCAAATGCTAGCATGAACGTCCTTCTGAAAAATAACCAGATTAATGTGCCTCTGAGACAGCCGGCTTAACGCTATTCTGAAATATAGCACTCTCACTGATACAAAGCACATGCTGTGAAGCTACCAGAGTGATAGCTTATCGATGGGTTTGGAATAAAACACAAACAATATACAGTCACGTGAAAAAGTAAGTACACCCCATGTAAAGTTTTGACTTTTTAAACATATTTCAACATACAGCTATTTGATCTTCATTCCAACAATATTGACAGATAAAGGTGATATAATATAACAAATATCATGAAACATTTACATTTTGTAGTACATTGTATAATTAAAATAAACATAAATGCAAATTTCGCATGTGGAAAAAGTAAGTACACCCTTGGCTCTAAGAGGTGGTATTGCCCCATTTGGCAGAAACAACCTCAAGTAGGCGTTTCTTATAACTGTCTACCAGTCTCTGACATCGACTGGGAGAAATTTTTGCCCACTCCTCCATGCAGAATTATTTCAGCTGTGTGATGTTTGAGGGGTTTCAAACATGCACAGCTCGTTTCAAATCCCCCCACAACATCTCGATGGGATTTAGATCCGGGCTTTGACTTGGCCATTCCAGAACCCTCCATTTCTTTCTTTTCAGCCATTCCTTGGTGGATTTACTGGTATGTTTAGGGTCATCGTCATGTTGCAAGATCCACCTTCGGTTGAGCTTCAACTTCCCGACAGATGGCCTCAGATTATCCTCAAGCATCCTCTGGTACAATGAAGAATTCATAGTGGATTATATGATGGGTGAGCTGCCCAGGCCCTGATGCAGCAAAGCTGCCCCAAACCATAATATTTCCACCACCATGCTTTACAGTTGGTATCAGGTTCTTGTGGTCAAATGCTGTCTTTGGTTTTCGCCAAACATGTCTTCTGGTACTGTGGCCAAATAGCTCTACCTTTAACTCATCTGTCCAGAGCACATTGTTCCAGAAGTGCTGGTCTTTGCCTAAGTGTTCATTGGCAAACTTTAGTCGTGCCCTGATGTTCTTTTGGACAGCAAAGGTTTCCTCCTGGCACACCTCCCATGTAGATCAAATTTGTGCATCCTCTTTCTAATGGTAGACTCGTGCACTTTGATATCAACAGTGGCAAGAGCTACCTGTAGGTCCCGTGATGACATTCTGGGGTTCTTAGAGACTTCTTTCAGCATCTTGCGATCTGCTCTGGGGCTGAACTTGCTGGGGCGGCCTGGCCTGAACAAGTTGGCAGTTGTTTGGAATCTTCTCCACTTGCAGATGATCTTCCGGACAGTCGAATGATTGATTTCAAATTGTTTGGAGATCTTTTTAAATCCCTTCCCAGACTCGTAGGCATCTATAACCTTTTTTCTGAAGGCCTCAGAGAGCTCTTTTGATCGAGGCATGGTGACGCCGCACACTTCAACAACAAAGAGCAAACCAAACTAAATGTCTGAGGTTTAAATAAGACAGGTTCCTCCAAGATCCTCTCCAACAATGTTCTAATCATTTGCACCTGATTCTATTTTTAGGTATTTGAAGTAGTGATAAATGTGGGGGTGTACTTACTTTTTCCACATGCGAAATTTGCATTTATGTTTATTTAAATTATACAATGGACTACAAAATGAAAATGTTTCATGATATTTCTTATATTATATCACCTTTATCTCTCAATATTGTTGAAATGAAGATCAAATAGCTGTATGTTGAAATATGTTGAAAAAGGTCAAAACTTTACATGGGGTGTACTTACTTTTTCACATGAGTGTATAATATATATATTCCGTTACAATAGGCTGTCCCACAGGTCTGGGCCCACCCATAAGTCTGGAACCATGATGAACGAAAAAATTCATTCTTAAACGAAAAAAATCATGAATCACTTATTTTTCCCTATGGTTCCAGACTTAAGGGATGATTTTGATAGAGATATACTAAGCTATACCAATATAAATATATCAAGGAAGCTGATAGAGCTATAACCAAGAAGACTCGAATCCGTAAACGCTGCCAAAGTCTCTTTTACGAAGTATTGAATCGGGGGGTTGAATACTTATGTAAATTCGATATTTCTGTATTTAATTTTTAATTGATTTGTAAAAATTTCCAAAAGAAAAAATTCGCTTTGACATTATTGGGTATTATGTGTAGATCAGTAACAAAAAAAACAACTCAATTTAATCAATTTTAAATTCAGGCTGTAACAACAAAATGTGAAAAAGGGCAAGGGGTGTGAATACTTTCTGAAGGCACTGTATCTCCTTGCATTGTAATTTTGATTAGAGAGCGAAGAAATCCTTGATATATATATATATATATATATATATATATATATATATATATATATATATATATATATATATATATATATATATACGTATATATATATATATATATATATATATATATATTATATATGTATTATATATGTATTATATATATATATATATATATATACACTATATATATATATATATATATATATATATATATATATATATATATATTGTAACGGATTTGAGAATCCTGTAATTTTTGTAAATACCACCCTTTGTAAATGTAATGAATCTGTGTAAATACCTCCATAATTGTAAAGGTCAAAGGTCATCCCCATTAGTTAATTCATTGCATACACCTGCCATTCTTAGAGCCTCTAAATAGTTATTCCCTTATTATGTGTTCCAGTTTAAGGCTGTGTCTTCCAATAGTTGACACTCCATTGCACCGAATCAAATAAGGATAGCTCCCATTCAATAATGACATTTCCCAGCCAAACTCTCCCTCTCTGGGTAACGCAGCTTAACAAGCGTGGGGTGCGCGCCCCCTCAACTGGCCTGGCTTTGGAAGCGGCGTTCGCTGCTAGGATGAATATGTGCTCCGTGCTCTGTTTGGACAGGAGGGGCGTGGCTGTTCGGCCCCATGCCCAAATAAGGAGACAAGCCCGTGGCTCGCCACGAGGGGCACGCCGTTCGGCTCCATGCCCAAATAAGGAGACAAACCCGTGGCATTGCCATATAAGGTCACGAAACAGCATGGGGGAGGGCGGTACCGAAACAGACGAGGGCGTGTCACACCCGCGCTTGAGGTATGATATATGCGTGCGAAAATCGCGCAGGAGATGATTTTGAGGGAGAGAGACGCGTCAGACGATTTTGAGGGAGGAGAGGACCGCAGCAGATGACAAAAAGAGCCCGAGGCATGTCGAGGAAGGACAAGATACGTGTGCCGCCGCCGCCGCCCTGCTCGCTCCCAGCCCGGAAAGGACCTGCTTGCTGTGCGCTCTGCTCAACCCTCCAGCCCTGTGGTTCTACCTTCCTCTCCGTCCAGCCAATCCACTCTGAAATTCCCCATTCGTGCACGTGAGTTTGTTTTGTGTGTCTTGTCCCTGGGTTAAGTAAGACTGTATAGTATAAGCTAGTATTTGCCCTGTGTCCTTCTGATTCTTCCATTTCCTTGTATATTACTTTGATTGCTTTTCTTCCTTTAGTTGTGTGTAAAATAATAATAAATCCCTGTTCTTCCTACTTTGTCTTCTTCTTCACATTCGGTCGCTTTAGAGGTTTCCAAATTGAGTGTACGTGGCGCGATTCGGCCGACGCATATGAATCGGGTTTAGCCCCTTCGATAAACTGCTCACGCCGCAGTTCGCTTCGCTCGGCGCAACCAATCCATTACGCTGCGGCGTTTCCTTGCGTACCGGGAGGCGCTGGTATTTAGGTCATAGGACGGTTGGGCCTAATACCCTACCCAGCGCTGACCGGGCGTGACGTCATACCCCAGGACCACGTCGGTCAGTCATAGACGAGGGGATTAATCCCCCCTCGATAAGGGGGAAAGAGGCCGACGTTGGGTTCCGTAACAATATATATATATATATATATTATATATATATATATATATATATATATATATACACAAAGAATTAAGTTAAGCACCCCCCCCCGTTTTTTTACAACCTCGCACATTACAAGTTTGTTGTCGTCAAAACAGTGTAATATACCCATGATATTGCTATATTTTCTGGAGAAGTGATATTATGGTCACATAAAAACATAACAATCATGCCGTTTTCAATATTTTATTCTGAATAATTTAAGGTGAAATTTTTTGGGAATTTTAGGCATATTTTCACCTCAATTTAAGTATGGAGCTATAGGTCCATCACGGACAGTGTGGATGACGTTTATGTTTTCTAACGTACAGTCATTGTTCTGAGAGGACCTCTAGCGATCTTTGCGTCAATAACGTGTGTAGGACCCACGTGATCGGATCACTGACTCAACCCTACGTCTCATAGACCCTGTAAGCCGTCGTATGCGTTGCTGTGGCAGGTTGTTCCATTCCCAATCATTATTTGATCTCACATACCTTAGAATATATGCCAATGTATACATATACACAAAGAATATATATTAGGGGGTGCTTACCTTAATTCGTTGTGTAGGGGTGCTTAACTTAATTCTTTGTGTATATATATATATATATATATATATATATATATTGTTGTGGATATGAGAATTGTGTTTTTTTACTGTGTAGTAAATGGTAAAATATCACCCTCCTTCCTCCAGTTGTGTATAAAGGTCAAAAGGGCGTCCCTTAGTTAGGTCATATACAATCACGTTAGCCAATCATAGATTTCCTCATTGTTGGTAGTTTATTTCCTTATTCTATGTAGGTTAAGGCTGTGTCTTCCATTAATTGACACTCCATTGCACCGAATTCAAATAGAGTAGATCCCCTTTCATTCCCAAAGCCCCATTTCCAAAGCCTCGATTGCCAACTGCATTCGCCGCCGTTGCCATGTGCTCCGGCTCGGAGAAGAAAGGCGTGTCTCCACCTCGTCATAGAGGGGAGGAGTGAGTCGGCCCCGCTCAACCAACCCAGCCAAAGGGGTTTGGCTTGAGAGGGCGGAGGAAGAGCGATCGGGGAGGTTCGAAAAGGTTCAAGGGTGGGGCTATATATAACCCGCGGGAGACGCCCCCACCTGAGATGAGTTCTGAGTTCTGCAGAGAGACGCGCAAGAGAGCAGATGAGCCCAGATGCACCTGAGGTAAGTCCAGAGGAGTAGAGACGAGCTTCAGAGAGAGACGGGAGACGCATAAGAGAAGAGTCCTGAGAGCAAGTAAGAGCAGTACCACGCAGCTTTGACTCCACCAGGCAGCGTTGGCTCCACCAGGCAGCTCCGACCCGTTACCCCGCGGGAGCCGGATTGCGGTGGCATCGGTGGCCGTCGAGGTCCAGCCCTCCAGCCATCCACCTCCTGCCATTCCTGTCATCATCCCCCGTGTAAGTGTGCTTGTAGTCTGTCTTTTGTCTTGTCATGGGGTATAAGTTAAGCCTGTTTAGTTAAGCTAGAGTTTCACTGTGTCCTCCTGGTCTGTCCCTCCTTCTGTTTTTATTTTATTATTCTTCCTCCTCCTTGGTTGCTTTCAATTGTGTAAATAGTAAATAAATCATATTTGTATTTCTTACCCTTTGCCTTTCTTTCCTCTACATCCGTTGTTGTTGTCTTTTCCCCATTGGACACCTGTGGCACGATTTTGGCCAACGTTTCAGGATCGGGTTAGTCTTGTTAACGGTTCGTGCCGCGGCTGCCATCCGCTCGGCAAATTAACATCTTATCCGCGGTCACGAACGAAGCTGCTCACCTGCCTCTGGAGGGAGCTTGGGCAGCTTCAGGGACCACGTCGGTCAGTCACAAACGAGGGGACTAATCCCCCCCTCGAGAAGGGATCCGAGGCCGACGTTGGGTTCCGCAACAATATATATATATATATATATATATACTGTATGTATATATATGTATGTATATATATGTATATATCTATATATATATCTATATATATATATATATATATATATATATATATATATATATATATATATATATATATATATATATATATATATATATATATATATATATATATATATATATATATATATAGCAGTTACCTAATTGGGACATAATTCACGGGCATGGGCCAGTGGGGCTTTTGATGGAGTGGGCGTGGCGAGCGCGCGGTTGTTGGAGCCACGCCCTCCGAAGAGGGTTTTGGCGTTATAAAAGCTGTATGAGTTCCGTTCGCGTGAGGAGTTCTGTTGGAATAAAGGAGCTTTGACACCTAAGAAATGGCCTCATCCTCTCGTCATCCGCAACTCCTACATTGGTGACCCCAGCTGCTCCCGAACGTTTTTGGGGGCTTCAAACGAACATGGCAAACGCAGTTTCGATCGAACTGCCTGAGTTTTGGGAACGATGGGCGGCCGTTTGGTTCGCGCAGGCTAAGGCCCAGTTCGCCCTTCGGAACATTTCCATGGGCGACATGGCATATTGTTGGGTTGCGTCTGCGCTCGGCTCCTCCACTGCGACCAGGATCCTCCGAAGGGACGCAAGTACGAGACGTTGGCAGCACTGCTGCTCGTCTCCTTCGCGCGCACTGAGGCCGAGCACTGCTGCTCGTAACCTTCGCGCGCACTGCGGCCGAGCACTGCTGCTCGTAACCTTCGCGCGCACTGCGGCCGAGCACTGCTGCTCGTAACCTTCGCGCGCACTGCGGCCGAGCACCTCCTCTGCGACCAGAGTGGTGAGCCTTCTCCAGGATCCTCCGAAGGGACGCAGGTACGAGACGTTGGCGGCACTGCTGCTCATCTCCTTTGCGTGCACTGACGCTGGCGGCACTGCTGATCATCACCTTCGCGCGCACTGTGGCCGAGCACTGCTGCTCATAACCTTCGCGCGCACTGCGGCCGAGCACTGCTGCTAGTCACCTTCGCGCGCACTAGAGTCCCTGTATATAGAGTTGTGTCAACTCAAATTTGGACGCCATTTTGTGTCTAAGTGTGTCGGATTAGATATACATGTACATTCGCGATATGGGGTGATATATTCTAAATCTGCTAAAAAAAATTTTACTACACATATTTAGTCTTATTATTACATACAGGTGATATTTGTTTTGTCAAAAACTCAGCTATTGCCGTGAAAAAGAGCTGTGTGGTGATATTAAAAGTGGTATGGCAATGCATATTACAAGCCAACACTGCATATAAGAGCTAACATTATAAGTAAGACAAACCAATGCTGTCGTTCTCTGAATTTTAATAACTTTTAGAAAGGAGTGTGGGCATATCCAATATTTTTTAAAGGGTGCCGAGAGCAATTCCGGTAGCTAAATATTGTTGGAACTGCAGAGCACTTCAACCTCTTTTTGTCATCAGCTCGCCCCCTCTCAAACTGATTCACATCGAAATGTTCCTGCAATCATACAATGAGTGTCCTTGATGTATTTATTTATTGAAATTTATATTCTAACACAAGCCAGCTTAATTTTAATGAGCTGTCATGTACTAGTACTTCCACAACAGAAAATCACATGGACAATCTTTCGGAAGATGGCCAGACAAATCGCTAGCTCTATCGACCACATGTATATTGATATCAAACAGGGATAACAGCTTTTGAAAGTTGAGCCAGTTTTAAATGTGGGTACACAAATACACCTGTTTTACTGCATTAATCACCTAGAAATATTGTATGTTTTGGGAACGATAGCTGTCACCAGGTTAAATATATAGGGATTGTCCAATGTGCAAAATCTTCCATCACTACAATTTGGCCATAAATCCCGGGGTGGGAAATATTTGAGCAAATATGCCACAAGACGCATGAGCACTGTACAAAGCAAACAATAACTCGTCAAATTTTGGACGTATGGATGGCTGCACAACCCGCAAAAAATTGAGCAGGTCCCCCCCCTAAAATAGCTTTTATGATTGCCGATTAGGCTAAAGATTTTAAACCAAAAAAATAACTTGCCTCGGAATAAGTTTTGAATGGACGGACAGACAACTGAAAACAAAACGGACCATGGGTTTCCCACCCCTATAAAATCAAAATTAATTCCCTCTGAAAAAGTACAGTGACATTGCCCGCAGACTACCCAACTGCAGACCAGGCAATGTCACTGTACCGGGACATTTCATCAATCAATGACAATATGCGGTCCGCTAGGACTATCCGAAAAAAAATTGAGCAGGGTTCTTCCCACGGAAATGCATTTTTGGTCAGCTCCTTGAAGATTATAAACAAACACAAATCACTTCCCTTTAAAAGGGTTTTCAACGGACAGACAACCAAAAAAAAACCGAGCAGATACAATTGCTTTTGAACATCGATCATCAAGCGGCGTGGGCCTACCTGGCAGAGTCTCGAGGAGTCGATCGCTTTCCAGCTCTTTCGTCTGACTTTCGCTTCCCAAATTTGTCTTCTGACTTTATCACTTGGAAATCTATACATCTTATATTTCCCAGATTGGTTTGAACAACCAAAAGCAGAACAACCAGTCATTTTGTTTGGCAATAAACAACATTCCCGTACCAAGCTGACGTTCACGCACGGTGAAGTTAGACACAAAATGGCGCCACGAAATCACGTGACCAGAAATCTCGCGTCAGCGCATGGCGCAAGTCTCTTTATACAGGGACTCTAGCGCGCACTGCGGCTGTGCGCTAATGCTCGTAACCTTCGCGCGCACTGACGCTGGCAGCACTGCTGCTCGTGACCGTTGCGCAACTCCTACATACTACAACTACAACTCGCGAAAACTCTACAACTACAACTCGCACAACTACAACTCCTACTCTGCAGCCTCGGGAGGCACGTGAGGAACCTCAGCAGCCTTCCCCGAGGCCCGTGAGGAACCTCAGCAGCCTCCCCCGAGGCTCGTGAGGAACCTCAGCAGCCTCCCCCGAGGCCTTGACCAGCCCCTCAGTTGGTTCAACCCCACGGCGGGGCCGTCCCCCGTCGGGTAAGTCCCTGGTTGGCCCGCCCACCGCCAAGCCGCTCACAGTCCCTGCTCGGGTCATCAGTCGTTTCGGCCGGGTGGTTAAGGCCCCCCAAAAACTGACATTGCCCATGCGAGTGCATTCTGGGGGGGGGGGGGGGGGGGGGGGCGCATTTAGCGGTTACCTAATTGGGACATAATCCACGGGCACGGGCCAGTGGGGCTTTTGATGGTGTGGGCGTGGCGTGCACGCGGTTGTTGGAGCCACGCCCTCCGAAGAGGGTTTTGGCGTTATAAAAGCTGTATGAGTTCCGTTCGCGTGAGGAGTTCTGTTGGAATAAAGGAGCTTTGAACACCTAAGAAATGGCCTCGTCCACTCGTCATCCGCAACTCCTACATATATATATATATATATGTACATATGTAATGTACAAAATATACCTTGTCAATTAAAATTATTTCACTACTGAATTATGCAAATTATTGTTGAGAATACTTTATACTTTATACATGAGAAAACATATGATAATAGGTAACCATCTACAAATGACATCACGCATTTTTCTGAAATAAGGGGTTCACTATTGAAAGAAGGTTGCTGCTTCTTCTCCCCTTTTCGTGCACTCTTGGCATCTGTACAGTAATGTCGGTTCATGGTATAAACAAGTTATCTGATGATTTGTTGAAGGATTTTTACAATGGAAGGATGTAAATGGAAAGTTAGTCGTAGACATAGGAAGAGGCCATTTATCCAGTCATGCCTTGACAACTTTCATCCACCACAACATATGCCAACTCCTCCAACATTGTAGGTTAGTTGTGAGTGGAGGGAAGGACAATGTAGAATAAGGGAGGGAGGGGAAGGTGAGGATGGATAGTCCTAGATATTCCACAGTTGGGAATATGTCTGGACACATTTATGGAAAGGCTTGAATACCATTCATCTGGGGATGAGGATATGGAGAACAAAATCCAGGATGACATGCAAGCACCATGATGGATTGAAGGATGTGGCCTGATCGAATACAATACAATACAAGGACACTTGTTAATGCTGATGACAATGATTAACTCAGTTATTTCAGGTGTTGTTATAAATGCCTCAACCTGTCAGCTTGAATGGATCTGATCCCATTGAATATCCGAGCCGAATAGATGAGTATCTGGCATGGTTACTGGTTGATGATTTTTAATTGTCTGAGAGGTGTTAACAATGACTGTCATCGAAACAACTTATTTATTGATGGTATCAAAGTCTTCCTCTTCATTATTCTCTCTTTACAGGTGCTGCTCAGCTGCTCACACACTTTCCATAAGGTGAGTGGTTTCATTAATTGCTCTATAAAATTATGCTGCTTTTATCTCATACAGAATATGAGTACAAGGAGGATCCCAAGTTCAAAGAACCAGCTATGTAGGGTGTCAAAAAGTTATACAAATGGGAAATTCACAATAGTCCACGATATACCCATTTTTTTCGACTGACTAATTACATATCGTCAGATATTGAAAATCAAGAAACGTTTGTGTGTCTTGGACAATGATAATTATCTTGTTCGGAGAACTTTTTTTAATCACCCTGGTAAATTGATTGGTCCATTGTCTCCTAAACTCCTTAACCTATAATACATTTGTACAATGCACGCACACACACACACACACACACACACACACACACACACACACACACACACACACACACACACACACACACACACACACACACACACACACACACACACACACACACACACACACACACAATTGTATATATGTGCACAAGGCTAAGTCTCATAGGGAAGCAAGATGTGATATATGTAGAAGCCTCAATGTCCAATATGAATTTTAGATCACTATAAAATTAAAATTCCATATTCCATTCCATTTAGAATTTCCTTATATTTATCACTTTGATATTTCCCGGATTTAAACATTGTGATGAGGTAAAATTTAGGATGAGGACAAAATCTGAGAATAAGTGTCGGTGAGTGATAACTATTGCTGTAATGGAATTATAATATCATACGTTACAGCAAATAATTCATAATCTCATGAGCTTTACATGACCATATATGTTCAGGTATGCCTACAGGCATTCGAGCACTTCTCCGGGAGGAAATGTTGCCCATTGTGCCGCTATGAAGAATACCAGGCACGAGTAGTACACGAAGGAACTCATTGGTACAGAGTCAGGTGTGCAACCAGGTCAGCATGCATGCCACAGCCCGAGATGCATCATGGGAAATGTGATATTATGCAGTGCTATCAGTATTTAGGAGAGCAATGTTATATCACTCATTAATATTGTGGGATGTACTAAGCACATGTAAGGAAAAGCAAATGTGTATCATTTTCTATACAAATTAGTGGTATGGATTCATTTGCCGAAATTGTAGTTCCCATGGAGTTTCACAGTTAGTGCACAATGGAGAATAAATTGTTAATTTTTCATTACCTGTGCACACACATTCCAGAATTCAAGCATTGTGGAGAGGCTACTTTGCTCGCAGGCAATACAAGCAGAAGATTGTGGCTTTACTCCCAAAGGACATGTATCTGCAAAGGAAGTTACACGAGGAGAAGGTGAACATTGGCAACATATTGCACCACCTAGAAAGAATACCGTGAGATTTTATTTTATAAATCACAGGACAACTATGCAATTTACAGTTACTTATGGTTCTATAAAGGACAGTCCCTGTGCTTCAGGCATTGCTCCAAAGCTTAAAACACAAGTCCTGTTTTCAGAATTGACCTATGCAAATGGTTACAAAAATGGTATGTATAAAAAATCTTCTTATTCAAAATATCTTTGAAAAGATAGGCTTAAAAAGGATCACAGCATATCTAAAAACGGAGTGATACGTCTCAGAGGTCATGAGTTTGAGCATTGTTTCAGGTCACTTGTGATAGGGTTTGGTTGTGGCTAAAATAAGAGTAAAGAACATGTGGTACCTCCAAGTGTTCATAAATCTTTGCAGAGTTTGGTGACATGAAGATGAGTAGCCAAATGGCCTCTTCCTGCGTGCATTTCCCTGTATTTCCTGCTAAAACAAACACTTTTGTGAATTGTCACGCAACCACGTGTATATTTAAGACGTGACTGGTTTTACGTCTTCTGAACTATTATGTTATAAAAGGGAATAGTGCGATTTATAAATGAAAACCTTTTCAAATTAATGATATTGTTACGTTGGAGGGGGTACCAATTAGGTAGAATGTTAAGTTAGCATGGTCCGTGTGCTCACATCGGTTACATTTTTTGTAATGAGGAACCCGTTAGAGTAAGCTGTTCCGTTCTTATGTATGCCGTGAGGTGCGGTATAATTGACATTGTAGGATATGGGTGCATTTGGATGGGTCTTGGTTCAGATTTGGGCCGATAAAGGCCCATGCCCTGAGCTCAGGGCATCCGGCGTCGTGCCCGCCATCACAGGGTCCCCTCGGAGCATGCTGTCATTGGCGCACTGCACTGCAAGGTGGTGCATCATTGGCTCAGGTTGTACTGTTATTAGTCCCCTACCAGTGTACACCGGAGGGGACTATAGCTTTGCATGCCGTCCCTCCGTCTGTCAGTCCATCAGTCCGTCAGTCCGTCAGTCAGTCAGTCAGTCTGCCCGTCCGTCACGCAAAGAACAGTTTTCCAGACTTTTTTTCTACACTCTTAATGCTAACGATTTCAAAATTGGCACATGGTTTCCTCATGATAAGTTACAGATCTTGTTCGAACCGAAGTTACAGATTTTTGACAAAGTTATGGCACTTTGAACTTTGGGAATTCTGATAATTCGGATGAGCCTTAACTCAGTGCCATTTTAAGTTTTAATTTCCTTTAAAAAAGATTTTCTCTGCAATAATAGGACCGATTGAGATCAAATTTTCACCTTAGGGGGGACTCGATCTGTGGAATATTTTAATGGTAATTATGACGTCACAGGTCATGTGGTTCGGCCGCCATATTGTTTTTCGTGAAAACACGAAAACCCCCTTTTTCTCTGCAACGGCTGAACAGATCGAGGCCAAACTTTGCAGGCAGAATCGCATACCCATGACGAACAAAAAAGTCAACGAGCATGACGTCATGCATCACATGGTTTCAGAGTTATGACGTTTTTGAGGATGAACCTTTAAAACCGAGCTCCTCCCACATTTTTGATCCAATCGAGGGGAAACTTCACAGATCTGTTCAGCATGTCAGTCTACTAAAATGTCCTTTTGGAATTTGCGATAGGGCACGTGGTTTGGCAGATATCGTTAATTAAACGAAAATATTTTAAAAATGGATATCTCTTGGTTATTCTCGAGCTCTCCTCAAGCCGCACCGCGCGCCCTTAGCCTCGTCTCGCGAACGTCAAAAGTGCGACACAGCTCACGCTTTCCGGAGGGGCGGAGCCAAGCCAAGCAACACATATATATACACATCGATCATTGATCGTGAACCGGAAAATATAATAAATTACTGATATTTAGCGACTCGAAAGGTTCTTTATCAACAACTTGTTTTCTCGTGCTTCTGCTGACCTGTCTGCAAGGTGTATAAATCGAAGTCCTGAGTGCGAATCACAGGTGAGCCCGTCCTGAGGTAATTAGCGATTGGGAACGATTCAGAACCTGTGGGCAAATAACCCTTGGTAATTTCCTCAACAGTTTGCCGGACGACAGACTGCCGGTAGGGGACATGTATTGCGGCGCAATACTCAGAATGCTTGCTTTCATTCTGTTATATCTTGGTTCGTTTTATGTTCCAACTCCTCCATGAACAACGACTCTTTTCGACAAAAACTTTGACTGTATCGATTTAATTTGCCTCCGGAAGTCCATCTAATGTCTCCTAATGTCTTCTACTTGCGATGCAGCAGCAAAAGCCCTTCCAGCAGAGTTTAGACTTTTAGTTTAGAGCCTCAGCTTACCAAATTCAAAAATACATGAAAATACTGGAAAGAAATAGTGAAAATGAAAGTGAATTTATAAGTTATGCACAAAGAATGCCAATAGGAAGAAGAGGAGATCCAACACAAAGATGGAATTGGACAACAAGTGACAGTGAAATGTTTCATTCTTGAAGAGAAAGCAGCATTGAGCAAGATTAGCAAACATGGCAGCTTCTCTAAATTCCATAAAATGACAACCATATTTTTGGAATCTACTGTATATGAGCCAACAAATTACACAACAGATTAATATCAGGCATGCATAATATTGTAATGACTCAATCATGATGCGTAAGACCTCAACAAATGCCACCACACTGAGTTTACATAATCATATTTTGTGGAGAAGGAAGTAGAGGTATGGCCTACACTTTAGTGTCCACCTTTTGGGGATGTTACCAGGTAGTATGGAGTTACTAAAGTTTGCTTCAAGAGCGTTGTCCTCTTAAGGAACATTTTTTGAAAACTCTATAACTTGTTATCATGTGGTAAATCCCAGAGTAAATAGAATTTGTTTGTAAAAAATTTTTTTTTTTGCTGGTCTGCCATTTGCTGCCCATAACAATGAGGAAGTGTATGCGATGATCTCATGAGACCGAAAAATAATGTCGTTTTGGTGTTGAAATCCAGGCATGAGAAAGGCAGGAGTTTGTCAGGCTGATTTTTCACAGATCCGTCACAATCAAGGCTCGCACAAATTTGCGGAGCATCTGTCGGAGCAGTGTGGGCAACCCCCGTGTTTGCTGTGGCAGACGAAGCGTTATCTCCTTCCACTTATGAGCAACATAATTCATGACCTTTACCTCCATGGTTCCTCTTATAAACACCTACCTGGTAAAGATTTAAAAAAATAACATGGCTCATCATAATTATTGCCAAATACTAATAGGAGTAGCAAATATCCATATAATTTAGGTTGTAGGTTGTAGACAGCAACCACCCAGGGTGGTACGACCATTCTGACTTCGGAGTGTTAAAGTGGTGCCCGGAACCATCTTACACTCTCCGTGTCAGGATTTCCGGTCTTACTTTCTGTCTCACTCAAACTATAGTTACTGGGCTAGCTTCAACCTCTCTTTCTCGCAAACAAACATCATACGCTTTCCTTCTCTTTTACTTAAGGCCTGGCCTCTGAGGGCTATATAGTCTGCGCCTGGACCCTTCAACATTATATATATATATATATATATATATATATATATATATATATATATATATATATATATATATATATATATATATATCTTTAATATTTCTCAATCTGATGATGAATTTTCTATAATCAGTTATATGAACGAAAGCCAGATTTAAAAATAACAATTGAAAAATAAAGGTTAGTAGAGAAGCTGCAATGTAAATTGAAAGTTCAATCAATCAATCGTTTACCATTTTCTATAAAGACTCCAAAGAGCCCAGTTATGCCAAAGCAGTTTCCTTGCTTGGGTAACAATCCTGGATGAGTCACCACTCCACCAAAGGAAGTAAATTTGGCGAGGGTGCCAACGATAGCTCACATACTCTTCCCAAAGGACACCATGGTATCTTTAATGTCCACACAAACTAATGCTGGCAGACGAGACATCTAAAGATAGTTCGACGTCCATCTGAGGGACGGAACACACATTGTTGAATCACTCTGCGTGTGAAAAACCGGGATGACAGTTTACATCTGGGTCGGGATTCAAACCCAGTCCACACAGCTCAGACTTGTGTACAAATACCTCCAGGCCATCCTGCCAGCCCTAAGGCTAACCGTAACACACCCCTCAGTTTGTCTCCTTCCCTTCACCCCCTGCCATCAATCTATTCCATCTAATCTGACAACCAGTAGATGGGAAGTTCTATAGTTCTCAGATTGCATGTTCTGTATAACACTGGAATATATTTGATGTTGACAATTATTATTGGCAACAACTTAGATACTTTAGAGTTTAGACCAACTCGTAAGGAGATTGAAACCGAGAGGCTCCAGGTAATGAAAATAACAAACAGGCGAATAAATGTGATTGGAGAACCTACAGTGTTAACGAACTCGTGTTCGGCAGCTGTGTGCTCTGAGTGACCAGTTGCTGCAGAGATATGAAACCGGTGCTGATCAGCTGCTCGAGGACGTAGATCACTCGGTGGCCATTTACCGCAGCCTCCTGGGCCAGTTGGATGCTCCGATCGGTCGGGATGACTGGGAGAAGATACAGTTCAAGGTAAAGCATGGTCTTCACCACATTCGCTTGGCATGGTCAAGTTTGATGGACGTGAGTCAGGCGGTAAACAAGTACCCCAGCCAAATATCGTATGTCGGGTTTGGTAAGTCTCTTTTTTGACTGGAAACAACAAGTGATATATTTTAGTGCAAAATATTTTTCTTTTGGGCTCTTTGGTTAATTTTGTTTTTCGTAGCAGATACCTGACAAGATGCTATCTTAAGTCTCATTATTCTCAGCAAATCTCGCTTCTTTGCAAACAGGTCCATCCTGTGTCGCACAATCAATCAGCGAGGGCTTCACTGGCGACGATCGTGGACGAAAATGCTTTAAAAGTCTTATTGATCTCGTCTTTTGTCCATTGCAAGTCTTTTTGTCCAAACATGCACCTGACAATTTTTTTGGTCTCTTTTAAGCATTGTATGGTCATAGTTGGGTAACAAAATATTGCTACCATAATGCTCTTTAATATCACCCATTATCTCAGTGATCAATATAAAAAAAACTAAAATAGCTATTCTGTTTTCAAAATCAAATTAATTGGAACTAGAAAGAATCTCAAAATGCAAAACACATCCACATCCGCTTTGTACTAAAATTTAACTTGACAAAAACAAGTGAAAGTGAAAGAAAATAATGTGTAAAATTTATCAATTCCTGTTCTCAATTATCATACGATAACTGAGGTATGTATGTATGTATATATGTATGTATGTATGTATGTTTGTATGTATGTACAGACTTGGCATTTAATATGGAATATTTTTTTTTTCTTGACGGGTTTACTTTCTGAACTCAGTATATCAATCTGGTGAGTTCCTTTTACCCTTCGGTGATGTCTTTGTTGAAAGAACCATGTCACTGATTGTCTTTCGCAGCAAGAAGTCAATAACAGGATTATATCACAGGTGGCGTGACAAAATGTAAGGACAGGTACATTTGACGATTGGCTTCACAATCGGGTATATAAGGGTTGTTGCGTTCTGTATTGGTGGAAAAAAACTGCTGCACGTCTACAAAAGTTATTGCCGCTTCCTCTGGAGATGGTCCGTCAACTTGACAATGCTGTTTGTCATGGAGTGGTGGCTTTACGAAATTCTGGCATGAAACAGCGTGCTATTGCTCGGCAGTATGACATCATTCAAGGTCAGGTGTCAAAGATCCTGAAACGAAATGCTCAGAGGGGTGTCCCTACTCCGAAACCGAGGCCAGGACGTCCACGCAGAACCACAAGGAGAGACGATCGCCAGCTGCACCGGTTAGTCTGCAATGGCCGTACCAAGTCAGCTAATCGGCTTAGGGCTGAGTGGCAGCAACTGACAAATGTGCCTGTATCCAGAAGGCTAGTCAACCAACGACTGGTTCAAGCAGGCTATCGTGCCAGGCGTCCCCTGAGAAAGCCACGCCTGACCGCACAACACAGCCAGTGCCGATTGCAGTGGGCCAGAGAGCACCGTCAATGGCAGGCAGGCCACTGGAATCACGTGACCTTCAGTGACGAGTCTAGATTTCTGGTCTATCGTCAAGATGGCCACGTCCGAGTGCACAGACAAGTGCATGAAGCCCACAACGAAGATTGTATAGTGCCAAGAGTCCAAGCTGGAGGTGGTGGGGTGACCGTTTGGGCTGCTTTTCATGCAGGGGGCAAAACTGACCTGGTTGTTCTGAATGGAAACCTGAACCAGTTCAAGTACAGGGTCATTCTGGAAGAAACATTGCTTCCATTTGCTCGTGCAGCCTTTCGAGGAAACTTTGTCTTCCAAGATGACAATGCACGGCCTCATCGTGCTCGCAAGATCCAACCCTTTCTTGCTGACCATGGTGTAGAGCACATGGAGTGGCCTGCCATGTCCCCGGATATGAATCCGATAGAGAACTTGTGGGCAGAATTAACGCGTCAAATCGACAACTTGGACCAGCAGCCGACCTCTGTGCGTGAATTGCAGCAGGCTATTGTCACTGCATGGCAAGCGATTCCTGTCCAAACCTTGGCAAATCTCGTGAACAGCATGCCTCGACGTGTACGTGCTCTCCTGAATGCTCGTGGGGGTTACACGAAGTACTGAACTGTAATTTTACTGTCCGTAATCCCAGTCATAATTTGGCTTTTGTTTTTGTTGAAATTTTTTTTGGCTAATGTGCAAAATAAAGAGATACTTCTGGAAAACGCACAGAAGTTTAACACTACTGTCCGTGAATTGAGTTCGATATCAGTTTACATCACTTTCAAGGATCAATTTATTTGTTTCGAAATGTCAAATGTGGTTTTTGTTTCTTTTAAAGGTCACATTAACAAAATCTAGAATAATTTCAACATAATTCCAATGAACTTTTGGTTCTAAGTCGTCTTGAAAAGTAAGTTCACCCCCACAAAAAAAATATTCCATATTAAATGCCAAGTCTGTATGTATGTATGTATGTATGCAGTAGAAACTCCAGATATTGCATTTCTGGTCAATTAAAATGAATAAACAAGAAAGAGCAATCAGAGATTGCAGACCCTCGCCAGTACATGTTTGTAGTTGTGTTGTGTTTATTAGCTTTATGTGGTTTATTTGGTTTATTGATGACTTCGATTTATGTTCAATCCCATATGGCTGCCGAACCACGTGACCAATGACGTCATGCACCCCTCTATTACCTTTGTCTTTGTGCACCCCTCTATTACCTTTGTCTTTGTGCACAACTCCATTACCTTAGTCTTTGTGCACCCCTCTATTACCTTTGTCTTTGTGCACCCCTATATTACCTTTGTCTTTGTGCACAACTCTATTACCTTTGTCTTTGTGCACCCCTCTATTACCTTTGTCTTTGTGCACCCCTCTATTACCTTTGTCTTTGTGCACCCCTCTATTACCTTTGTCTTTGTGCACCCCTATATTACCTTTGTCTTTGTGCACAACTCTTATCTCAGGACGAAATGGCCGGCCCCCTCTAACACCATGTAACACTTTAGGTTGGTTTATCCATGTGGTTTCTACCAAGGATTGTTACATTATATGTATTTGTCGACTCCTTTCATTGCACCGATACGTCAGGCTTCGTATACGAGAGATAACATCAAGCAGAGCATAAATCTCCGTGACGTATCACTGTGCACGATTCCTGATTGAGTTGTGGCCCTGTCCACAGGCGCTGCGGAGGGAAGTTGTTGACTGTCCGATCTGTCTAACCGGCCTCACCAGCACCACTGATGCAGAAAGCACATCTGACCACAGCCCCGTCGTGCTACTTTCCTGTTCACACCTGTTTCACGGCATCTGCCTGCAAACCTTTGAAACCTGTGGGGATGGAGGCCTCCGCCTTTGCCCTGTATGTCGTTCTACTTACGTCAAACAAGAGTTCTCTCCGAGTGGGCATCTGAGTTTCCCGATTGATAGACACAACACTTATCAAACAGATAATTCTGCAGTGTGAACGTGATAACGGTGCTCATGCTTTTTGTTTTTTTCATTTATAAATGAATTAACTTTGCAAAAATTCCACAGTTTATGAGATGTTTCCATATTAACGTTACAACTTTGAATAATATATCATATGTATAACTTCAGTTGAGCAAACATCAAGGAATTAAATATTGTGATTTGGCATTGCAACGACATTCCATAAACTGGAAGGTAAGGAAATAGAAATTGGCCTCAAAATTCGAAATGCTTATTCTCATCGAGGCAAGGTACTCAAGGTGTCTGATGGTCGAGTGTAATTTGGAGCCAAATTTATTTCCCCCACCGAGGGGTTCGACAGACGAAGCGGCAGCGGGGGCTCCAAGCGATGAGCAGCACCATTGCTCATGATGAGTGCATTACTGCTTCGCCAGCAAAAGATTGCCAATCCAAGTAATGGCCTTTGGTTGGAAATGCTCCAGCATAAACTTGGTGGATAACAGAAACCAAGGTCTTTCATTAATCGATCGTTGACTGCTCAGAGCACACGGCACACGTAGTTCGTTAAAATGAACACCGTAACAAACGGTGGCGATGTTTACCGAATGATTTTGCTGAAAAGTACAAATGCAACTTTGTATACGTTTGATGTATTATGGTGCAGCAAATTGATCTGGAGGAAATGGCGTCCAAACAAACTGAAGGCAAAATAAATAAACATGTACACACACAAACTATATACGGTACATGTTATACAATGATGGTGCAAGGGTGACCTGGATTTTATATTGTACAATGTCTAAGTAAGAACTGAATGCTGAAATTTGGTGCAATGATTTTGTCTACCCTGAGAAGCGCCATCAGTGCTGGGACAAAGCATTCTGGGTAAAACCAAAATGGTGATAAACAGACATGTGTGCTCGGTAATAGAGGGGTATAGTCAGGGCCCTTAGGGATATTTTGGGGCCGTTTGGTTCAAATTCTTCCAAAAGCACCAAATTTGGCCCAGATGTTGCCCATGCCATACTCTTTCGATTCTTGACGGGCGCCAAGACGGGCGCCCCCCCCCCCTCCCGGGGGCCCCATATTGGCGAAATACTAAATGGCCACCACCCGGATTAGAGGAAAATCAGTTAAATAATCAAAAGGGTTGGAATCATGTATGATACCACTTTTCAGGGGTTTTCGAGGTCGAGGAATCCAATTATGATGTTATTTTGATGATTCGAGGTCAAGGTCAACCCTCAAGGTCATCTTAAAGGTCATTTTTGAGTCAAACATGTCGGTTTTTGTTTTTTGTCAAGATACGCAAGGTTCACCATTTTATGTTTCTGGGTTGGGTAATCGAACTCTGACCTTATTTTTGACAATTAGAGGAAATATTTACATGTCTATTTCCTAATTTTCAGGCATATGCAGTTCATCAGTCTAATTACAAAGGTACGGATTTTGATGTTTTATGAACTGTATGCCATATCCTTGTGTTTAATTTTTGTGCGATCATGATCCGGGTTCATGTATACATGATTGTATACATGTCATAAATATGACGTCATAGGTCATGTGACCTGGCGGCCATATTGGATTTTATGAAAACCTTAAAAATGGATCCCTGCCTTCATTTTTCGATCGATTCATTTTGAACTTTGACCACTTATAGTACGCCATGTGATTGGATGCATATCCTAATTATGACGTCATAGGTCAGGTGACATGGCGGGATGGACCGGTATGGTCCCCGGATCATACCGCCCTTGGCGCCCGTCAAAAATCGAAAGAGTATGGCATGGGCAACATCTGCGCCAAATTTGATGCTTTTGGAAGAATTTGAACCAAAATATCCCTAAGGGCCCTGACTAGTATGGTTAAGTTTGTTGTAAAGGAGGACCTTGTATGACGCAAAATCCACAGGAGACAACTCAATCTTAATCTTACTGACAACTATTAATCTTTAATTAATTAATTAATAATAATGTATTAATTAATGTATTTTTAATATTAATTAATACATTAATAATATATTATATATATATATATATATATATATATATATATATATATATATTTATATATATATATATATATATATATATAGATATATATATAGATATATATATATATATATATATATAGATATATATATAGATATATATATATATATATATATATATATATATATATATATATATATAGATATATATATATATATATAGATATATATATATATAGATATATATATATAGATATATAGATATATATATATATATATATATATATATATATATATATATATATATATATATATATATATATATATATATATATATATATGATATGATCAAGGCACCTCCAAGCTTTAATGGTGAGCACCAGCCACGAATTGTGTCACACGGTAAATACCGCATAACCCACAAGGAACCAACAGCCTGTCTGCCACACAGACCATCGTTCCCACCAGTGCAAACCAAAACCAGGGGGTGCGGTGCGATCGGCGGGGATAATAATCAACGACATAACAGCGTGACGAGCGCTGTCCCGATCTCCTGTGGACCGAAGTCCTAGACCAAAGCGTCACCTCCGACCCGGAGGCCTCAGCCCGGCCACTCTGTCGACAGACAGAGATTTATTCATTGGTCCCCATAGGCTAAACATCAAGCAGAGCCGCCAATCCAGATTTCGGGCTTATTGACCCTCGTCAGGACGGCATACTGCAAAAAAATCTAACCAATGAGGACCAAAATCGTCTATTAAGATGATCAAGGCACCTCCTAGCTTTAATGGTGAGCACCAGCCACGAATTATGTCTCACACGGTAAATACCGCGTAACCCGCAAGGAACCAACAGCCTGTCTGCCACACAGACCATCGTTCCCACCAGTTCAAACCAAAACCAGGGGGTGCGGTGCGATCGGCGGGGATAATAATAAACGACATAACAGCGTGACGGGCGCTGTCCCAATCTCCTGTGGACCGAAGTCCTAGACCAAAGCGTCACCTCCGACCCGGAGGCCTCAGCCCGGCCACTCTGTCGACAGACAGAGATTTATTCATTGGTCCCCATAGGCTAAACGTCAAGCAGAGCCGCCAATCCAGATTTCGGGCTTATTGACCTGTTTTGGGGCCACAGGAAAGGCCTGCCTTTTTTGCTTGTGAAAAAAGGTAAAAAGTCAAACATTTGAACAGCCTTGGACGTGCACCTTGACCCCATGGCCAAGGCACAACGTCAACAAGGCTGTCCCAATAACATTACACATGCGCCTCAACCCCAAGAGGGAAGCACATGGTCATTCAAACGCATGCATCATGCCCCCGAAGGGCCACAATGCATGGTCATACAATTGGGACCACTCCTCTTAATAGGAGTAAGACCCCTTAATCCACCAGCAGGGCATTACTCCTGTCAGGTCCGATTTGCATGCAGGTCTACCGCTGTTTTGGGGCCACAGCTAAGGCCTGCCTTTTTTGCTTGTGAAAAAAGGTAAAAAGTCAAACATTTGAACAGCCTCGGACGTGCACCTTGACCCCATGGTCAAGGCACAACGTCAACAAGGCTGTCCCAATAACAATACACATGCGCCTCAACCCCAAGGGGGAAGCGCATGGTCATTCAAACACATGCATCATGCCCCCGAGGGGCCACAATGCATGGTCATTCAATTGGGACCACTCCTCTCAATAGGAGTAAGACCCCTTAATCCACTGACAGGGCATTACTCCTGTCAGGTACGATTTGCGCTGTTTTGGGGCCACAGCTAAGGCCTGCCTTTTTTGCTTGTGAAAAAAGGTAAAAAGTCAAACATTTGAACAGCCTCGGACGTGCACCTTGACCCCATGGTCAAGGCACAACGTCAACAAGGCTGTCCCAATAACAATACACATGCGCCTCAACCCCAAGGGGGAAGCGCATGGTCATTCAAACGCATGCATCATGCCCCTGAGGGGCCACAATGCATGGTCATTCAATTGGGACCACTCCTCTCAATAAGAGTAAGACCCCTTAATCCACTGACAGGGCATTACTCCTGTGAGGTACGATTTGCGCTGTTTTGGGGCCACAGCTAAGGCCTGCCTTTTTTGCTTGTGAAAAAAGGTAAAAAGTCAAACATTCGAACAGCCTCGGACGTGCACCTTGACCCCATGGCCAAGGCACAACGTCAATGAGGCTGTCCCCATAACAATACACATGCGCCTCAACCCCGAGGGGGAAGCGCATGGTCATTCAAACGCATGCATCATGCCCCCGGAGGGCCACAATGCATGGTCATACAATTGGGACCACTCCTCTTAATAGGAGTGAGACCCCTTAATCCACCGGCAGGGCATTACTCCTGCCAGGTCCGATTTGCATGCAGGTCTTTAAACCCCGTTTTAGGGCCCCGGGCAGGGCCTGCCTTTTTTACACGAAAAAGGTAAAAAGTCAAACATTTGAACAGCCTTGGACGTGCACCTTGACCCCATGGTCAAGGCACATCGTCAACAAGGCTGTCCCCATAACAATACACATGCGCCTCAGCCCCGAGGGGGAAGCGCATGGTCATTCAAACGCATGCATCATGCCCCCCGAAGGGCCACAATGCATGGTCATACAATTGGGACCACTCCTCTTAATAGGAGTGAGACCCCTTAATCCACCGGCAGGGCATTACTCCTGCCAGGTCCGATTTGCATGCAGTTCTATGAACGTTTTAGGCCCGCTCGAAGGCCGCCTTTTTTACAATGAAAAAAAGGTAAAAAGTCAAACATTTGAACAGCCTTGGACGTGCACCTTGACCCCATGGTCAAGGCACATCGTCAACAAGGCTGTCCCCATAACAATACACATGCGCCTCAGCCCCGAGGGGGAAGCGCATGGTCATTCAAACGCATGCATCATGCCCCCCGAAGGGCCACAATGCATGGTCATACAATTGGGACCACTCCTCTTAATAGGAGTGAGACCCCTTAATCCACCGGCAGGGCATTACTCCTGCCAGGTCCGATTTGCATGCAGTTCTCTGAACCTGTATTGGGGGCCACAGGGAAGCCCTGCCTTTTTTACAAGAAAAAAGGTAAAAAGTCAAACATTTGAACAGCCTTGGACGTGCACCTTGACCCCATGGTCAAGGCACATCGTCAACAAGGCTGTCCCCATAACAATACACATGCGCCTCAACCCCGAGGGGGAAACGCATGGTCATTCAAACGCATGCATCATGCCCCCCAAAGGGCCACAATGCATGGTCATACAGTTGGGACCACTCCTCTTAATAGGAGTGAGACCCCTTAATCCACCGGCAGGGCATTACTCCTGCCAGGTCCGATTTGCATGCAGTTTTATTTACCTGTATTGGGGGCCACAGGGAAGCCCTGCCTTTTTTACAAGAAAAAAGGTAAAAAGTCAAACATTTGAACAGCCTTGGGCGTGCACCTTGACCCCATGGTCAAGGCACATCGTCAACAAGGCTGTCCCCATAACAATACACATGCGCCTCAACCCCGAGGGGGAAACGCATGGTCATTCAAACGCATGCATCATGCCCCCCAAAGGGCCACAATGCATGGTCATGCAGGTGGGACCACTCCTCTTAATAGGAGTGAGACCCCTTAATCCACCGGCAGGGAATTACTCCTGCCAGGTCAGATTTGCATGCAGTTTTATGCTTCGCCAGAGGGTGGCACACTGCAAAAAATCTAACCAATAAGGACCAAAATCGTCTATTAAGATGATCAAGGCACCTCCTAGCTTTAATGGTGAGCACCAGCCACGAATTGTGTCTCACACGGTAAATACCGCATAACCCACAAGGAACCAACAGCCTGTCTGCCACACAGACCATCGTTCCCACCAGTGCAAACCAAAACCAGGGGGTGCGGTGCGATCGGCGGGGATAATAATCAACGACATAACAGCGTGACGAGCGCTGTCCCGATCTCCTGGTCTAGGACTTCGGTCCACAGGAGATCGGGACAGCGCTCGTCACGCTGTTATGTCGTTGATTTTATATATATATATATATATATATATATATATATATATATATATATATATATATATATATATAGTGTACAAGATCGAGGCTCATGAAAGCTAACATTAATGACAAAAAAACATAAACGGACACAAAAAGAATATAATAAAGGGAACGAGAGACAAGATGGGGAAAGAGGGAAGCACACAAACATAACATTTGAGAGCAGGGACATCGGGGGATGTGTGGGAGGGAGAGGGCTTTGGGGGGGGGGGCTGAGGATGGAAAGGGGGGGGGGGGGAATTATATATATATATAATTATATATTATTATAATATATTATTGTATTTTTAATATTAATGTATTAATTATGAATTCATGTAGTTAATAATTATTATTAATGAATTATTAATTATTAGACAATGTAATCTTACTGCACAATTGCTGACACATGTTTTCCAAATCGTTTTGTATTACATGGCCGAAAGAGCTTGAAAATGGCTGTGAATTGATGCCCATTCTGAGGATTCTCACATACAACTAACTGCTGTTTCTCAATTAAATATTGAACGTGTTCAACAGTCAATTTTGGAGAACCACTGGATTATTCTGCGTGTTATTGCACAACAATCGGATGTCAGTATTAGAAGTATGCAAAAATTGTTCATTCTCACTTGGATTTCAATATGGTTCGTGCAAGGTGGGTACAAAAGGATCTCACGTTTGATCAAAAAGCAGCTCATGTGGTCATTGCAACGAGGCCCCTGAAACCAGTAGGAGGAAGATTGGGACACTTGACGAAACCTGAGTTTATCATTTCGTTCTAATGCCAATGTGAACAAATATGAAGTGGAGACATTATTGGTCCCAGTTATAATAAATATTTAAGGGTCAGCCATCTGCCATCAAATTTAAAGCAACAGGGTTAATTTGAGATTTGAGACAGTAACAGGGTTAATTTGAGATTTGAGACAGTAACATGGTTAATTTGAGGCAGTAACAGGGTTAATTTGAGATTTGAGACAGTAACAGGGTTAATTTGAGATTTGAGACAGTAACAGGGTTAATTTGAGATTTGAGACAGTAACAGGGTTAATTTGAGACAGTAACAGGGTTAATTTGAGACAGTAACAGGGTTAATTTGAGATTTGACACAGCAACAGGGTTAATTTGAGACAGTAACAAGGTTAATTTGAGATTTGAGACAGCAACAGGGTTAATTTGAGACAGTAACAGGGTTAATTTGAGATTTGAGACAGTAACATTTGAGATTTGAGACAGTAACATTTGAGATTTGAGACAGTAACAGAATTCATTTGAGATTTGAGACAGTAACAGGGTTAATTTGAGATTTGAGACAGTAACAGTGTTAATTTGAGATTTGAGACAGTAACAGTGTTAATTTGAGATTTGAGACAGTAACAGGGTTAATTTGAGATTTGAGACAGTAACAGGGTTAATTTGAGACAGTAACAGGGTTAATTTGAGATTTGACACAGCAACAGGGTTAATTTGAGACAGTAACAGGGTTAATTTGAGATTTGAGACAGTAACATTTGAGATTTGAGACAGTAACATTTGAGATTTGAGACAGTAACAGAATTCATTTGAGATTTGAGACAGTAACAGGGTTAATTTGAGATTTGAGACAGTAACAGTGTTAATTTGAGATTTGAGACAGTAACAGGGTTAATTTGAGATTTGAGACAGTAACAGGGTTAATTTGAGACAGTAATAGGGTTAATTTGAGATTTGAGACAGTAACAGGGTTAATTTGGGATTTGAGACAGTAACATGGTTCATTTGAGATCGTAACAGGGTTCATTTGAGATTTGAGACAGTAACAGGGTTCATTTGAGATTTGAGACAGTAACAGGGTTAATTTGAGACAATAACAGGGTTCATTTGAGATTTGAGACAGTAACAGGGTTAATTTGAGACAGTAACAGGGTTAATTTGGGATTTGAGACAGTAACAGGGTTAATTTGGGATTTGAGACGGTAACATGGTTCATTTGAGATTTGAGACAGGAACAGGGTTCATTTGAGATTTGAGACAGTAACAGGGTTCATTTGAGATTTGAGACAGTAACAGGGTTAATTTGAGACAGTAACAGGGTTAATTTGAGATTTGAGACAGTAACAAGGTTAATTTGAGATTTGAGACAGTAACAGGGTTAATTTGAGATTTGAGACAGTAACAGGGTTAATTTGAGATTTCAGACAGTAACAGGGTTAATTTGATGTTTGATACAGTAACAGGGTTAATTTGAGACAGTAACAGGGTTAATTTGAGACAGTAACAGGGTTAATTTGAGACAGTAACAGGGTTAATTTGATGTTTGATACAGTAACAGGGTTAATTTGATGTTTGATACAGTAACAGGGTTAATTTGAGACAGTAACAGGGTTAATTTGATGTTTGATACAGTAACAGGGTTAATTTGAGACAGTAACAGGGTTAATTTGAGATTTGACACAGCAACAGGGTTAATTTGAGATTTGAGACAGTAACAGTGTTAATTTGAGATTTGAGACAGTAACAGGGTTAATTTGAGATTTGAGACAGCAACAGGGTTAATTTGAGACAGTAACAAGGTTAATTTGAGATTTGAGACAGCAACAGGGTTAATTTGAGACAGTAACAGGGTTAATTTGAGATTTGACACAGTAACAGGGTTCATTTGAGATTTGAGACAGTAACAGTGTTAATTTGAGATTTGAGACAGTAACAGGGTTAATTTGAGATTTGAGACAGCAACAGGGTTAATTTGAGACAGTAACAAGGTTAATTTGAGATTTGAGACAGCAACAGGGTTAATTTGAGACAGTAACAGGGTTAATTTGAGATTTGAGACAGTAACATTTGAGATTTGAGACAGTAACATTTGAGATTTGAGACAGTAACAGAATTCATTTGAGATTTGAGACAGTAACAGGGTTAATTTGAGATTTGAGACAGTAACAGTGTTAATTTGAGATTTGAGACAGTAACAGTGTTAATTTGAGATTTGAGACAGTAACAGGGTTAATTTGAGATTTGAGACAGTAACAGGGTTAATTTGAGACAGTAACAGGGTTAATTTGAGATTTGACACAGCAACAGGGTTAATTTGAGACAGTAACAGGGTTAATTTGAGATTTGAGACAGTAACATTTGAGATTTGAGACAGTAACATTTGAGATTTGAGACAGTAACAGAATTCATTTGAGATTTGAGACAGTAACAGGGTTAATTTGAGATTTGAGACAGTAACAGTGTTAATTTGAGATTTGAGACAGTAACAGGGTTAATTTGAGATTTGAGACAGTAACAGGGTTAATTTGAGACAGTAATAGGGTTAATTTGAGATTTGAGACAGTAACAGGGTTAATTTGGGATTTGAGACAGTAACATGGTTCATTTGAGATCGTAACAGGGTTCATTTGAGATTTGAGACAGTAACAGGGTTCATTTGAGATTTGAGACAGTAACAGGGTTAATTTGAGACAGTAACAGGGTTCATTTGAGATTTGAGACAGTAACAGGGTTAATTTGAGACAGTAACAGGGTTAATTTGGGATTTGAGACAGTAACAGGGTTAATTTGGGATTTGAGACGGTAACATGGTTCATTTGAGATTTGAGACAGGAACAGGGTTCATTTGAGATTTGAGACAGTAACAGGGTTCATTTGAGATTTGAGACAGTAACAGGGTTAATTTGAGACAGTAACAGGGTTAATTTGAGATTTGAGACAGTAACAAGGTTAATTTGAGATTTGAGACAGTAACAGGGTTAATTTGAGATTTGAGACAGTAACAGGGTTAATTTGAGATTTCAGACAGTAACAGGGTTAATTTGATGTTTGATACAGTAACAGGGTTAATTTGAGATTTGAGACAGTAACAGGGTTAATTTGAGACAGTAACAGGGTTAATTTGATGTTTGATACAGTAACAGGGTTAATTTGATGTTTGATACAGTAACAGGGTTAATTTGGGATTTGAGACAGTAACAGGGTTAATTTGAGATTTGAGACAGTAACAGGGTTAATTTGGGCTTTTGAGACAGTAACAGGGTTAATTTGATGTTTGATACAGTAACAGGGTTAATTTGAGAATTGAGACTGTAACAGGGTTAATTTGGGATTTGAGACAGTAACAGCGTTAATTTGGGATTTGAGACAGTAACAGGATTAATTTGAGATTTGAGATAGTAACAGGGTTAATTTGAGATTTGAGACAGTAACAGGGTTAATTTGAGATTTGAGACAGCAACAGGGTTAATTTGAGATAGTAACAGGGTTAATTTGGGATTTGAGACAGTAACAGCGTTAATTTGGGATTTGAGACAGTAACAGGGTTAATTTGAGATTTGAGATAGTAACAGGGTTAATTTGAGATTTGAGACAGTAACAGGGTTAATTTGAGATTTGAGATAGTAACAGGGTTAATTTGAGATTTGAGATAGTAACAGGGTTAATTTGAGATTTGAGACAGTAACAGGGTTAATTTGAGATTTGAGACAGCAACAGGGTTAATTTGAGATTTGAGACAGTAACAGGGTTAATTTGAGATTTGAGATAGTAACAGGGTTAATTTGAGATTTGAGACAGTAACAGGGTTAATTTGAGATTTGAGACAGCAACAGGGTTAATTTGAGATAGTAACAGGGTTAATTTGAGATTTGAGACAGTAACAGGGTTAATTTGGGATTTGAGACAGTAACAGCGTTAATTTGGGATTTGAGACAGTAACAGGGTTAATTTGAGATTTGAGATAGTAACAGGGTTAATTTGAGATTTGAGACAGTAACAGGGTTAATTTGAGATTTGAGATAGTAACAGGGTTAATTTGAGATTTGAGACAGTAACAGCGTTAATTTGGGATTTGAGACAGTAACAGGGTTAATTTGAGATAGTAACAGGGTTAATTTGAGATTTGAGACAGTAACAGGGTTAATTTGAGATTTGAGATAGTAACAGGGTTAATTTGAGATTTGAGACAGTAACAGGATTAATTTGAGATTTGAGACAGTAACATGGTTAATTTGAGATTTGAGACAGTAACAGGGTTAATTTGGGATTTGAGACAGTAACAGGGTTAATTTGAGATTTGAGATAGTAACAGGGTTAATTTGAGATTTGAGATAGTAACAGGGTTAATTTGAGATTTGAGACAGTAACAGGGTTAATTTGAGATTTGAGACAGTAACAGGGTTAATTTGAGATTTGAGACAGTAACAGGGTTAATTTGGGATTTGAGACAGTAAGAGGGTTAATTTGACATTTGAGATAGTAACAGGGTTAATTTGAGATTTGAGATAGTAACAGGGTTAATTTGACATTTGAGACAGTAACAGGGTTAATTTGGGATTTGAGATAGTAACAGGGTTAATTTGAGATTTGAGACAGTAACAGGGTTAATTTGGGATTTGAGACAGTAACAGGGTTAATTTGAGATTTGAGACAGTAACAGGGTTAATTTGAGATTTGAGACAGTAACAGGGTTAATTTGAGATTTGAGATAGTAACAGGGTTAATTTGAGATTTGAGACAGTAACAGGGTTAATTTGGGATTTGAGACAGTAACAGGGCTAATTCATACAGAATTTCCTGAATGTGGGGAAATCATCAAATGAGAGTACTACAGTGATGAATTATGCAATTAAGTGGTCGATAGACAAGTAATATGCAGACAACGGCCAAGGTATACTGCCTTGGCTTGTGGACTTTAATGCATGATTGTCCTCGACCCCACACTGCAGTTGTCATGAAATGGATGCATCGCATCAAACATTTATATACAGATAGCATGAAGCTTTCGCGCAGTGTTGAAACAAGTGTATACATGTCGGGAATACTACTGAAGCAGGAAAACTTACATCAACTGCCATGTACTCTGATTTATGTTACTCAACTACTAGTACCGACTGCAAAGCCGCAATGAGCCGGCGAAGCCAAAACCTATTGCCACTATTTTACCCATCACCATGGCATCAGTAGGTTAGGTAGTTGGTAGTAGGTAGGTAGGTAGTTGGTAGTAGGTAGGTAGGTAGTTGGTAGTAGGTAGGTGTAGTAGGTACCGTACCTGGTAAGACTTGGTAAAAGAGAACAGCAGACAGTCCTCCCCAATACCTGCATACCTCTTGCCACTATTTTACCCATCACCATGGCATCAGTAGGTTAGGTAGTTGGTAGTAGGTAGGTAGGTAGTTGGTAGTAGGTAGGTGTAGTAGGTACCGTACATGGTAAGACTTGGTAAAAGAGAAGAGCAGACAGTCCTCCCCAATACCTGCATACCTCTTGCCACTATTTTACCCATCACCATGGCATCAGTAGGTTAGGTAGTTGGTAGTAGGTAGGTAGGTAGTTGGTAGTAGGTAGGTGTAGTAGGTACCGTACCTGGTAAGACTTGGTAAAAGAGAAGAGCAGACAGTCCTCCCCAATGGCAATACCTGCATACAATACAATAAATGTCACAAGAAGCTTAAGGAAGTAACTATACGATGTGCTAGCTTAAGGCCTATTTTTAACTGGGCTTAACATACGTTTTCACAGTAAGTGTGTAGTCTTGTAACTTCAGTCGCTGTCAGGCGCCAGGGCTGGTTCTCTGACTCTCCGGGCACGGCAGCTTCGTCCACCAGAAGACGTTAGCTTGCAGTGATTAATTCGGTGAATTCCATCTCAACTTCGGATATTTCCGGCCGTGAAAAACTATCCGTATTTCTAAACTAAATATGTAAACCGCTTATACCATATTTCTGGCCGTGAAAAACTATCCCGTACGGCCGCGAGATTACTAAAAAATAATTCTTCGTCAATTTTAGAATATTTGACGCCGTTTTCACCGTCCGAAACGCGTAATAATATTTTTTCAAATGCTCGAATCTCATTGGTTCTGGTCTTTGATGACGATTTTCGTTGAAGATAACGGGGTTGGTCTTAACGTATTTTAATTACTAATAAGAGGTTTCGTTAGATTATGAATCAAAGAACGACAGGTGAAACAAAGTCCTATTGAACTTTTTCGCAATTTTTTTATGCAAACTTCCGCATCCGGTCGATGGCGCCCATCATTGAGCGCTTTCAATTTAGAAATATTTTTGCAAATGCTCGACTCTCATTGGGTCCGGTGTTTGGTGACGCATTTTGTTGAAGATAACCAGGCCCGTGCGGGCCGATGTTGGTCTTAAATTATTTTATTAATACATCGGAGGTGCATAAGATTGTGAATCAAACGCCGACGGGTGAAAGAAACTCCTAATGAACGTTTTAAATTTGGTATGCATACCTCCGCCTCCGCAAGATGGCTGCGCCCACTGCGCTTCGGATTCTCGAGCCAAGGCATAATCAGGTTTTCAACATAATACGTACTCGTTTATTGACAACACCGGCTTCGCCGGCTTTCAGTGAGACATAAGGAATCTGATTTGCAACAGATGTAAAACTGACAATTTTATTTGGATGAAATTAACAGGATGTTGTTTGAGGCTGTGCCGTGGGAAGCAAGCAAGAAGAAGTTTCGTGCATTAAACATTCGTCAAACCAAAGATGTGTGGGATATGGGCTGGGATTGATGCAGGATGGGAGTGTGTCACAGGTATGTGTGCCAAAGCAGCGGCAGGTGTCAGGGAACATAAGTGGAGTGAGAATGACTGATTTTGACAGGGAAGGTCATCGTTGAGGGGATAAAGGTCAAGGGGACTGGGACTAGGAGAAAATTGGAAATATTAAATATGGGGAAGAGTGATACAAATAGAAATATCAATAATAATTAAAAAAAAAAAAAAAAAATCATGAAATAGTAAATAGAAAAAAAATCATTAAAAGTTAAAATTAAAAGATTGGCAAAAATGAGAGGGAAAAAGGGAAGAGGAGAGAAAAGAGGAAAAGGAAGGCAGGAGAGAGAGGAGACGAAAAGGAAGAGAGGTAGGTTAGATGAAACGAAATAAAGTATTAAAAAAAAAAAAGGCAAAACGGAGAAAGGGAGAGGATTTAAAAGTTACAACAGATGGGAGATTTAAATTAATGAAAAGTGCTCATTAATCCAATGGGGAGCCAACGTGCCAATCCTGAAGGTAAGGGTTTGCTCGTTTCACTTCCGACTGTCCATGGTGCTGAAATGGAGAAAAATTCCGGAGACTGCCATGTGACTGAATGTATATTACAGGAAGACCGGAGTGTCGAACAACCGGCTTACAAGGTCTGGGCTGACGGCTCGTACAACGAGCAAGTGTTCATGGAAACGATCGCCCATTTTCACTGATGTTGAGACTCTTGCAAAGAGTGTACGTGAATCCGTATATCACATTTGTGGAGGGTGAATCCGAACATCACATTTATGAATGGGGCAGTTGAAATAGTCTGCTGTTTCAAAACTGCTTTTGGGTCCTGAGAGTGAAGTGGTAATCTTGATGAAAAGGCAGGTGAAACAGCAACTCCATGAACACTTGAGTTTTAGAGGTGGGAGGATACAGGTAATGGTCCTTTAACCAGGGAATTTCTCAAATTTCTGTCCATTTCATAGAAAGAAGAGCCAGTTTTGATAAAGTTGAGGCGGTTCAAGGATCATTTAACAAAAGCGTGGTTTCTTTGGATGACCTGTAGTTCCAAAAGCATGGAGTTCCCTAGATCGTGGAGAAAAAGGACCAAGATTTGGCATTCACTTATGTGAACATTTGCTTGATGCAAGTTACTGTAAATTTAAATCTTCTCAGTGATTCGTTCAGTCACATGGAAGTCTCCGGAATTTTTCTCCATCCCAGGATCGGCACTTTGGCTCTCGACAGGATCAACGTGCATTTTTCATTCATTTAGACTTTCCATCTCTTGCAAATTATCAATCCTTTCCCTTTTCGCTCCATCAGTCATTTATTTTTATAATTTGTAAATTCTCTTTTTTTCATTATTGTATTTTTGTCCCCGGCTGCTCCGACAATGTCGGAGACGGGAGATATTGAAATGAGCTATGTCCGATGATCCATCCATGTACTTTTGTGTACGCGATATTTCAAAAACCATTGAACATTTAACTTTCATATTACAGATATCTATTCCTCATGACATCACCTAAACCTGATTAGATCACGGCTCTGATTGGCTAAATTCTGTTGCTATGGCAACCTTATCGTTAACTTGGCTTGTGTACCCGATATTTCAAAAACGTTCAAATTTAGCTTTCATATTACACAGATCGATTTCCTCATGCCATCCAAAAGGTGGGGGACATAAAGTATCAGCTCTTTATTTTTATTTGTATCACTATTTTTAAGTTACTTACATTTTTTATTTATATCATTTTCTTCAGTCACTTCTTGTTTTGTCCCCATTATTTTCACTTTTTTCCTAGTTCCAATCCCATTGACCCGAGCCTTCTCTGTCAAAATCAGTCATTTTCCTCCCACATGCTCCCTAACCATGCTCTAACACACACACACACACACACACACACACACACACACACACACACACACACACACACACACACACACACACACACACACACACACACACACACTCCTTTCCACCCTCACCTCTATTCTGTCTATTTTCCTCCCATGGAGGGTTAACGCTTGGAATGTCAGCTTCTCCTTGCTTCCAAGGTGGTTACAATCCTTAAATCAACCTCCTGTTGATTCCGTGCATTGTTTTCAATGTCCAACAACAACAACAACATGCATTTTAAGGCCATTTTCCCTGCTAGAGCGGGGGTTAGCCTTGTGGTCCCCATGACAATCTTCTCCATCTTGCCCTATTTTCTGCATCTCTCCTTGTTAACCCCCTTGCCCGCATTTCTTCTTCCACCATCTTTGGCCAAGTCTTTCTCGGTCTTCCCCGTCCTCGACTTCTTTCTACATTCATTTCCATCACTCTTCTCAACCAGTCACTTTCATCCTTCCTCAACACATGACCAAACCATCTCAACCTGTTCCTCTTCACAACATCAATCACAGGCTCTATTCCCATCATTTTTCGCAATTCATCATTTGTCTTCCTCTCTCTCTCAACGATACTCCGCACATCCATCGAACCATTCGCATTTCCACCCTTTCCAACCTTCGTTGCTGCTCTATGTTCATTACCCATGTCTCGCTCCCATAAATCATAACACTTCTCACACATGCAGCATACACCTTTCCCTTCAGCTTCAACGACACTCCCCTCCTCATCAGCACGCCACTCAGTTCCCGAAACTTCTTCCATGCACATCTCACTCTAGCAACCGTTGCCGAGTCTGATCCACCTTCTCCATTCAGCATGTCTCCGAGGTAGCAAAATGTTTTCACACCTTCCAGCTTCACGCCATCTCCAAGATCCAACTCAACATTTCCTCCATCTGCAGCTCCCTCTGTGCACACCTTACATTTGAATGTAGCTGCCACACTGGTTAATGACCCTCTCAGACCACTACATTTTTGATGAACCCACTCAGCGCACATTGTACATTGAATGGAGTTCACTCCGACACCCTTCCTACACACAGCACAGGGCCACTTCCCAGTTCTTTCCACCTCACCACATGCTTTACCACTTGCCATCACCTTCGTCTTTCCGATATTCATCTTCAGACCTTTTGTCTCCATACATTCCTTCCACTTGTTCAGCTTTTCCTTCAGTCCTTCAATCCTTCAATCCTTCACAGGATCGCAGTCCTTCAATGTCCGCGGACACAAATTGGCACTCGCCTTCATGAGCAAGATTAGTTCTTCAAACTAACATTTTCATTTCAATCAATCAATCAATCATGGTTTTATTATCAATTCGTCGCAGCCAAAGGCTGAATTGTGAATGATTTACAACATAACATAAAATTTGAGATCATGAAATAAATAAGTCAATAATTTGCAATCACGATAACATCTACAAATAATGAAAATGAATAAAAAATGACAACACTAGAAGTACATATTCAAGCATTAATAACATGAAAAATAAGCATCGTTTAAAATACACACAATATTGTAAAATACATCCATTGTCATAAAATACACACGTATAAAATACACATGTATAAAATACACACGTATAAAATACATACTGTTAAAATGGCTGCAATAATAAGTACCACGTTCCAAGATGAAAATTTCCTTAAAATATAAAACGAGGATATATTTTAAGTTATGAATCTCACTTGGAGAATATGTATTAAGAGATTAATCTTACTTAGAACACATTCATGGTATTTCAAAGTCTGACTATATAAGGTAAATCAAAGGTGGGCGGTCCGCTTCGAAAGTCCGCTTATCCGCTTATCCGCTGCAGCGGACTAACGTTTTCGAAGCGGATAAGCGAATCGGAACAACCCCCGGAAACCGAAGCGGATAAGCGTACGCGGACTACCGAAAAATTAAAGCGCATCGCGATTCGCCAAATCAGCTGTTAGCCTGAGCCGTTACTCTAGAATTGTGAATATTTATTTAAGTGAATAATAAGTGAAACCCTAACAACTCGGCTCTCGCCCAATCTCTTCCCGCTCGAGTTCCGTGATGCTTGGGTAACTCTATTTCTCAGGCATAACACGCCGCTCCCGAGCTCTGCCTCGGTCGAGCGCGTGTTCAGCTACGGGTCGGACATCCTCAGGCCTAAGAGGTCGGCCCTGGCTGCACCGAACTTCGAGGCCCTCGTCTTCATGAAGGGCAACCTCCAAATCCTCAAGAAGGCCCACGAGGTGGAGGAGGAAGACGAGGACTAGTCAACAGACTGCTAGTCTGTTGACTAGTAGACTCTCTTGTCAAAGAAAGGACGGGCAAATTGATTTTTCTTTAATGTAACTTGCATATATTAAAATTATATTTAAATTAACTGTAGAGTAGAGTAGAGTCGAGTGGAAAACTTTATTTCAATAAATTTTGAATAAATTTTATTTAAATAAAAATGTATATTTTTGATCTTAAAAGCTTTGTTTGTCTTTGTAGTCGTTAGAAATGGCTATTTAGGCTTAAAAAGCATTAAATTCCCTTTAGAAACGTCAAAAATCGCTTTAAAAACGTCGAAGCGCTTTTAAAAAATCGAATCGAAGCAGATAAGCGGATAAGCGGTAAGCGGACTAAGATTTTCGGCCGCTGAAGCGGATAAGCGAATCGGACTACACGGGCTGGCGGAGCGGATAAGCGGTAAGCGGACTTAAAATTTTCCGAATCGCGCCCACCTTTATAAGGTATTGCACTCTTTCTGTAACGTTCAGTCCTGCACCTAATTTCAATAAGCTTATTGCTGTGACGTAATTGTCTAAGTGACGATTGTTTGTTTGGTAACCAGTCTGGGAATCTACGATACAAAGAAGATGCAAAGTTACTACAAAGTAGTTCACGACGTTCGTGCAGTGAATTCAGCTGGCAGGTACTCAAAGCATTGCAGTAGGAATAATTATAATCGCCAGCAAATTCATTTGTCCCACTGATGAACATTTTGTACATGTTCACCCCATAATGCCCATTTTTGGCTTTAGCAAGACAAATCATCTCAAAATGCAATTCGTACGAAACAGCTTGTATGAACATAACATGAGGTTACCTGAATGCGAAAGGCCACATTGACCTAACCCATCTTGATTTAGTTACCTAATAAATTAATCCTCTGGTTTTTAAGGTATTTGAAAAGTATACAACTTATTATTATTATTATTATTATTGTTATTATTATTATTTTGTATGCATCCTGTCGCTGCTGGTTACATCTTTGCTGGGAGTGCAGCTGTGCCGTTGATGCTGTGGCCCCTGTTCTCAGTAAGCTGGTACTCATTTTGCCCACCCCGGAAGGATGCCAGGCTGAGTTAACCCACCTGGTATTTTTAATGGCACGACAGGGTTTTCTTGAACTCAAGACTCAAAGGTCTTAAGCCAGCCATCTTAACCGTTTTTTTTTTTTTTTTTTTTTTTTTTTTTTTTTTTTTTTTTTTTTTTTTTTTTTTTTTTTTTATTTTTTTTTTTTTTTTTTTTTTTTTTTTTTTTTTTTTTTTTTTTTTTTTTTTTTTTTTTTTTTTTTTTTTTTTTTTTTTTTTTTGTATACAATATCGAGGCTCGTGAAAGAGCGAACATTAATCACACAGAAAGACAAACCGACACATAAAACATATAACATAGGGAGCGGTAGACAAGATGGGGAGAGAGGGGGAAGGACACAAACACAACATTTGAGAGCAGGGACCGAGAGACATGGAGACATCGAGAGATCTGAGAGAGGGCGAGGGCTTTGGGGGGGGGGGCGTGGGAAGGGGGCAGTGGGAGAGGTATAAAACATATGGACACTGCCAGGACTTCCAGGAAAGAAGTTGGAATTTCAAACAAGGTGGATCTGGGGTGAATTAGCGGGGGTAGAAAAGATCAAGGTTTTGGATGGGGGAAGATAAGAGATGGTGGTGAACAGCTGTTTTAAAGACCTGGAGGGAGGAGTGGGATTGAAGGGAGTGAGGGAGTTTGTTCCAGAGGCGGGAGAAAAGAGGAATGAAAGAGTGAAGGTGAGCGGAGAGCCGAGATTTCGGCAGTTTAACCATCAGAGGGTTGCTGGCAGATCTTGTGCGACCTGTAGGAATATTTGGGGGACAGAGCACAGAGAGAGCTGGGGGTGCAAGGCCGGAGAGGAGTCGGTAGAAGACAGAAAGACCACCTACCTGCCTGCGGTGAGTGAGTGAAAGGCCCTCAGAGATAGCTTCATCGCGGGAGATTCCAATAATTCTGAAAGCTTTGGTTTCAACAGCGTGAAGCCGAGCTAGGTGTGAGGCAGGAGCACCGGCCCATAGGGGAGAACAGTATTCCATTGAGCTGCGGATGAAAGCCTTGTATGTGGTGAGGAGCTCAGGTGTGCCGAGGAAGGACTTCGCACGACGGAGGATGCCCAGTCGGCGACTGGCTTTGGAGGCCAGCTTGGAAATGTGGTTTTCCCAAGAAAGATCATGGCAGATAGTGAGACCCAAAATCTTGAGCGACAGAACTTCTTGGAGAGGATTGTTGAGAAAGTAGATGGGAGGGTTGTCCAGTCGATCTTTTCGGAGAGACATAGTAAGAGTGTGAGATTTGTCAGGATTGAAAGACATGTTCCACTTGTTTGACCAGTCTGTGATTTTGTCCAGGTCTTCAGAGAGTGAGGAGGCAGCAGACTGCCGATCTGAGGGAAGAGGAATGGAGCGGCAGAGAGTGGAGTCATCAGCAAAGAGATAGAGAGGATTTTCGAGAGAGTCAGAGAGATCATTGATGAAGACCAGAAAAAGCACGGGGCCCAGAACACTGCCTTGGGGAACTCCAGCCTGAACAGGAAGAGGAGATGAGAGAAACCCATTCAGGGCCACACGTTGACGACGACTAGAGAGGAAGTCCGCCAGCCATGCGTGGAGATTTCCATGGATACCAAAGGAGGAGAGTTTGGTGAGCAGAGCGGGGTGCCAGACCGTGTCGAAGGCACGTGATATGTCGAGGGAGACAGCTCTAATTTCCTGTTTGGCATTGAGGACCTCCATCCATTGTTGAGACAGCAGAAGCAGCATGTCCAGAGTAGAGTGACCTGGTCTGAAACCAAATTGATGATCAGAGATCAAGCCATTGGAGAAGAGGAAAGATTTCATATCAGAAGCAATGATGGATTCCATGACTTTGCTGATAATTGGGAGAAGGCTGATTGGTCTGTAGTTGCTAGGATCTGTTTTTGCACCTTTTTTGTGCAAAGCGGTGATGTTGGCTGATTTCCAAGCAGATGGCAGTTGACCTTGAGCAAAAGAGAGGGTGAAGAGAACAGCGAGAGGGTGAGATAGAGCAGCAGAGCAGGATTTTAGGACCCGTGGGCTGATGCCGTCGGGTCCAGTTGCAGAATCAGAGTCGAGGGTTGACAGAAACTTTTCCACCTTGTCAGGAGGAAAGGACACGGAGTCCAGGAGCAGCAGGGTACGACTGTGTATGGTGGGTACAGAGAGGGATGGGTTTGGGACACAAGATTTAGAGGCAAACACAGAGTTGAGGCATTCAGCTTTTTCACGTGCGGAGTCAGCTGTATAGCCGTTTGAGGTAAGGGAGGGGATGGAGGGGGAACAAACACCAGAAACGGATTTGACCAGACGCCACCAGGATTTGGAAGAGGGAGACAGATAAGAGAGTTCGGTCTTGAGAACGGAGAGATATTGTTTCCTGGCTCTCCTGAGGGTGGACACACACTTGTTTCGGGCTTTGTGAAAGGAAATGAGATTTCCTTCCGTTGGATTTGCTTTCCAGGAGACGAAGGCAAGTTGTTTCTGGGCAACAGCCTCACCACAAGATTCCGTGTACCATGGACGGGAGGAAGGGTATGACAACTGAAGACGAGATGGGATAAATCTGTGCATGAGAGAGAGCAATTTACTTTGGAAGAATTCCCAGGATGAGTTGATGTCAGAGGTGGTGGAGATGGGAGACCAGTCCAGATGATTGATGGCTGCTTGAAGACCGTGCCAGTTGGCCTGAGTGAAATGCCAGACTCGTCGACGCTGAGCAGGCTCCCTGAGGATGGTCAGAGAGATGTCCACTTTAACAAGGACATGATCAGATGATCCGATCGGAGCAGAAGAAGAGCAGCAGACATTTTCAGGGAAGTTAGTCATAACCAAGTCCAGAAGAGAAGATGTTCCGTTGACTGAGATCCGGGTCGGGAAATTGACAGATTGTGTCAGTCCCAGTGAGTCGCAGAAGTCCTTTGCTGAGGAGCCATGGCTGGTGAGAGAGGTACCCACACCCAGCCAACTGGCATGATGACAGTTGAAATCACCACATATGAGGAAGAGAGAGTTGGGATGAGTAGATAGAAGTTGGTCCATATCATCAGACAGCGAGATGTAGATGGAGTCATCACTGTTTGGTGGACGGTACAACACACATATGAACAAGAGGTGGGAGCGAAGGGGAAGCCGTAGCCAGAGGTATTCCTGGGGGTGAGGTGGAGAGAGTGCAGTGCAGGGCGAGTGAGGAAGAGAGTTTTTTATAAAGATAGCAACCCCGCCTCCAGGACGAGGCTCAGGTCTATCATACCGGAGGAGGGAGTAGCCCGGGAGAGATACTATGGAATCAGAGACATCATAAAGGAGGAAAGTTTCTGTTAAGCAGATCACGTCTGGTTTGACAGAAGCAACCTGTATGGAGAGATCAGTTAAGTTTGAACGAAGGCCCCGGATGTTTGAGGTCCATACCGTTAATGAAGAGGAAGGGGGAGCATCAGATACAGAACAGGGGGGAGGAGGGGTAGGGTAAGATGTGGAAGAGGTGGAAGAGGTAGGGAGAGCTGTTGAAGGTGTGTCAGAGATTTCAGAATAGCTCGGAGAAAGGGAAGGATGGGGCGGACAAAAGGTTTGATGGTGATTGGGTGAGCCACAATGAGGTGTTATTTGAGGAGGGGGAAGAGCGAGGCAGAAGGTTGGGGGAGATGGAGGTGAGAGTTTGAAGGGGGAAGAAGCGGGGAGGACGCTTTGAGGAGGGGGAGTGAGCGGGGGGAAATTGAGAAGCAATGAGGGTGGGGAGATTTGAAGGGGAGGGGTGAGGGGGGAGTTTGGGAGGGAAGGGACAAGGGGAGGGATTTGAAAGGGATGGGATATGGGGGAGATTTGGAGGGGAGGGGTGAGGCAGGAGTCTAGGAGGGGAGGGGCGAGGGGGCGTCTTGGCGGGGAGGGGTGAGGGAGTAGTTTAGGAGGGAGGGGGCAAGGGGGGAGATTTGAAAGGGATGGGTGATGGGGAAGATTTGGAGGGGAGGGGTGATGGGTAAGATTTGGAGGGGAGGGGTTATGGGGAAGATTTGGAGGGGAGGGGTGAGATTGGATTTTTGAAAGTGTACGATTTATGGGAAACGAACATTTATTGCAAAATGAGTTTCTTGTGACCTTCGAGTTAAAAATACGTTTAAGGACGCTGGATGGAGGATGGAGTGCAGGAGAGTTTAGGGAATGTAGAACAAAGGCACTATAGGAGATGGATATTTTTTTTGGGATGAATTGATTTGGTGAGCAAGTCGAAAGCAGCCTTTTAAAGAAGAAGAAGAAAAAGGTGTTATAAAATATGACGGAATACATAACTTGAGGGGAAAGTGTAAACATTGAAGGTTAATGAGTGAAAACTATCTGGGGAAATGGGGGAGAAACACGTGGTCGAAGAACGAACGAACGAATAAGAATGAATAAACGAATGAGAACAGAGAAGGAAATGTTTTTTTTTTTTTTTTTGTTTTTTTTTTGAGTTGAGATTTACACAAGGAAGTAGGCTATGGGTGAAAAGCCTGGGAATACAGAGAACGAAAGTTATTGGATCACAAACGACGGACCACTGAGAGAAAAACAAAGCCTCAAGGTTGTACAGTGCACACTGTACAAGGCCTTGCTCGCGACACGGCAAACAGACGATCAATTTATGAAAGATAAACACCGAGAAACAACCAAAGTTGCACACAATAACTTCACACACCGAAAGATAAATACAGTTTCGACAAAATACAATTGTGAACAGACTTAACTTCGAAAAACGTGGAGACCGTGTGGAGCTTCGAAAATCCCTGCCGCCGTCTCCAAGATCTCGCGAGATCTCTGTGAGCAAACACATCAGTATACAACTTACAATAAGACACGTTGTGCTTATTTTGGATCATTCAAATAAGCAAATGAAAGTAATGAAATTATGAATGGACTGGAGTTTTTTTTTTTTTTTTTAAACAGACGATTTATTAGTGTTAATACTCACATTGGAAGATTATTTGTGTTTTCTTTTCTTGCTGACCATATCCTTGCAATAAGATGAGAAATAAAGAAGAAAGCGAAAGGACGGAGACGGAAGATGCAGGAAATAATAAATGATGAAGATGAATAGTGTTACAAGAAACGAATGGCAAAGCGTGAAGGATAGTGAAAGAAAAACACAAGCGAGCAAGCAAAGCGATAAAAATGACAGAGGAGGATGCAAAGAGATGAACGAACCCTCACATTCGTGTGATTTATACAGTGCCTTCAGAAAGTATTCACACCCCTTGACTTTTTTCACATTTTGTTGCGTTTCTGCTCGAATTTAAAGTGGATTAAATTGAGATTTTTTGTCACTGATCTGCACATAATACCACAGAATGTCAAAGTGAAATATATATATTTAAATTTTTACAATTTTTTTTTAAATAAAAAGCTGAAATGTCTTGAGTCAATAGGTATTCAACCCCTTTCCGATGACACTTCAGATTGAGCTCAGGTGCATCCAATTTGCCTTTTATCATCCTTGAGATCTACAACCTCATTGGAGCACATCTGTTGCTGATTGCACACCAATTCAATTGATTTTACATGATTTAGAAAGAAAACACCTTTCCATACTAGAACAGCACTCAGTATAGAGCATACCTCCGCCTGGTGAACAGTTTACGTTTTGTATCCCACTGATAGGCCGGGTCTGGATTTGGACCTGAACCAAAATCTAATCGGCTTGTTCTTGTCGCCTAACCAACTCCTCCACCATGTTTAGACATAACTCGTCCATAACTTTTTAAATATCATGTTATATATCGCTTTTCACCAGATCTCTCAATGGTGAAGAATCACTTAAAAATTAAATAATTATTGGAGCCGAATCCATATTCAGATCTTCACCAAAATTGAATCGATTCTTCCTTGTCACACACACAACCTGTCCAACAAGTTTCGTCCAAATCCATCTATAGCTTTTTGAGATATCATGCTATGTATTGTTTTTGCCCTATCTCCCAATGGTGAAGAATCACTTAGAAAATTAAATACTTTTCATATCCGAATCCATATTCAGATCTTCACAAAAATCGAATCGAATCGTCCTTGTCAGACACCCAAACTCTCCACCAAGTTTCGTCCATATCCGTCCATAACCTTTTGAGATATCCCGCTATGTATCGTTTTTGGCCCCATCTCCCAATGGTGAAGAATCACTTTAAAAATTGTAGTAGCCGGATCTGAATCCGGATCTTCACCAAAATCTAATCATTTCGTCCTTATCAAACATGCTACCTGTCTGCCAAATTTCGTCTGAATCCGTCCACAACTTTTTGAGATATCTTGTTCACAAACGGACAGACAAACAGACAGACAAGGGTGAAAACATAACCTCCATCCACCTTTGGTGGTGGAGGTAACAAGAGCAGAAACAGACAGTGCATGTCAGAGCAGAAACTCCACAAGGAAGTCCAAGGAACTGTCCATAGAACTCAGATAGAATTGCGAGGAGCCATATATCTCGGAAAGGTTATAAAACAATTTCTAAAGTGTTGAAAGTTCCCAAAAGCATAGTAAAATTAGGAAATGAAAGAATATGGAACTACCCAGGCACTTCCTAGAGCTGGCTGCCTGACCAAATAGAGCAACGGGGAAAGAAGGACCTTGGTCAGGGCGGTGACCAATAACCCAATGACCACTCTGACAGAACTAGAGTTCCTTGGCTGAGATTGGAGAACCTGCCAGAAGGAGAACAGTCTCTGCAGCACTTCACAAATCTAGGCTTTATGGGATAGTGGCCAGACAAAAGCCACTGCTGAGAAAAATGCACATGACAGCATACCTGGACTTTGCGAAAAGGCACATGAAAAACTAAGAGCATGAGGGAAAATATTCTGTGATCTGATGAGACTAAAATTGAACTATTTGGCCTGAATGCAAAGTGCTACGTCTAGCAGAAACTGAGCACAGCTCATCAACAATCAAACACCATCCCTAGCATGAAGCATTGTGGTGGCAGCATCATGCTATGGGGATAGGGACTGGGGGTGCATCAGCGGCAGAGACTGGGAGACTTGTAGGGATAGAGGGAACAATCAATGGAACCAAATACAGGCAAATCCTTGAGGAGAACCTTCTTCAGAGTGCAAAAGACCAATCTATCCAGAAGAACGATCTGCTGCGGCGAAGATTTATGTTCCAACAGGCCAATGACCCAAAGCATACAACCAAAACAACACTGGAATGAGTTCAAACCAAGAATGTAAAAGTCCTTGAGTGGCCCAACCAAAGCACAGACATTAATCCCATTGAGAATCTGTCAAAAGACTTGAAGATTGCTGTTTACTGACGCTCCCCATCCAACTTGACAGAGCTTGAGCAAATCTTCAAGGACAAATTGGAGAAACTCCCCAAATCTAGATGTGCAAAGCTGAAATGGACACACCCAAGATAACTCGAAGCTGTAATCACTGCCACAGGTGCTTATACCAAGTATTGACTCAGGGTGTTGAATACTACTGTAAATTAGATACAGTACTTCTGTAATTCAATTTTTATTATTTTGTAAACATTTCTAAAAACAAAATTCCACTTTGACATTATGGGGTATTATGTGTAGATCAGTGACCAAAAAAATCCAAATTTAATCCATTTTAAATTCAGTCTGTAACACAACAAAATGTGAAAAAGTCAACGGGTGTGAATAATTTTTGAAGGCGCTGTAATATCAAGCTGCCACCAGAGTGAGTAGCCCTCTCAAGCTTCGAATCTATCCGGTCCTTCCAGTCTTTTTAACACCCCTATTCCTTTGCACCCTTTTTTCTCAGAGGCTTTTTCATGCATCCCTTTAACAGCAGCCTTAAATCCCCCCATGCTTCGCTTCACCCCCTACCCTTATCCATGGGAGAAGCTGCCTTCAAGCTGAGCCTTGGCATGATATTCTTCGGTAAGTGCTCGTGAAACGTGCCCAGAATGGCCCTCCAGGCACTCGTGAAGAAATAACCAGCTTGTGAGCCTCTGGTTTTGGCACAATATTTTTGTTACAGGCGTTCATAAAGAGGTTTTAAACTGTTTTGGGGAAGGGGGGGGGGGGCTGCGAGGATAATGTTTTTGTGTGTGAGGAAAATATGCAGCAGATGGTTTGTATAAAGGAATGTGGAATGATGAAAAATTATATTTAGGATTTCGAAGTACACAATCACAATGCAGATCCATCAACATGGACTTTAGATAGTTAAACTAAACAATATAGCTATGAAATAACTGCTTTAACTATGGAGGATCTCTTTGAGGCCCCTCAACACCACAACAATATGAAGGTGCAATCAATTATCACTTTAAGTTAAAAGTCAGATATTATTATAACTTATTGACCAGTCAACTAACCCAGTGAGCTGTCAATAAAAGGATGCAAATTGACTGTTGTCTGTGAAATTAAGAGGAAAAGAAATAAGCACAGACACAGAGGACTGCAGGATCATCTTCGCTTACCATCTATATTTTATACCGCATACCATGAATCATTGAACAACATGGTAAAATATTTTGCCGGAAAGCAATACAAAATTCACAAGAAACTTTTGTTTACTGCAGATAACTATTGAGTTGTATGGCTACTCCAACTTACATATGGTCTCACCTTGATATACAATATATATATATATATATATATATATATATATATATATATATATATATATATATATATATACATGTTTAGTAATTGCACTCTCACATTGGATTTTGTTGGGAAACTGCAGGATCAGTCAATGCAATTACACTTTTAATGTGCTTTCAGACATATTCATTATTGAATATCGGAGACGATATGATTAACTCTGCACCATACTCAGAAGTTAATTAGGGCAGTGTAAGACAGCCTCGTCCTTGTGAAGGATGCACTCCTCACCCTATCAGCAGATCTGGAAAAGATTACAAGCTGCTCAGCCACCCGGAACAAGTCCTTCAACCCAGGTAAGTCAAATACCCTTATTCCCTCATCTAGAGAAACCTACTGTGAAAATCTCTTCCACTACTTATGCGCTCACCCTCCATTAAAAGCTGCAGCATTTTGAGGTCCTTGGCCCCGACATTGAAGACACAGCTTGTTTGTGCAGACATATTTTCAAAACGGCCTCGAAAGGCAGACGATATCCGATCATACTGTGCCCGGCCAACTCTTTTCTTAGCACGGCTCAGACTCTTAGGATGTGAAAGGCATTTTTGCATGGCACCATGAAGTATTACACGATGCTGTGTGCTTGGGCTAATGCGTCTCACTGTGTGCTCATTGGCACAACAGAACAATTAAACCCTGACAAATCCAGAGAGATCATTGCATGTGGAGAAAACCACATTTGATATGCCATTGCTGCCATGTAACATTTGATAACACGAGGTGGGAAAGGTGACACGGATATAACAAGGACTTAAGCAGGGTCTACGAGTGGCAAATTATATTTGGCATGATGACATAAAATGGCAAAATATTTTATGCAGGTTTTGAAAGTGTGACATGGCAATTTGTGTTCTGGAGTATTCAAGTATATAATTCAACTGAAGTAAAAGAAAGATTTTAAAGTTCGTAGAAAAAAAAATTCCGGAAGTTTACCGCTGTTGATGCAGCAACTTATACACTGCCTTATTTAACCATTTATTTTGTTTTTTTGGGCCTGTTGTTTGTGTCCTTTATGACGTTCTAAAAAAAACAGTGAGTTTCCAGTTTGGGATGACTTTCCATTTTGTTCGACTGCCAGACATAGTGTTGAATACCAAGATTGGTGGTGACACGATGACGTGGTGACGTCATCGCGCTTTCACCTTAAAAGACTTATTTGATATAAGTTAATATTTTGCTATAAGCCTTAGAAAACCAACCCTATAGAAGTCAATACCTCCAACGACACAGGCGCGCATTCGTGCCGCGTGACGTCATCGCGCTTTCACTTTAAAAGACTTATTTGATATAAGTTAATATTTTGATATAAGCCTTAGAAAACCAACCCTATATAAGTCAATACCTCCAACGACACAGGTGCGCATTCGTGCTGCGTGACGTGGTGACGTCATCGCGTTTTCACCTTAAAAGACCTATTTGATATAAGTTAATATTTTGAATTCGTTGGTCAATTTTTGCCCAATCTTTGCAATAACCCGGTGCAATAATCGAAAACCGATTCAAAATGGCCCCTCGCTACGATTTTCCATGATCACATTTTATTTTCACCACTTCAAATCGACCGAATTTCACCAAATAAGATACCACACTTGATGCGGGGATCTCATTTTCGTGGCAAAACTGTACACAGAATTCAAATTCGTTGTGAAATGGAGCCGTGCACCATAAAACCAAAATTTCCTCGGAATCGAGTCGTGCCGGGGACGTGATGACGTCACTGCGTTTACAGGCTTAACCGGCAATTTTATATAAGTTAATATTTTGAATAACTCGGTCAATACCAGTCCGAATTTCGCCAAATAAAGGTTCCCGTTATCCACAGATACCCCTGTATCCTCCTAGAGGTGAAGTCAGGATGAATTTCGCAAAAAATAAAGTCCTTCGGCGACGAAAATTTAGCATGGGGTTTTCCTATGTAAATTTACCCTGAAGTAATTTTACCGAAAATCCTGGAAATTTCGCGGGGCCAGTTTCTGTCGAGTGTTAAGACGTACTAGCGACTGCGAAATCCGGAATCAGAATTAAAATCCGAGCCTCCGTTAGCTCTAAGGGCCCCCCAAAACAGATCGCATATATTCCTAATGAAAAAAACTTCGAAGCTCCTAAATCCCAAATCCCAAACCATCCGATGTCAATCCATATATCCACACCTCGCTACGAACGTTATGCATCTAATGATAAGCATAAGAACCATCAAAAAATATTTTAAGACCAGTTTATTCGACTAAATGTGGCGCGGCCTAGCATCTAGTCAAGACCAAGTCACCAGGGCCGACCACGCATCCCGACCCCAAATTCCTCATTCGACGATAACTAAACAATATATTATATGACTCGCACCGTACATACCTCCTTCTAGTTCTTGTTCTTGTCTTGGTATACTCACTCAGACTCACCCTCGCAAAGGTAACCGAGGCCGAAGAAACGGCGAAGCGAGGCGACCACCAACAAACACGTCCTCGCCTCAAATTTCCTCCCGCCCACACAATCGCAGGGAAGATGGAGGGAACAAAGGCAGGAAAGAACGAGAGGGAAAAAGTGTCCAGTGCACTCTATCACGACTGAATCCTCTCAGCTCCCCCAAATGGCGTCTGCTCTGCCTAGTGTCCAGTCCAACTCCGAACTCTTCTTCTTCTAACGACCTTTGACACTCGTGGCGGGGACGTGATGACGTCACTGCGCTTCAGTCTTAGAAAACTAATTTTTATATAAGTTAATATTTTGAATAACTCGGTCAATACCAGTCCGATTTTCGCCAAATAAAGGTTCCCGTTATCCACAGATACCCCTGTATCCTCCTAGAGGCGAAGTCAGGTTGAATTTCGCAAAAAATAAAGTCCTTCGGCGACGAAAATTTAACACGGTGTTTTCCTATGTAACTTTACCCTGAGGTAATTTTACCAAAAATCCCCGAAATTTCACGGGTCGAGCCCTATTGAGTGCCTGCGGCCTCTCAAGTACCTTCACAGAGTCGGGCTAGAGTCAAGCTCAAAAGGGTTTTCTTTCCCCACTGATTTCCCCAAGTTTCTTTCCCCAAGCCCGTTCCCTTGGCTGTGGGTTCGCTGGATAGTAGATAGGGACAGTGGGAATCTCGTTCATCCATTCATGCGCGTCACTGGTTAGATGACGAAATGAATGAATTTCATTCATTTGCGCTGCATGATTTTTAGGGTGACATAGTCACAATTTCGGTCTTCGAGGCCGGCCGATAGGCAAAGTGTGACCAGAAGGGACGAGGTTCTCCTGACCACGTGGCCCTCGACTTGGTGGGGTTTGTCCGCACAATGTGGGCGCATCAGGATGAACTTTAGCCGGGGAGCGTTTGGGCGCGAGGCGCGTTTGGGCGCCCCGGTCTGATACTGCCGCCCACGCGCATAACAACGTGTGAGTGCACGTGGGTCCCGGCGGTCCCACTGGCCTAGCGTTACCATGTTTAGACAGCGAAATCCATCCCCGGGCACCGGCACCTACTCCCGGAAGTTTGAGAGAATAGCGGCGCCAGGCACGGTAGGACACCCGCGGAGCCCTGGTGGACCAGGGATGCGCGAGCCTACGCGTTAGCGTGCTACGGCGGAATCAACGGCTTCGGCCACGGCCGGGCTGATACTCGGCCCGGTCGCACCGGAAATGAACTGGTTCGACGCCCGCGCTGGAGAGGTCGCGGGCGACTGAGATGTATTAACAAATTAATTAATTAATTAATTTGAGACGTCCAATTTCTAGTGTTTGGAAATTTGGGAGAGCTTGACCCTAGCCTTTCCCTTGCGAGGGCAAGGAGGAACTTAACACTTAACACTTAAGCTTAGCTTGAAGTACACCCTGACCAGCGCTCACGGTGGGACGGCAAGGCAACCGGAAGGGACGAGGTTCTCCTGACCACGTGGCCCTCGATCTGGGAAGCGAGAGGCATT
>NC_136267.1:81383011-81492871 GCF_964187855.1 Myxine glutinosa | reverse complement strand
GTTGAAAAACCACTTTTTGCACTTGTGTTAGTGTTGAAAAACCACTTTTCGCACTTGTGTTGGTGCAGGAAACCACTTTTGCACTTGTATTAGTGTGGCAAAACTACTTTTCGCACTTGTGTTAGTGTTGAAAAACCACTTTTCGCACTTGTGTTAGTGTTGAAAAACCACTTTTCGCCCTTGTGCTGGTGCAGGAAACCACTTTTGCACTTGTATTAGTGTGGAAAAAACACTTTTTGCACTTGTGATAGTGTTGAAAAACCACTTTTCGCACTTGTGTTAGTGTTGAAAAACCACTTTTCGCACTTGTGTTAGTGTTGAAAAACCACTTTTCGCACTTGTGTTGGTGCAGGAAACCACTTTTGCACTTGTATTAGTGTGGAAAATACACTTTTCGCACTTGTGTTAGTGTTGAAAAACCACTTTCAGCACTTGTGTTAGTGTTGAAAAACCACTTTTCGCACTTGTGTTGGTGCAGGAAACCACTTTTTGCACTTGTATTAGTGTGGAAAAAACACTTTTTGCACTTGTGATAGTGTTGAAAAACCACTTTTTGCACTTGTGTTAGTGTTGAAAAACCACTTTTCGCACTTGTGTTGGTGCAGGAAACCACTTTTGCACTTGTATTAGTGTGGCAAAACTACTTTTCGCACTTGTGTTAGTGTTGAAAAACCACTTTTCGCACTTGTGTTAGTGTTGAAAAACCACTTTTCGCCCTTGTGCTGGTGCAGGAAACCACTTTTGCACTTGTATTAGTGTGGAAAAAACACTTTTTGCACTTGTGATAGTGTTGAAAAACCACTTTTCGCACTGGTGTTAGTGTTGAAAAACCACTTTTCGCACTTGTGTTAGTGTTGAAAAACCACTTTTCGCACTTGTGTTGGTGCAGGAAACCACTTTTGCACTTGTATTAGTGTGGAAAAAACACTTTTCGCACTTGTGTTAGTGTTGAAAAACCACTTTTCACACTTGTGTTAGTGTTGAAAAACCACTTTTCGCACTTGTGTTGGTGCAGGAAACCACTTTTGCACTTGTATTAGTGTGGAAAATCACTTTTCGCACTTGTGTTAGTGTTGAAAAACCACTTTTCGCACTTGTGTTAGTGTTGAAAAACCACTTTTCGCACTTGTGTTAGTGTTGAAAAACCACTTTTCGCACTTGTGTTAGTGTTGAAAAACCACTTTTCGCACTTGTGTTGGTGCAGGAAACCACTTTTGCACTTGTATTAGTGTGGAAAAAACACTTTTCGCACTTGTGTTAGTGTTGAAAAACACTTTTCGCACTTGTGTTAGTGTTGAAAAACCACTTTTCGCAATTGTGTTGGTGCAGGAAACCACTTTTGCACTTGTATTAGTGTGGAAAAAACACTTTTCGCACATGTGTTAGTGTTGAAAAACCACTTTCCGCACTTGTGTTAGTGTTGAAAAACCACTTTTCGCACTTGTGTTGGCGCAGGAAACCACTTTTTGCACTTGTATTAGTGTGGAAAAAACACTTTTTGCACTTGTGATAGTGTTGAAAAACCACTTTTTGCACTTGTGTTAGTGTTGAAAAACCACTTTTCGCACTTGTGTTGGTGCAGGAAACCACTTTTGCACTTGTATTAGTGTGGCAAAACTACTTTTCGCACTTGTGTTAGTGTTGAAAAACCACTTTTCGCACTTGTGTTAGTGTTGAAAAACCACTTTTCGCACTTGTGCTGGTGCAGGAAACCACTTTTGCACTTGTATTAGTGTGGAAAAAACACTTTTTGCACTTGTGATAGTGTTGAAAAACCACTTTTCGCACTTGTGTTAGTGTTGAAAAACCACTTTTTGCACTTGTGTTAATGTTGAAAAACAACTTTTCGCACTTGTGTTAGTGTTGAAAAACCACTTTTCGCACTTGTGTTGGTGCAGGAAACCACGTTTGCACTTGTATTAGTGTGGAAAAAACACTTTTCGCACTTGTGTTAGTGTTGAAAAACCACTTTTCGCACTTGTGTTAGTGTTGAAAAACCACTTTTTGCACTTGTATTAGTGTGGAAAAAACACTTTTTGCACTTGTGATAGTGTTGAAAAACCACTTTTCGCACTTGTGTTAGTGTTGAAAAACCACTTTTCGCACTTGTGTTAGTGTTGAAAAACCACTTTTCGCACTTGTGTTAGTGTTGAAAAACCACTTTTCGCACTTGTGTTGGTGCAGGAAACCACTTTTGCACTTGTATTAATTAGTGTGGAAAATCACTTTTCGCACTTGTGTTAGTGTTGAAAAACCACTTTTCGCACTTGTGTTAGTGTTGAAAAACCACTTTTCGCACTTGTGTTGGTGCAGGAAACCACTTTTGCACTTGTATTAGTGTGGAAAAAACACTTTTTGCACTTGTGATAGTGTTGAAAACCCACTTTTCGCACTTGTGTCGGTGCAGGAAACCACTTTTGCACTTGTATTAGTGTGGAAAAAACACTTTTCGCACTTGTGTTAGTGTTGAAAAACCACTTTTTGCACTTGTGTTAGTGTTGAAAATCCACTTTTCGCACTTGTGTTGGTGCAGGAAACCACTTTTGCACTTGTATTAGTGTGGAAAAATCACTTTTCGCACTTGTGTTAGTGTTGAAAAACCACTTTTCGCACTTGTGCTGGTGCAGGAAACCACTTTTGCACTTGTATTAGTGTGGAAAAAACACTTTTTGCACTTGTGATAGTGTTGAAAAAATACTTTTCGCACTTGCGTTAGTGTTGAAAAACCACTTTTCGCACTTGTGTTGGTGCAGGAAACCACTTTTGCACTTGTATTAGTGTGGAAAAAACACTTTTTGCACTTGTGTTAGTGTTGAAAAACCACTTTTCGCACTTGTGTTAGTGTTGAAAAACCACTTTTCGCACTTGTGTTAGTGTTGAAAAACCACTTTTCGTACTTGTGTTAGTGTTAAAAAACCACTTTTCGCACTTGTGTTGGTGCAGGAAACCACTTTTGCACTTGTATTAGTGTGGAAAAAACACTTTTCGCACTTGTGTTAGTGTTGAAAAACCACTTTTCGCACTTGTGTTAGTGTTGAAAAACCACTTTTGGCACTTGTGTTGGTGCAGGAAACCACTTTTTGCACTTGTATTAGTGTGGAAAAAACACTTTTTGCACTTGTGATAGTGTTGAAAAACCACTTTTTGCACTTGTGTTAGTGTTGAAAAACCACTTTTCGCACTTGTGTTGGTGCAGGAAACCACTTTTGCACTTGTATTAGTGTGGCAAAACCACTTTTCGCACTTGTGTTAGTGTTGAAAAACCACTTTTCGCACTTGTGTTAGTGTTGAAAAACCACTTTTCGCACTTGTGCTGGTGCAGGAAACCACTTTTGCACTTGTATTAGTGTGGAAAAAACACTTTTTGCACTTGTGATAGTGTTGAAAAACTACTTTTCGCACTTGTGTTAGTGTTGAAAAACCACTTTTTGCACTTGTGTTGGTGCAGGAAACCACTTTTGCACTTGTATTAGTGTGGAAAAAACACTTTTTGCACTTGTGTTAGTGTTGAAAAACCACTTTTCACACTTGTGTTAGGGTTGAAAAACCACTTTTCGCACTTGTGTTGGTGCAGGAAACCACTTTTGCACTTGTATTAGTGTGGAAAAAACACTTTTCGCACTTGTGTTAGTGTTGAAAAACCACTTTTCGCACTTGTGTTAGTGTTGAAAAACCACTTTTCGCACTTGTGTTGGTGCAGGAAACCACTTTTGCACTTGTATTAGTGTGGAAAAAACACTTTTCGCACTTGTGTTAGTGTTGAAAAACCACTTTTCGCACTTGTGTTAGTGTTGAAAAACCACTTTTTGCACTTGTATTAGTGTGGAAAAAACACTTTTTGCACTTGTGATAGTGTTGAAAAACCACTTTTCGCACTTGTGTTAGTGTTGAAAAACCACTTTTCGCACTTGTGTTAGTGTTGAAAAACCACTTTTCGCACTTGTGTTAGTGTTGAAAAACCACTTTTCGCACTTGTGTTGGTGCAGGAAACCACTTTTGCACTTGTATTAATTAGTGTGGAAAATCACTTTTCGCACTTGTGTTAGTGTTGAAAAACCACTTTTCGCACTTGTGTTAGTGTTGAAAAACCACTTTTCGCACTTGTGTTGGTGCAGGAAACCACTTTTGCACTTGTATTAGTGTGGAAAAAACACTTTTTGCACTTGTGATAGTGTTGAAAACCCACTTTTCGCACTTGTGTCGGTGCAGGAAACCACTTTTGCACTTGTATTAGTGTGGAAAAAACACTTTTCGCACTTGTGTTAGTGTTGAAAAACCACTTTTTGCACTTGTGTTAGTGTTGAAAATCCACTTTTCGCACTTGTGTTGGTGCAGGAAACCACTTTTGCACTTGTATTAGTGTGGAAAAATCACTTTTCGCACTTGTGTTAGTGTTGAAAAACCACTTTTCGCACTTGTGTTAGTGTTGAAAAACCACTTTTCGCACTTGTGTTAGTGTTGAAAAACCACTTTTCGCACATGTGTTGGTGCAGGAAACCACTTTTGCACTTGTATTAGTGTGGAAAAACCACTTTTCGCACTTGTGTTAGTGTTGAAAAACCACTTTTCGCACTTGTGTTAGTGTTGAAAAACCACTTTTCGCACTTGTGTTCGTGTTGAAAAACCACTTTTCGCACTTGTGTTAGTGTTGAAAAACCACTTTTCGCACATGTGTTGGTGCAGGAAACCACTTTTGCACTTGTATTAGTGTGGAAAAAACACTTTTCGCACTTGTGTTAGTGTTGAAAAACCACTTTTCGCACTTGTGTTAGTGTTGAAAAACCACTTTTCGCACTTGTGTTGGTGCAGGAATCCACTTTTGCACTTGTATTAGTGTGGAAAAACCACTTTTCGCACTTGTGTTAGTGCAGGAAACCACTTTTGCACTTGTATTAGTGTGGAAAAACCACTTTTCGCACTTGTGTTAGTGTTGAAAAACCACTTTTCACACTTGTGTTAGTGTTGAAAAACCACTTTTCGCACTTGTGTTAGTGTTGAAAAACCACTTTTCGCACTTGTGTTGGTGCAGGAAACCACTTTTGCACTTGTATTAGTGTGGAAAAAACACTTTTGGCACTTGTGTTAGTGTTGAAAAACCACTTTTCGCACTTGTGTTGGTGCAGGAAACCACTTTTGCACTTGTATTAGTGTGGAAAATACACTTTTCGCACTTGTGTTAGTGTTGAAAAACCACTTTCAGCACTTGTGTTAGTGTTGAAAAACCACTTTTCGCACTTGTGTTGGTGCAGGAAACCACTTTTTGCACTTGTATTAGTGTGGAAAAAACACTTTTTGCACTTGTGATAGTGTTGAAAAACCACTTTTTGCACTTGTGTTAGTGTTGAAAAACCACTTTTCGCACTTGTGTTGGTGCAGGAAACCACTTTTGCACTTGTATTAGTGTGGCAAAACTACTTTTCGCACTTGTGTTAGTGTTGAAAAACCACTTTTCGCACTTGTGTTAGTGTTGAAAAACCACTTTTCGCCCTTGTGCTGGTGCAGGATACCACTTTTGCACTTGTATTAGTGTGGAAAAAACACTTTTTGCACTTGTGATAGTGTTGAAAAACCACTTTTCGCACTGGTGTTAGTGTTGAAAAACCACTTTTCGCACTTGTGTTAGTGTTGAAAAACCACTTTTCGCACTTGTGTTGGTGCAGGAAACCACTTTTGCACTTGTATTAGTGTGGAAAAAACACTTTTCGCACTTGTGTTAGTGTTGAAAAACCACTTTTCACACTTGTGTTAGTGTTGAAAAACCACTTTTCGCACTTGTGTTGGTGCAGGAAACCACTTTTGCACTTGTATTAGTGTGGAAAATCACTTTTCGCACTTGTGTTAGTGTTGAAAAACCACTTTTCGCACTTGTGTTAGTGTTGAAAAACCACTTTTCGCACTTGTGTTAGTGTTGAAAAACCACTTTTCGCACTTGTGTTAGTGTTGAAAAACCACTTTTCGCACTTGTGTTGGTGCAGGAAACCACTTTTGCACTTGTATTAGTGTGGAAAAAACACTTTTCGCACTTGTGTTAGTGTTGAAAAACCACTTTTCGCACTTGTGTTAGTGTTGAAAAACCACTTTTCGCAATTGTGTTGGTGCAGGAAACCACTTTTGCACTTGTATTAGTGTGGAAAAAACACTTTTCGCACATGTGTTAGTGTTGAAAAACCACTTTCCGCACTTGTGTTAGTGTTGAAAAACCACTTTTCGCACTTGTGTTGGCGCAGGAAACCACTTTTTGCACTTGTATTAGTGTGGAAAAAACACTTTTCGCACTTGTGTTAGTGTTGAAAAACCACTTTTTGCACTTGTATTAGTGTGGAAAAAACACTTTTTGCACTTGTGATAGTGTTGAAAAACCACTTTTCGCACTTGTGTTAGTGTTGAAAAACCACTTTTCGCACTTGTGTTAGTGTTGAAAAACCACTTTTCGCACTTGTGTTAGTGTTGAAAAACCACTTTTCGCACTTGTGTTGGTGCAGGAAACCACTTTTGCACTTGTATTAATTAGTGTGGAAAATCACTTTTCGCACTTGTGTTAGTGTTGAAAAACCACTTTTCGCACTTGTGTTAGTGTTGAAAAACCACTTTTCGCACTTGTGTTGGTGCAGGAAACCACTTTTGCACTTGTATTAGTGTGGAAAAAACACTTTTTGCACTTGTGATAGTGTTGAAAACCCACTTTTCGCACTTGTGTCGGTGCAGGAAACCACTTTTGCACTTGTATTAGTGTGGAAAAAACACTTTTCGCACTTGTGTTAGTGTTGAAAAACCACTTTTTGCACTTGTGTTAGTGTTGAAAATCCACTTTTCGCACTTGTGTTGGTGCAGGAAACCACTTTTGCACTTGTATTAGTGTGGAAAAATCACTTTTCGCACTTGTGTTAGTGTTGAAAAACCACTTTTCGCACTTGTGTTAGTGTTGAAAAACCACTTTTCGCACTTGTGTTAGTGTTGAAAAACCACTTTTCGCACATGTGTTGGTGCAGGAAACCACTTTTGCACTTGTATTAGTGTGGAAAAACCACTTTTCGCACTTGTGTTAGTGTTGAAAAACCACTTTTCGCACTTGTGTTAGTGTTGAAAAACCACTTTTCGCACTTGTGTTCATGTTGAAAAACCACTTTTCGCACTTGTGTTAGTGTTGAAAAACCACTTTTCGCACATGTGTTGGTGCAGGAAACCACTTTTGCACTTGTATTAGTGTGGAAAAAACACTTTTTGCACTTGTGTTAGTGTTGAAAAACCACTTTTCGCACTTGTGTTAGTGTTGAAAAACCACTTTTCGCACTTGTGTTGGTGCAGGAAACCACTTTTGCACTTGTATTAGTGTGGAAAAACCACTTTTCGCACTTGTGTTAGTGCAGGAAACCACTTTTGCACTTGTATTAGTGTGGAAAAACCACTTTTCGCACTTGTGTTAGTGTTGAAAAACCACTTTTCGCACTTGTGTTAGTGTTGAAAAACCACTTTTCGCACTTGTGTTAGTGTTGAAAAACCACTTTTCACACTTGTGTTGGTGCAGGAAACCACTTTTGCACTTGTATTAGTGTGGAAAAAACACTTTTGGCACTTGTGTTAGTGTTGAAAAACCACATTTCGCACTTGTGTTAGTGTTGAAAAACCACTTTTCGCACTTGGGTTGGTGCAGGAAACCACTTTTGCACTTGTATTAGTGTGGAAAAACCACTTTTCGCACTTGTGTTAGTGTTGGAAAACCACTTTTCACACTTGTGTTAGTGTTGAAAAAATACTTTTCGCACTTGTGTTAGTGTTGAAAAACCACTTTTCGCACTTGTGTTAGTGTTGAAAAACCACTTTTCGCACTTGTGTTGGTGCAGGAAACCACTTTTGCACTTGTATTAGTGTGGAAAAAACACTTTTCACACTTGTGTTAGTGTTGAAAAACCACTTTTCGCACTTGTGTTAGTGTTGAAAAACCACTTTTCGCACTTGTGTTGGTGCAGGAAACCACTTTTTGCACTTGTATTAGTGTGGCAAAAACACTTTTTGCACTTGTGATAGTGTTGAAAAACCACTTTTTGCACTTGTGTTAGTGTTGAAAAACCACTTTTCGCACTTGTGTTGGTGCAGGAAACCACTTTTGCACTTGTATTAGTGTGGCAAAACTACTTTTCGCACTTGTGTTAGTGTTGAAAAACCACTTTTCGCACTTGTGTTAGTGTTGAAAAACCACTTTTCGCCCTTGTGCTGGTGCAGGAAACCACTTTTGCACTTGTATTAGTGTGGAAAAAACACTTTTTGCACTTGTGATAGTGTTGAAAAACCACTTTTCGCACTTGTGTTAGTGTTGAAAAACCACTTTTCGCACTTGTGTTAGTGTTGAAAAACCACTTTTCGCACTTGTGTTGGTGCAGGAAACCACTTTTGCACTTGTATTAGTGTGGAAAATACACTTTTCGCACTTGTGTTAGTGTTGAAAAACCACTTTCAGCACTTGTGTTAGTGTTGAAAAACCACTTTTCGCACTTGTGTTGGTGCAGGAAACCACTTTTTGCACTTGTATTAGTGTGGAAAAAACACTTTTTGCACTTGTGATAGTGTTGAAAAACCACTTTTTGCACTTGTGTTAGTGTTGAAAAACCACTTTTCGCACTTGTGTTGGTGCAGGAAACCACTTTTGCACTTGTATTAGTGTGGCAAAACTACTTTTCGCACTTGTGTTAGTGTTGAAAAACCACTTTTCGCACTTGTGTTAGTGTTGAAAAACCACTTTTCGCCCTTGTGCTGGTGCAGGAAACCACTTTTGCACTTGTATTAGTGTGGAAAATCACTTTTCGCACTTCTGTTAGTGTTGAAAAACCACTTTTCGCACTTGTGTTAGTGTTGAAAAACCACTTTTCGCACTTGTGTTAGTGTTGAAAAACCACTTTTCGCACTTGTGTTAGTGTTGAAAAACCACTTTTCGCACTTGTGTTGGTGCAGGAAACCACTTTTGCACTTGTATTAGTGTGGAAAAAACACTTTTCGCACTTGTGTTAGTGTTGAAAAACCACTTTTCGCACTTGTGTTAGTGTTGAAAAACCACTTTTCGCACTTGTGTTGGTGCAGGAAACCACTTTTGCACTTGTATGAGTGTGGAAAAAACACTTTTCGCACATGTGTTAGTGTTGAAAAACCACTTTCCGCACTTGTGTTAGTGTTGAAAAACCACTTTTCGCACTTGTGTTGGCGCAGGAAACCACTTTTTGCACTTGTATTAGTGTGGAAAAAACACTTTTTGCACTTGTGATAGTGTTGAAAAACCACTTTTTGCACTTGTGTTAGTGTTGAAAAACCACTTTTCGCACTTGTGTTGGTGCAGGAAACCACTTTTGCACTTGTATTAGTGTGGCAAAACTACTTTTCGCACTTGTGTTAGTGTTGAAAAACCACTTTTCGCACTTGTGTTAGTGTTGAAAAACCACTTTTCGCACTTGTGCTGGTGCAGGAAACCACTTTTGCACTTGTATTAGTGTGGAAAAAACACTTTTTGCACTTGTATTAGTGTGGAAAAACCACTTTTCGCACTTGTGTTAGTGTTGAAAAACCACTTTTTGCACTTGTGTTAATGTTGAAAAACCACTTTTCGCACTTGTTTTGGTGCAGGAAACCACTTTTGCACTTGTATTAGTGTGGAAAAAACACTTTTTGCACTTGTGATAGTGTTGAAAAACCACTTTTCGCACTTGTGTTAGTGTTGAAAAACCACTTTTTGCACTTGTGTTGGTGCAGGACACCACTTTTGCACTTGTATTAGTGTGGAAAAAACACTTTTTGCACTTGTATTAGTGTTGAAAAACCACTTTTCGCACTTGTGTTAGTGTTGAAAAACCACTTTTCGCACTTGTGTTGGTGCAGGAAACCACTTTTGCACTTGTATTAGTGTGGAAAATCACTTTTCGCACTTGTGTTAGTGTTGAAAAACCACTTTTCGCACTTGTGTTAGTGTTGAAAAACCACTTTTCGCACTTGTGTTAGTGTTGAAAAACCACTTTTCGCACTTGTGTTAGTGTTGAAAAACCACTTTTCGCACTTGTGTTGGTGCAGGAAACCACTTTTGCACTTGTATTAGTGTGGAAAAAACACTTTTCGCACTTGTGTTAGTGTTGAAAAACCACTTTTCGCACTTGTGTTAGTGTTGAAAAACCACTTTTCGCAATTGTGTTGGTGCAGGAAACCACTTTTGCACTTGTATTAGTGTGGAAAAAACACTTTTCGCACATGTGTTAGTGTTGAAAAACCACTTTCCGCACTTGTGTTAGTGTTGAAAAACCACTTTTCGCACTTGTGTTGGCGCAGGAAACCACTTTTTGCACTTGTATTAGTGTGGAAAAAACACTTTTCGCACTTGTGTTAGTGTTGAAAAACCACTTTTTGCACTTGTATTAGTGTGGAAAAAACACTTTTTGCACTTGTGATAGTGTTGAAAAACCACTTTTCGCACTTGTGTTAGTGTTGAAAAACCACTTTTCGCACTTGTGTTAGTGTTGAAAAACCACTTTTCGCACTTGTGTTAGTGTTGAAAAACCACTTTTCGCACTTGTGTTGGTGCAGGAAACCACTTTTGCACTTGTATTAATTAGTGTGGAAAATCACTTTTCGCACTTGTGTTAGTGTTGAAAAACCACTTTTCGCACTTGTGTTAGTGTTGAAAAACCACTTTTCGCACTTGTGTTGGTGCAGGAAACCACTTTTGCACTTGTATTAGTGTGGAAAAAACACTTTTTGCACTTGTGATAGTGTTGAAAACCCACTTTTCGCACTTGTGTCGGTGCAGGAAACCACTTTTGCACTTGTATTAGTGTGGAAAAAACACTTTTCGCACTTGTGTTAGTGTTGAAAAACCACTTTTTGCACTTGTGTTAGTGTTGAAAATCCACTTTTCGCACTTGTGTTGGTGCAGGAAACCACTTTTGCACTTGTATTAGTGTGGAAAAATCACTTTTCGCACTTGTGTTAGTGTTGAAAAACCACTTTTCGCACTTGTGTTAGTGTTGAAAAACCACTTTTCGCACTTGTGTTAGTGTTGAAAAACCACTTTTCGCACATGTGTTGGTGCAGGAAACCACTTTTGCACTTGTATTAGTGTGGAAAAACCACTTTTCGCACTTGTGTTAGTGTTGAAAAACCACTTTTCGCACTTGTGTTAGTGTTGAAAAACCACTTTTCGCACTTGTGTTCGTGTTGAAAAACCACTTTTCGCACTTGTGTTAGTGTTGAAAAACCACTTTTCGCACATGTGTTGGTGCAGGAAACCACTTTTGCACTTGTATTAGTGTGGAAAAAACACTTTTTGCACTTGTGTTAGTGTTGAAAAACCACTTTTCGCACTTGTGTTAGTGTTGAAAAACCACTTTTCGCACTTGTGTTGGTGCAGGAAACCACTTTTGCACTTGTATTAGTGTGGAAAAACCACTTTTCGCACTTGTGTTAGTGCAGGAAACCACTTTTGCACTTGTATTAGTGTGGAAAAACCACTTTTCGCACTTGTGTTAGTGTTGAAAAACCACTTTTCGCACTTGTGTTAGTGTTGAAAAACCACTTTTCGCACTTGTGTTAGTGTTGAAAAACCACTTTTCACACTTGTGTTGGTGCAGGAAACCACTTTTGCACTTGTATTAGTGTGGAAAAAACACTTTTGGCACTTGTGTTAGTGTTGAAAAACCACATTTCGCACTTGTGTTAGTGTTGAAAAACCACTTTTCGCACTTGGGTTGGTGCAGGAAACCACTTTTGCACTTGTATTAGTGTGGAAAAACCACTTTTCGCACTTGTGTTAGTGTTGGAAAACCACTTTTCACACTTGTGTTAGTGTTGAAAAAATACTTTTCGCACTTGTGTTAGTGTTGAAAAACCACTTTTCGCACTTGTGTTAGTGTTGAAAAACCACTTTTCGCACTTGTGTTGGTGCAGGAAACCACTTTTGCACTTGTATTAGTGTGGAAAAAACACTTTTCACACTTGTGTTAGTGTTGAAAAACCACTTTTCGCACTTGTGTTAGTGTTGAAAAACCACTTTTCGCACTTGTGTTGGTGCAGGAAACCACTTTTTGCACTTGTATTAGTGTGGAAAAAACACTTTTTGCACTTGTGATAGTGTTGAAAAACCACTTTTTGCACTTGTGTTAGTGTTGAAAAACCACTTTTCGCACTTGTGTTGGTGCAGGAAACCACTTTTGCACTTGTATTAGTGTGGCAAAACTACTTTTCGCACTTGTGTTAGTGTTGAAAAACCACTTTTCGCACTTGTGTTAGTGTTGAAAAACCACTTTTCGCCCTTGTGCTGGTGCAGGAAACCACTTTTGCACTTGTGTTAGTGTTGAAAAACCACTTTTCGCACTTGTGTTAGTGTTGAAAAACCACTTTTCGCACTTGTGTTGGTGCAGGAAACCACTTTTGCACTTGTATGAGTGTGGAAAAAACACTTTTCGCACATGTGTTAGTGTTGAAAAACCACTTTCCGCACTTGTGTTAGTGTTGAAAAACCACTTTTCGCACTTGTGTTGGCGCAGGAAACCACTTTTTGCACTTGTATTAGTGTGGAAAAAACACTTTTTGCACTTGTGATAGTGTTGAAAAACCACTTTTTGCACTTGTGTTAGTGTTGAAAAACCACTTTTCGCACTTGTGTTGGTGCAGGAAACCACTTTTGCACTTGTATTAGTGTGGCAAAACTACTTTTTGCACTTGTGATAGTGTTGAAAAACCACTTTTCGCACTTGTGTTAGTGTTGAAAAACCACTTTTTGCACTTGTGTTAATGTTGAAAAACCACTTTTCGCACTTGTTTTGGTGCAGGAAACCACTTTTGCACTTGTGATAGTGTTGAAAAACCACTTTTCGCACTTGTGTTAGTGTTGAAAAACCACTTTTTGCACTTGTGTTAATGTTGAAAAACCACTTTTCGCACTTGTTTTGGTGCAGGAAACCACTTTTGCACTTGTATTAGTGTGGAAAAAACACTTTTTGCACTTGTGATAGTGTTGAAAAACCACTTTTCGCACTTGTGTTAGTGTTGAAAAACCACTTTTTGCACTTGTGTTGGTGCAGGACACCACTTTTGCACTTGTATTAGTGTGGAAAAAACACTTTTTGCACTTGTATTAGTGTTGAAAAACCACTTTTCGCACTTGTGTTAGTGTTGAAAAACCACTTTTCGCACTTGTGTTGGTGCAGGAAACCACTTTTGCACTTGTATTAGTGTGGAAAAAACACTTTTCGCACTTGTGTTAGTGTTGAAAAACCACTTTTCGCACTTGTGTTAGTGTTGAAAAACCACTTTTCGCACTTGTGTTGGTGCAGGAAACCACTTTTGCACTTGTATTAGTGTGGAAAAAACACTTTTTGCACTTGTGATAGTGTTGAAAACCCACTTTTCGCACTTGTGTCGGTGCAGGAAACCACTTTTAGAATTGTATTAGTGTGGAAAAAACACTTTTTGCACTTGTGTTAGTGTTGAAAAACCACTTTTCGCACTTGTGTTAGTGTTGAAAAACCACTTTTCGCCCTTGTGCTGGTGCAGGAAACCACTTTTGCACTTGTATTAGTGTGGAAAAAACACTTTTCGCACTTGTGTTAGTGTTGAAAAACCACTTTCCGCACTTGTGTTAGTGTTGAAAAACCACTTTTCGCACTTGTGTTGGTGCAGGAAACCACTTTTTGCACTTGTATTAGTGTGGAAAAAGCACTTTTTGCACTTGTGATAGTGTTGAAAAACCACTTTTTGCACTTGTGTTAGTGTTGAAAAACCACTTTTCGTACTTGTGTTGGTGCAGGAAACCACTTTTGCACTTGTATTAGTGTGGCAAAACTACTTTTCGCACTTGTGTTAGTGTTGAAAAACCACTTTTTGCACTTGTGTTGGTGCAGGACACCACTTTTGCACTTGTATTAGTGTGGAAAAAACACTTTTTGCACTTGTATTAGTCTTGAAAAACCACTTTTCGCACTTGTGTTAGTGTTGAAAAACCACTTTTCGCACTTGTGTTGGTGCAGGAAACAACTTTTGCACTTGTATTAGTGTGGAAAAAACACTTTTCGCACTTGTGTTAGTGTTGAAAAACCACTTTTCGCACTTGTGTTAGTGTTGAAAAACCACTTTTCGCACTTGTGTTGGTGCAGGAAACCACTTTTGCACTTGTATTAGTGTGGAAAAACCACTTTTCGCACTTGTGTTAGTGTTGAAAAACCACTTTTCGCAATTGTGTTAGTGTTGAAAAACCACTTTTCGCACTTGTGTTAGTGTTGAAAAACCACTTTTCGCACTTGTGTTAGTGTTGAAAAACCACTTTTCGCACTTGTGTTGGTGCAGGAAACCACTTTTGCACTTGTATTAGTGTGGAAAAACCACTTTTCGCACTTGTGTTAGTGTTGAAAAACCACTTTTCGCACTTGTGTTAACGTTGAAAAACCACTTTTCGCACTTGTGTTAGTGTTGAAAAACCACTTTTCGCACTTGTGTTAGTGTTGAAAAACCACTTTTCGCACTTGTGTTGGTGCAGGAAACCACTTTTGCACTTGTATTAGTGTGGAAAAAACACTTTTCGCAGTTGTGTTAGTGTTGAAAAACCACTTTTCGCACTTGTGTTGGTGCAGGAAACCACTTTTGCACTTGTGTTAGTGTTGAAAAACCACTTTTCGCAGTTGTGTTAGTGTTGAAAAACCACTTTTCGCACTTGTGTTGGTGCAGGAAACCACTTTTGCACTTGTATTAGTGTGGAAAAAACACTTTTTGCACTTGTGTTAGTGTTGAAAAACCACTTTTCGCACTTGTGTTAGTGTTGAAAAACCACTTTTCGCACTTGTGTTGGTGCAGGAAACCACTTTTTGCACTTGTATTAGTGTGGAAAAAACACTTTTTGCACTTGTGATAGTGTTGAAAAACCACTTTTTGCACTTGTGTTAGTGTTGAAAAACCACTTTTCGCACTTGTGTTGGTGCAGGAAACCACTTTTGCACTTGTATTAGTGTGGCAAAACCACTTTTCGCACTTGTGTTAGTGTTGAAAAACCACTTTTTGCACTTGTGTTAGTGTTGAAAAACCACTTTTCGCACTTGTATTAGTGCAGGAAACCACTTTTGCACTTGTATTAGTGTGGAAAAAACACTTTTTGCACTTGTGATAGTGTTGAAAAACCACTTTTCGCACTTGTGTTAGTGTTGAAAAACCACTTTTCGCACTTGTGTTAGTGTTGAAAAACCACTTTTCGCACTTGTGTTAGTGTTGAAAAACCATTTTTCGCACTTGTGTTAGTGTTGAAAAACCACTTTTCGCACTTGTGTTAGTGGTGAAAAACCACTTTTCGCACTTGTGTTAGTGTTGAAAAACCACTTTTCGCACTTGTGCTGGTGCAGGAAACCACTTTTGCACTTGTATTAGTGTGGAAAAAACACTTTTTGCACTTGTGATAGTGTTGAAAAACCACTTTTCGCACTTGTGTTAGTGTTGAAAAACCACTTTTCGCACTTGTGTTAGTGTTGAAAAACCACTTTTTGCACTTGTGTTGGTGCAGGAAACCACTTTTGCACTTGTATTAGTGTGGCAAAAACACTTTTTGCACTTGTGATAGTGTTGAAAAACCACTTTTCGCACTTGTGTTAGTGTTGAAAAACCACTTTTCGCACTTGTGTTGGTGCAGGAAACCACTTTTGCACTTGTATTAGTGTGAAAAAAACACTTTTTGCACTTGTACTAGTGTTGAAAAACCACTTTTCGCACTTGTGTTAGTGTTGAAAAACCACTTTTCGCACTTGTGTTGGTGCAGGAAACCACTTTTGCACTTGTATTAGTGTGGAAAAAACACTTTTCGCAATTGTGTTAGTGTTGAAAAACCACTTTTCGCACTTGTGTTAGTATTGAAAAACCACTTTTAGCACTTGTGTTGGTGCAGGAAACCACTTTTGCACTTGTATTAGTGTGGAAAAACCACTTTTCGCACTTGTGTTAGTGTTGAAAAACCACTTTTCGCACTTGTGTTAGTGTTGAAAAACCACTTTTCGCACTTGTGTTAGTGTTGAAAAACCACTTTTCGCACTTGTGTTAGTGTTGAAAAACCACTTTTCGCACTTGTGTTGGTGCAGGAAACCACTTTTGCACTTGTATTAGTGTGGAAAAAACACTTTTCGCACTTGTGTTAGTGTTGAAAAACCACTTTTCGCACTTGTGTTAGTGTTGAAAAACCACTTTTCGCACTTGTGTTGGTGCAGGAAACCACTTTTTGCACTTGTATTAGTGTGGAAAAAACACTTTTTGCACTTGTGATAGTGTTGAAAAACCACTTATTGCACTTGTGTTAGTGTTGAAAAACCACTTTTCGCACTTGTGTTGGTGCAGGAAACCACTTTTTGCACTTGTATTAGTGTGGAAAAAACACTTTTTGCACTTGTGATAGTGTTGAAAAACCACTTATTGCACTTGTGTTAGTGTTGAAAAACCACTTTTCGCACTTGTGTTGGTGCAGGAAACCACGTTTGCACTTGTATTAGTGTGGCAAAACCACTTTTCACACTTGTGTTAGTGTTGAAAAACCACTTTTCGCACTTGTGTTAGTGTTGAAAAACCACTTTTCGCACTTGTGCTGGTGCAGGAAACCACTTTTGCACTTGTATTAGTGTGGAAAAAACACTTTTCGCACTTGTGTTAGTGTTGAAAAACCACTTTCCGCACTTGTGTTAGTGTTGAAAAACCACTTTTCGCCCTTGTGCTGGTGCAGGAAACCACTTTTGCACTTGTATTAGTGTGGAAAAAACACTTTTCGCACTTGTGTTAGTGTTGAAAAACCACTTTCCGCACTTGCGTTAGTGTTGAAAAACCACTTTTCGCACTTGTGTTGGTGCAGGAAACCACTTTTGCACTTGTATTAGTGTGGAAAAAACACTTTTTGCACTTGTGATAGTGTTGAAAAACCACTTTTCGCACTTGTGTTAGTGTTGAAAAACCACTTTTCGCACTTGTGTTAGTGTTGAAAAACCACTTTTCGCACTTGTGTTGGTGCAGGAAACCACTTTTGCACTTGTATTAGTGTGGAAAAAACACTTTTCGCACTTGTGTTAGTGTTGAAAAACCACTTTTCACACTTGTGTTAGTGTTGAAAAACCACTTTTCGCACTTGTGTTGGTGCAGGAAACCACTTTTGCACTTGTATTAGTGTGGAAAATCACTTTTCGCACTTGTGTTAGTGTTGAAAAACCACTTTTCGCACTTGTGTTAGTGTTGAAAAACCACTTTTCGCACTTGTGTTAGTGTTGAAAAACCACTTTTGCACTTATATTAGTGTGGAAAAAACACTTTTCGCACTTGTATTAGTGTTGAAAAACCACTTTTCGCACTTGTGTTAGTGTTGAAAAACCACTTTTCGCACTTGTGTTGGTGCAGGAAACCACTTTTGCACTTGTATTAGTGTGGAAAAAACACTTTTCGCACTTGTGTTAGTGTTGAAAAACCACTTTTCGCACTTGTGTTAGTGTTGAAAAACCACTTTTCGCACTTGTGTTAGTGTTGAAAAACCACTTTTCGCACTTGTGTTGGTGCAGGAAACCACTTTTGCACTTGTATTAGTGTTGAAAAACCACTTTTCGCACTTGTGTTAGTGTTGAAAAACCACTTTTCGCACTTGTGTTGGTGCAGGAAACCACTTTTGCACTTGTATTGGTGTGGCAAAACCACTTTTCGCACTTGTGTTAGTGTTGAAAAACCACTTTTTGCACTTGTGTTAGTGTTGAAAAACCACTTTTCGCACTTGTGTTAGTGTTGAAAAACCACTTTTCGCACTTGTTTTAGTGTTGTAAAACCACTTTTCGCACTTGTGTTGGTGCAGGAAACCACTTTTGCACTTGTATTAGTGTGGAAAAAACACTTTTCGCACTTGTGTTAGTGTTGAAAAACCACTTTTCGCACTTGTGTTAGTGTTGAAAAACCACTTTTCGCACTTGTGTTGGTGCAGGAAACCACTTTTGCACTTGTATTAGTGTGGAAAAAACACTTTTTGCACTTGTGTTAGTGTTGAAAAACCACTTTTCGCACTTGTGTTAGTGTTGAAAAACCACTTTTCGCACTTGTGTTGGTGCAGGAAACCACTTTTGCACTTGTATTAGTGTGGAAAGACCACTTTTCGCACTTGTGTTAGTGTTGAAAAACCACTTTTCGCACTTGTGTTAGTGTTGAAAAACCACTTTTCGCACTTGTGTTAGTGTTGAAAAACCACTTTTCGCACTTGTGTTAGTGTTGAAAAACCACTTTTCGCACTTGTGTTGGTGCAGGAAACCACTTTTGCACTTGTATTAATGTGGAAAAATCACTTTTCGCACTTGTGTTAGTGTTGAAAAACCACTTTTCGTACTTGTGTTAGTGTTGAAAAACCACTTTTCGCACTTGTGTTGGTGCAGGAAACCACTTTTGCACTTGTATTAGTGTGGAAAAAACACTTTTCGCACTTGTGTTAGTGTTGAAAAACCACTTTTGGCACTTGTGTTAGTGTTGAAAAACCACTTTTGGCACTTGTGTTGGTGCAGGAAACCACTTTTTGCACTTGTATTAGTGTGGAAAAAACACTTTTTGTACTTGTGATAGTGTTGAAAAACCACTTTTTGCACTTGTGTTAGTGTTGAAAAACCACTTTTCGCACTTGTGTTGGTGCAGGAAACCACTTTTGCACTTGTGTTAGTGTTGAAAAACCACTTTTCGCACTTGTGTTAGTGTTGAAAAACCACTTTTCGCACTTGTGTTGGTGCAGGAAACCACTTTTGCACTTGTATTAGTGTGGAAAGACCACTTTTCGCACTTGTGTTAGTGTTGAAAAACCACTTTTCGCACTTGTGTTCGTGTTGAAAAACCACTTTTCGCACTTGTGTTAGTGTTGAAAAACCACTTTTCGCACTTGTGTTAGTGTTGAAAAACCACTTTTCGCACTTGTGTTGGTGCAGGAAACCACTTTTGCACTTGTATTAATGTGGAAAAATCACTTTTCGCACTTGTGTTAGTGTTGAAAAACCACTTTTCGTACTTGTGTTAGTGTTGAAAAACCACTTTTCGCACTTGTGTTGGTGCAGGAAACCACTTTTGCACTTGTATTAGTGTGGAAAAAACACTTTTCGCACTTGTGTTAGTGTTGAAAAACCACTTTTCGCACTTGTGTTAGTGTTGAAAAACCACTTTTGGCACTTGTGTTGGTGCAGGAAACCACTTTTTGCACTTGTATTAGTGTGGAAAAAACACTTTTTGCACTTGTGATAGTGTTGAAAAACCACTTTTTGCACTTGTGTTAGTGTTGAAAAAACACTTTTCGCACTTGTGTTGGTGCAGGAAACCACTTTTGCACTTGTATTAGTGTGGCAAAACCACTTTTCGCACTTGTGTTAGTGTTGAAAAACCACTTTTCGCACTTGTGTTAGTGTTGAAAAACCACTTTTCGCACTTGTGCTGGTGCAGGAAACCACTTTTGCACTTGTATTAGTGTGGAAAAAACACTTTTTGCACTTGTGATAGTGTTGAAAAACTACTTTTCGCACTTGTGTTAGTGTTGAAAAACCACTTTTTGCACTTGTGTTGGTGTAGGAAACCACTTTTGCACTTGTATTAGTGTGGAAAAAACACTTTTTGCACTTGTGTTAGTGTTGAAAAACCACTTTTCGCACTTGTGTTAGTGTTGAAAAACCACTTTTCGCACTTGTGTTGGTGCAGGAAACCACTTTTGCACTTGTATTAGTGTGGAAAAAACACTTTTTGTACTTGTGATAGTGTTGAAAAACCACTTTTTGCACTTGTGTTAGTGTTGAAAAACCACTTTTCGCACTTGTGTTGGTGCAGGAAACCACTTTTGCACTTGTGTTAGTGTTGAAAAACCACTTTTCGCACTTGTGTTAGTGTTGAAAAACCACTTTTCGCACTTGTGTTGGTGCAGGAAACCACTTTTGCACTTGTATTAGTGTGGAAAGACCACTTTTCGCACTTGTGTTAGTGTTGAAAAACCACTTTTCGCACTTGTGTTCGTGTTGAAAAACCACTTTTCGCACTTGTGTTAGTGTTGAAAAACCACTTTTCGCACTTGTGTTAGTGTTGAAAAACCACTTTTCGCACTTGTGTTGGTGCAGGAAACCACTTTTGCACTTGTATTAATGTGGAAAAATCACTTTTCGCACTTGTGTTAGTGTTGAAAAACCACTTTTCGTACTTGTGTTAGTGTTGAAAAACCACTTTTCGCACTTGTGTTGGTGCAGGAAACCACTTTTGCACTTGTATTAGTGTGGAAAAAACACTTTTCGCACTTGTGTTAGTGTTGAAAAACCACTTTTCGCACTTGTGTTAGTGTTGAAAAACCACTTTTGGCACTTGTGTTGGTGCAGGAAACCACTTTTTGCACTTGTATTAGTGTGGAAAAAACACTTTTTGCACTTGTGATAGTGTTGAAAAAACACTTTTTGCACTTGTGTTAGTGTTGAAAAACCACTTTTCGCACTTGTGTTGGTGCAGGAAACCACTTTTGCACTTGTATTAGTGTGGCAAAACCACTTTTCGCACTTGTGTTAGTGTTGAAAAACCACTTTTCGCACTTGTGTTAGTGTTGAAAAACCACTTTTCGCACTTGTGCTGGTGCAGGAAACCACTTTTGCACTTGTATTAGTGTGGAAAAAACACTTTTTGCACTTGTGATAGTGTTGAAAAACTACTTTTCGCACTTGTGTTAGTGTTGAAAAACCACTTTTTGCACTTGTGTTGGTGTAGGAAACCACTTTTGCACTTGTATTAGTGTGGAAAAAACACTTTTTGCACTTGTGTTAGTGTTGAAAAACCACTTTTCGCACTTGTGTTAGTGTTGAAAAACCACTTTTCGCACTTGTGTTGGTGCAGGAAACCACTTTTGCACTTGTATTAGTGTGGAAAAAACACTTTTTGCACTTGTGTTAGTGTTGAAAAACCACTTTTCGCACTTGTGTTAGTGTTGAAAAACCACTTTTCGCACTTGTGTTGGTGCAGGAAACCACTTTTGCACTTGTATTAGTGTGGAAAAAACACTTTTCGCACTTGTGTTAGTGTTGAAAAACCACTTTTCGCACTTGTGTTAGTGTTGAAAAACCACTTTTTGCACTTGTATTAGTGTGGAAAAAACACTTTTTGCACTTGTGATAGTGTTGAAAAACCACTTTTCGCACTTGTGTTAGTGTTGAAAAACCACTTTTCGCACTTGTGTTAGTGTTGAAAAACCACTTTTCGCACTTGTGTTAGTGTTGAAAAACCACTTTTCGCACTTGTGTTGGTGCAGGAAACCACTTTTGCACTTGTATTAGTGTGGAAAATCACTTTTCGCACTTGTGTTAGTGTTGAAAAACCACTTTTCACACTTGTGTTAGTGTTGAAAAACCACTTTTCGCACTTGTGTTGGTGCAGGAAACCACTTTTGCACTTGTATTAGTGTGGAAAAAACACTTTTTGCACTTGTGATAGTGTTGAAAACCCACTTTTCGCACTTGTGTCGGTGCAGGAAACCACTTTTGCACTTGTATTAGTGTGGAAAAAACACTTTTCGCACTTGTGTTAGTGTTGAAAAACCACTTTTTGCACTTGTGTTAGTGTTGAAAATCCACTTTTCGCACTTGTGTTGGTGCAGGAAACCACTTTTGCACTTGTATTAGTGTGGAAAAATCACTTTTCGCACTTGTGTTAGTGTTGAAAAACCACTTTTCGCACTTGTGTTAGTGTTGAAAAACCACTTTTCGCACTTGTGTTAGTGTTGAAAAACCACTTTTCGCACATGTGTTGGTGCAGGAAACCACTTTTGCACTTGTATTAGTGTGGAAAAACCACTTTTCGCACTTGTGTTAGTGTTGAAAAACCACTTTTCGCACTTGTGTTAGTGTTGAAAAACCACTTTTCGCACTTGTGTTCGTGTTGAAAAACCACTTTTCGCACTTGTGTTAGTGTTGAAAAACCACTTTTCGCACATGTGTTGGTGCAGGAAACCACTTTTGCACTTGTATTAGTGTGGAAAAAACACTTTTCGCACTTGTGTTAGTGTTGAAAAACCACTTTTCGCACTTGTGTTAGTGTTGAAAAACCACTTTTCGCACTTGTGTTGGTGCAGGAAACCACTTTTGCACTTGTATTAGTGTGGAAAAAACACTTTTCGCAGTTGTGTTAGTGTTGAAAAACCACTTTTCGCACTTGTGTTGGTGCAGGAAACCACTTTTGCACTTGTGTTAGTGTTGAAAAACCACTTTTCGCAGTTGTGTTAGTGTTGAAAAACCACTTTTCGCACTTGTGTTGGTGCAGGAAACCACTTTTGCACTTGTATTAGTGTGGAAAAAACACTTTTTGCACTTGTGTTAGTGTTGAAAAACCACTTTTCGCACTTGTGTTAGTGTTAAAAAACCACTTTTCGCACTTGTGTTGGTGCAGGAAACCACTTTTTGCACTTGTATTAGTGTGGAAAAAACACTTTTTGCACTTGTGATAGTGTTGAAAAACCACTTTTTGCACTTGTGTTAGTGTTGAAAAACCACTTTTCGCACTTGTGTTGGTGCAGGAAACCACTTTTGCACTTGTATTAGTGTGGCAAAACCACTTTTCGCACTTGTGTTAGTGTTGAAAAACCACTTTTTGCACTTGTGTTAGTGTTGAAAAACCACTTTTCGCACTTGTATTAGTGCAGGAAACCACTTTTGCACTTGTATTAGTGTGGAAAAAACACTTTTTGCACTTGTGATAGTGTTGAAAAACCACTTTTCGCACTTGTGTTAGTGTTGAAAAACCACTTTTCGCACTTGTGTTAGTGTTGAAAAACCACTTTTCGCACTTGTGTTAGTGTTGAAAAACCATTTTTCGCACTTGTGTTAGTGTTGAAAAACCACTTTTCGCACTTGTGTTAGTGTTGAAAAACCACTTTTCGCACTTGTGTTAGTGTTGAAAAACCACTTTTCGCACTTGTGCTGGTGCAGGAAACCACTTTTGCACTTGTATTAGTGTGGAAAAAACACTTTTTGCACTTGTGATAGTGTTGAAAAACCACTTTTCGCACTTGTGTTAGTGTTGAAAAACCACTTTTCGCACTTGTGTTAGTGTTGAAAAACCACTTTTTGCACTTGTGTTGGTGCAGGAAACCACTTTTGCACTTGTATTAGTGTGGCAAAAACACTTTTTGCACTTGTGATAGTGTTGAAAAACCACTTTTCGCACTTGTGTTAGTGTTGAAAAACCACTTTTCGCACTTGTGTTGGTGCAGGAAACCACTTTTGCACTTGTATTAGTGTGAAAAAAACACTTTTTGCACTTGTACTAGTGTTGAAAAACCACTTTTCGCACTTGTGTTAGTGTTGAAAAACCACTTTTCGCACTTGTGTTGGTGCAGGAAACCACTTTTGCACTTGTATTAGTGTGGAAAAAACACTTTTCGCAATTGTGTTAGTGTTGAAAAACCACTTTTCGCACTTGTGTTAGTATTGAAAAACCACTTTTAGCACTTGTGTTGGTGCAGGAAACCACTTTTGCACTTGTATTAGTGTGGAAAAACCACTTTTCGCACTTGTGTTAGTGTTGAAAAACCACTTTTCGCACTTGTGTTAGTGTTGAAAAACCACTTTTCGCACTTGTGTTAGTGTTGAAAAACCACTTTTCGCACTTGTGTTAGTGTTGAAAAACCACTTTTCGCACTTGTGTTGGTGCAGGAAACCACTTTTGCACTTGTATTAGTGTGGAAAAAACACTTTTCGCACTTGTGTTAGTGTTGAAAAACCACTTTTCGCACTTGTGTTAGTGTTGAAAAACCACTTTTCGCACTTGTGTTGGTGCAGGAAACCACTTTTTGCACTTGTATTAGTGTGGAAAAAACACTTTTTGCACTTGTGATAGTGTTGAAAAACCACTTATTGCACTTGTGTTAGTGTTGAAAAACCACTTTTCGCACTTGTGTTGGTGCAGGAAACCACGTTTGCACTTGTATTAGTGTGGCAAAACCACTTTTCACACTTGTGTTAGTGTTGAAAAACCACTTTTCGCACTTGTGTTAGTGTTGAAAAACCACTTTTCGCACTTGTGCTGGTGCAGGAAACCACTTTTGCACTTGTATTAGTGTGGAAAAAACACTTTTCGCACTTGTGTTGGTGTTGAAAAACCACTTTCCGCACTTGTGTTAGTGTTGAAAAACCACTTTTCGCCCTTGTGCTGGTGCAGGAAACCACTTTTGCACTTGTATTAGTGTGGAAAAAACACTTTTCGCACTTGTGTTAGTGTTGAAAAACCACTTTCCGCACTTGTGTTAGTGTTGAAAAACCACTTTTCGCACTTGTGTTGGTGCAGGAAACCACTTTTGCACTTGTATTAGTGTGGAAAAAACACTTTTTGCACTTGTGATAGTGTTGAAAAACCACTTTTCGCACTTGTGTTAGTGTTGAAAAACCACTTTTCGCACTTGTGTTAGTGTTGAAAAACCACTTTTCGCACTTGTGTTGGTGCAGGAAACCACTTTTGCACTTGTATTAGTGTGGAAAAAACACTTTTCGCACTTGTGTTAGTGTTGAAAAACCACTTTTCACACTTGTGTTAGTGTTGAAAAACCACTTTTCGCACTTGTGTTGGTGCAGGAAACCACTTTTGCACTTGTATTAGTGTGGAAAATCACTTTTCGCACTTGTGTTAGTGTTGAAAAACCACTTTTCGCACTTGTGTTAGTGTTGAAAAACCACTTTTCGCACTTGTGTTAGTGTTGAAAAACCACTTTTGCACTTATATTAGTGTGGAAAAAACACTTTTCGCACTTGTATTAGTGTTGAAAAACCACTTTTCGCACTTGTGTTAGTGTTGAAAAACCACTTTTCGCACTTGTGTTAGTGTGGAAAAAACACTTTTCGCACTTGTGTTAGTGTTGAAAAACCACTTTTTGCACTTGTGTTAGTGTTGAAAATCCACTTTTCGCACTTGTGTTGGTGCAGGAAACCACTTTTGCACTTGTATTAGTGTGGAAAAATCACTTTTCGCACTTGTGTTAGTGTTGAAAAACCACTTTTCACACTTGTGTTAGTGTTGAAAAACCACTTTTCGCACTTGTGTTGGTGCAGGAAACCACTTTTGCACTTGTATTAGTGTGGAAAAAACACTTTTTGCACTTGTGATAGTGTTGAAAACCCACTTTTCGCACTTGTGTCGGTGCAGGAAACCACTTTTGCACTTGTATTAGTGTGGAAAAAACACTTTTCGCACTTGTGTTAGTGTTGAAAAACCACTTTTTGCACTTGTGTTAGTGTTGAAAATCCACTTTTCGCACTTGTGTTGGTGCAGGAAACCACTTTTGCACTTGTATTAGTGTGGAAAAATCACTTTTCGCACTTGTGTTAGTGTTGAAAAACCACTTTTCGCACTTGTGTTAGTGTTGAAAAACCACTTTTCGCACTTGTGTTAGTGTTGAAAAACCACTTTTCGCACATGTGTTGGTGCAGGAAACCACTTTTGCACTTGTATTAGTGTGGAAAAACCACTTTTCGCACTTGTGTTAGTGTTGAAAAACCACTTTTCGCACTTGTGTTAGTGTTGAAAAACCACTTTTCGCACTTGTGTTCGTGTTGAAAAACCACTTTTCGCACTTGTGTTAGTGTTGAAAAACCACTTTTCGCACATGTGTTGGTGCAGGAAACCACTTTTGCACTTGTATTAGTGTGGAAAAAACACTTTTCGCACTTGTGTTAGTGTTGAAAAACCACTTTTCGCACTTGTGTTAGTGTTGAAAAACCACTTTTCGCACTTGTGTTGGTGCAGGAAACCACTTTTGCACTTGTATTAGTGTGGAAAAAACACTTTTCGCAGTTGTGTTAGTGTTGAAAAACCACTTTTCGCACTTGTGTTGGTGCAGGAAACCACTTTTGCACTTGTGTTAGTGTTGAAAAACCACTTTTCACAGTTGTGTTAGTGTTGAAAAACCACTTTTCGCACTTGTGTTGGTGCAGGAAACCACTTTTGCACTTGTATTAGTGTGGAAAAAACACTTTTTGCACTTGTGTTAGTGTTGAAAAACCACTTTTCGCACTTGTGTTAGTGTTAAAAAACCACTTTTCGCACTTGTGTTGGTGCAGGAAACCACTTTTTGCACTTGTATTAGTGTGGAAAAAACACTTTTTGCACTTGTGATAGTGTTGAAAAACCACTTTTTGCACTTGTGTTAGTGTTGAAAAACCACTTTTCGCACTTGTGTTGGTGCAGGAAACCACTTTTGCACTTGTATTAGTGTGGCAAAACCACTTTTCGCACTTGTGTTAGTGTTGAAAAACCACTTTTTGCACTTGTGTTAGTGTTGAAAAACCACTTTTCGCACTTGTATTAGTGCAGGAAACCACTTTTGCACTTGTATTAGTGTGGAAAAAACACTTTTTGCACTTGTGATAGTGTTGAAAAACCACTTTTCGCACTTGTGTTAGTGTTGAAAAACCACTTTTCGCACTTGTGTTAGTGTTGAAAAACCACTTTTCGCACTTGTGTTAGTGTTGAAAAACCATTTTTCGCACTTGTGTTAGTGTTGAAAAACCACTTTTCGCACTTGTGTTAGTGTTGAAAAACCACTTTTCGCACTTGTGTTAGTGTTGAAAAACCACTTTTCGCACTTGTGCTGGTGCAGGAAACCACTTTTGCACTTGTATTAGTGTGGAAAAAACACTTTTTGCACTTGTGATAGTGTTGAAAAACCACTTTTCGCACTTGTGTTAGTGTTGAAAAACCACTTTTCGCACTTGTGTTAGTGTTGAAAAACCACTTTTTGCACTTGTGTTGGTGCAGGAAACCACTTTTGCACTTGTATTAGTGTGGCAAAAACACTTTTTGCACTTGTGATAGTGTTGAAAAACCACTTTTCGCACTTGTGTTAGTGTTGAAAAACCACTTTTCGCACTTGTGTTGGTGCAGGAAACCACTTTTGCACTTGTATTAGTGTGAAAAAAACACTTTTTGCACTTGTACTAGTGTTGAAAAACCACTTTTCGCACTTGTGTTAGTGTTGAAAAACCACTTTTCGCACTTGTGTTGGTGCAGGAAACCACTTTTGCACTTGTATTAGTGTGGAAAAAACACTTTTTGCACTTGTGTTAGTGTTGAAAAACCACTTTTCGCACTTGTGTTAGTGTTGAAAAACCACTTTTCGCACTTGTGTTGGTGCAGGAAACCACTTTTGCACTTGTATTAGTGTGGAAAGACCACTTTTCGCACTTGTGTTAGTGTTGAAAAACCACTTTTCGCACTTGTGTTAGTGTTGAAAAACCACTTTTCGCACTTGTGTTAGTGTTGAAAAACCACTTTTCGCACTTGTGTTAGTGTTGAAAAACCACTTTTCGCACTTGTGTTGGTGCAGGAAACCACTTTTGCACTTGTATTAATGTGGAAAAATCACTTTTCGCACTTGTGTTAGTGTTGAAAAACCACTTTTCGTACTTGTGTTAGTGTTGAAAAACCACTTTTCGCACTTGTGTTGGTGCAGGAAACCACTTTTGCACTTGTATTAGTGTGGAAAAAACACTTTTCGCACTTGTGTTAGTGTTGAAAAACCACTTTTGGCACTTGTGTTAGTGTTGAAAAACCACTTTTGGCACTTGTGTTGGTGCAGGAAACCACTTTTTGCACTTGTATTAGTGTGGAAAAAACACTTTTTGTACTTGTGATAGTGTTGAAAAACCACTTTTTGCACTTGTGTTAGTGTTGAAAAACCACTTTTCGCACTTGTGTTGGTGCAGGAAACCACTTTTGCACTTGTGTTAGTGTTGAAAAACCACTTTTCGCACTTGTGTTAGTGTTGAAAAACCACTTTTCGCACTTGTGTTGGTGCAGGAAACCACTTTTGCACTTGTATTAGTGTGGAAAGACCACTTTTCGCACTTGTGTTAGTGTTGAAAAACCACTTTTCGCACTTGTGTTCGTGTTGAAAAACCACTTTTCGCACTTGTGTTAGTGTTGAAAAACCACTTTTCGCACTTGTGTTAGTGTTGAAAAACCACTTTTCGCACTTGTGTTGGTGCAGGAAACCACTTTTGCACTTGTATTAATGTGGAAAAATCACTTTTCGCACTTGTGTTAGTGTTGAAAAACCACTTTTCGTACTTGTGTTAGTGTTGAAAAACCACTTTTCGCACTTGTGTTGGTGCAGGAAACCACTTTTGCACTTGTATTAGTGTGGAAAAAAAACTTTTCGCACTTGTGTTAGTGTTGAAAAACCACTTTTCGCACTTGTGTTAGTGTTGAAAAACCACTTTTGGCACTTGTGTTGGTGCAGGAAACCACTTTTTGCACTTGTATTAGTGTGGAAAAAACACTTTTTGCACTTGTGATAGTGTTGAAAAACCACTTTTTGCACTTGTGTTAGTGTTGAAAAACCACTTTTCGCACTTGTGTTGGTGCAGGAAACCACTTTTGCACTTGTATTAGTGTGGCAAAACCACTTTTCGCACTTGTGTTAGTGTTGAAAAACCACTTTTCGCACTTGTGTTAGTGTTGAAAAACCACTTTTCGCACTTGTGCTGGTGCAGGAAACCACTTTTGCACTTGTATTAGTGTGGAAAAAACACTTTTTGCACTTGTGATAGTGTTGAAAAACTACTTTTCGCACTTGTGTTAGTGTTGAAAAACCACTTTTTGCACTTTGTGTTGGTGTAGGAAACCACTTTTGCACTTGTATTAGTGTGGAAAAAACACTTTTTGCACTTGTGTTAGTGTTGAAAAACCACTTTTCGCACTTGTGTTAGTGTTGAAAAACCACTTTTCGCACTTGTGTTGGTGCAGGAAACCACTTTTGCACTTGTATTAGTGTGGAAAAAACACTTTTTGCACTTGTGTTAGTGTTGAAAAACCACTTTTCGCACTTGTGTTAGTGTTGAAAAACCACTTTTCGCACTTGTGTTAGTGTTGAAAAACCACTTTTCGCACTTGTGTTGGTGCAGGAAACCACTTTTGCACTTGTATTAGTGTGGAAAAAACACTTTTCGCACTTGTGTTAGTGTTGAAAAACCACTTTTCGCACTTGTGTTAGTGTTGAAAAACCACTTTTTGCACTTGTATTAGTGTGGAAAAAACACTTTTTGCACTTGTGATAGTGTTGAAAAACCACTTTTCGCACTTGTGTTAGTGTTGAAAAACCACTTTTCGCACTTGTGTTAGTGTTGAAAAACCACTTTTCGCACTTGTGTTAGTGTTGAAAAACCACTTTTCGCACTTGTGTTGGTGCAGGAAACCACTTTTGCACTTGTATTAGTGTGGAAAATCACTTTTCGCACTTGTGTTAGTGTTGAAAAACCACTTTTCACACTTGTGTTAGTGTTGAAAAACCACTTTTCGCACTTGTGTTGGTGCAGGAAACCACTTTTGCACTTGTATTAGTGTGGAAAAAACACTTTTTGCACTTGTGATAGTGTTGAAAACCCACTTTTCGCACTTGTGTCGGTGCAGGAAACCACTTTTGCACTTGTATTAGTGTGGAAAAAACACTTTTCGCACTTGTGTTAGTGTTGAAAAACCACTTTTTGCACTTGTGTTAGTGTTGAAAATCCACTTTTCGCACTTGTGTTGGTGCAGGAAACCACTTTTGCACTTGTATTAGTGTGGAAAAATCACTTTTCGCACTTGTGTTAGTGTTGAAAAACCACTTTTCGCACTTGTGTTAGTGTTGAAAAACCACTTTTCGCACTTGTGTTAGTGTTGAAAAACCACTTTTCGCACATGTGTTGGTGCAGGAAACCACTTTTGCACTTGTATTAGTGTGGAAAAACCACTTTTCGCACTTGTGTTAGTGTTGAAAAACCACTTTTCGCACTTGTGTTAGTGTTGAAAAACCACTTTTCGCACTTGTGTTCGTGTTGAAAAACCACTTTTCGCACTTGTGTTAGTGTTGAAAAACCACTTTTCGCACATGTGTTGGTGCAGGAAACCACTTTTGCACTTGTATTAGTGTGGAAAAAACACTTTTCGCACTTGTGTTAGTGTTGAAAAACCACTTTTCGCACTTGTGTTAGTGTTGAAAAACCACTTTTCGCACTTGTGTTGGTGCAGGAAACCACTTTTGCACTTGTATTAGTGTGGAAAAACCACTTTTCGCACTTGTGTTAGTGCAGGACACCACTTTTGCACTTGTATTAGTGTGGAAAAACCACTTTTCGCACTTGTGTTAGTGTTGAAAAACCACTTTTCGCACTTGTGTTAGTGTTGAAAAACCACTTTTCGCACTTGTGTTAGTGTTGAAAAACCACTTTTCGCACTTGTGTTGGTGCAGGAAACCACTTTTGCACTTGTATTAGTGTGGAAAAAACACTTTTGGCACTTGTGTTAGTGTTGAAAAACCACATTTCGCACTTGTGTTAGTGTTGAAAAACCACTTTTCGCACTTGGGTTGGTGCAGGAAACCACTTTTGCACTTGTATTAGTGTGGAAAAACCACTTTTCGCACTTGTGTTAGTGTTGAAAAACCACTTTTCGCACTTGTGTTAGTGTTGAAAAAATACTTTTCGCACTTGTGTTAGTGTTGAAAAACCACTTTTCGCACTTGTTGAAAAACCACTTTTCGCACTTGTGTTGGTGCAGGAAACCACTTTTGCACTTGTATTAGTGTGGAAAAAACACTTTTCACACTTGTGTTAGTGTTGAAAAACCACTTTTCGCACTTGTGTTAGTGTTGAAAAACCACTTTTCGCACTTGTGTTGGTGCAGGAAACCACTTTTGCACTTGTATTAGTGTGGAAAAAACACTTTTCGCACTTGTGTTAGTGTTGAAAAACCACTTTCCGCACTTGTGTTAGTGTTGAAAAACCACTTTTCGCACTTGTGTTGGTGCAGGAAACCACTTTTTGCACTTGTATTAGTGTGGAAAAAACACTTTTTGCACTTGTGATAGTGTTGAAAAACCACTTTTCGCACTTGTGTTAGTGTTGAAAAACCACTTTTCGCCCTTGTGCTGGTGCAGGAAACCACTTTTGCACTTGTATTAGTGTGGAAAAAACACTTTTTGCACTTGTGATAGTGTTGAAAAACCACTTTTCGCACTTGTGTTAGTGTTGAAAAACCACTTTTCGCACTTGTGTTAGTGTTGAAAAACCACTTTTCGCACTTGTGTTGGTGCAGGAAACCACTTTTGCACTTGTATTAGTGTGGAAAAAACACTTTTCGCACTTGTGTTAGTGTTGAAAAACCACTTTCAGCACTTGTGTTAGTGTTGAAAAACCACTTTTCGCACTTGTGTTGGTGCAGGAAACCACTTTTTGCACTTGTATTAGTGTGGAAAAAACACTTTTTGCACTTGTGATAGTGTTGAAAAACCACTTTTTGCACTTGTGTTAGTGTTGAAAAACCACTTTTCGCAATTGTGTTGGTGCAGGAAACCACTTTTGCACTTGTATTAGTGTGGCAAAACTACTTTTCGCACTTGTGTTAGTGTTGAAAAACCACTTTTCGCACTTGTGTTAGTGTTGAAAAACCACTTTTCGCCCTTGTGCTGGTGCAGGAAACCACTTTTGCACTTGTATTATTGTGGAAAAAACACTTTTTGCACTTGTGATAGTGTTGAAAAACCACTTTTTGCACTTGTGTTAGTGTTGAAAAACCACTTTTCGCACTTGTGTTAGTGTTGAAAAACCACTTTTCGCACTTGTGTTGGTGCAGGAAACCACTTTTGCACTTGTATTAGTGTGGAAAAAACACTTTTCGCACTTGTGTTCGTGTTGAAAAACCACTTTTCACACTTGTGTTAGTGTTGAAAAACCACTTTTCGCACTTGTGTTGGTGCAGGAAACCACTTTTGCACTTGTATTAGTGTGGAAAATCACTTTTCGCACTTGTGTTAGTGTTGAAAAACCACTTTTCGCACTTGTGTTAGTGTTGAAAAACCACTTTTCGCACTTGTGTTAGTGTTGAAAAACCACTTTTCGCACTTGTGTTAGTGTTGAAAAACCACTTTTCGCACTTGTGTTGGTGCAGGAAACCACTTTTGCACTTGTATTAGTGTGGAAAAAACACTTTTCGCACTTGTGTTAGTGTTGAAAAACCACTTTTCGCACTTGTGTTAGTGTTGAAAAACCACTTTTCGCACTTGTGTTGGTGCAGGAAACCACTTTTGCACTTGTATTAGTGTGGAAAAAACACTTTTCGCACTTGTGTTAGTGTTGAAAAACCACTTTCCGCACTTGTGTTAGTGTTGAAAAACCACTTTTCGCACTTGTGTTGGCGCAGGAAACCACTTTTTGCACTTGTATTAGTGTGGAAAAAACACTTTTTGCACTTGTGATAGTGTTGAAAGACCACTTTTTGCACTTGTGTTAGTGTTGAAAAACCACTTTTCGCACTTGTGTTGGTGCAGGAAACCACTTTTGCACTTGTATTAGTGTGGCAAAACTACTTTTCGCACTTGTGTTAGTGTTGAAAAACCACTTTTCGCACTTGTGTTAGTGTTGAAAAACCACTTTTCGCACTTGTGCTGGTGCAGGAAACCACTTTTGCACTTGTATTAGTGTGGAAAAAACACTTTTTGCACTTGTGATAGTGTTGAAAAACCACTTTTCGCACTTGTGTTAGTGTTGAAAAACCACTTTTCGCACTTGTGTTAATGTTGAAAAACCACTTTTCGCACTTGTGTTGGTGCAGGAAACCACTTTTGCACTTGTATTAGTGTGGAAAAAACACTTTTTGCACTTGTGATAGTGTTGAAAAACCACTTTTCGCACTTGTGTTAGTGTTGAAAAACCACTTTTCGCACTTGTGTTGGTGCAGGACACCACTTTTGCACTTGTATTAGTGTGGAAAAAACACTTTTTGCACTTGTATTAGTGTTGAAAAACCACTTTTCGCACTTGTGTTAGTGTTGAAAAACCACTTTTCGCACTTGTGTTGGTGCAGGAAACCACTTTTGCACTTGTATTAGTGTGGAAAAAACACTTTTTGCACTTGTGTTAGTGTTGAAAAACCACTTTTTGCACTTGTGTTAGTGTTGAAAAACCACTTTTCGCACTTGTGTTGGTGCAGGAAACCACTTTTGCACTTGTATTAGTGTGGAAAAACCACTTTTCGCACTTGTGTTAGTGTTGAAAAACCACTTTTCGCACTTGTGTTAGTGTTGAAAAACCACTTTTCGCACTTGTGTTAGTGTTGAAAAACCACTTTTCGCACTTGTGTTAGTGTTGAAAAACCACTTTTCGCACTTGTGTTAGTGTTGAAAAACCACTTTTCGCACTTGTGTTAGTGTTGAAAAACCACTTTTCGCACTTGTGTTGGTGCAGGAAACCACTTTTGCACTTGTATTAGTGTGGAAAAACCACTTTTCGCACTTGTGTTAGTGTTGAAAAACCACTTTTCGCACTTGTGTTAACGTTGAAAATCCACTTTTCGCACCTGTGTTAGTGTTGAAAAACCACTTTTCGCACTTGTGTTAGTGTTGAAAAACCACTTTTCGCACTTGTGTTGGTGCAGGAAACCAATTTGCACTTGTATTAGTGTGGAAAAAACACTTTTCGCACTTGTGTTAGTGTTGAAAAACCACTTTTCGCAGTTGTGTTAGTGTTGAAAAACCACTTTTCGCACTTGTGTTGGTGCAGGAAACCACTTTTGCACTTGTATTAGTGTGGAAAAAACACTTTTTGCACTTGTGTTAGTGTTGAAAAACCACTTTTCGCACTTGTGTTAGTGTTGAAAAACCACTTTTCGCACTTGTGCTGGTGCAGGAAACCACTTTTGCACTTGTATTAGTGTGGAAAAAACACTTTTTGCACTTGTGTTAGTGTTGAAAAACCACTTTTCGCAGTTGTGTTAGTGTTGAAAAACCACTTTTCGCACTTGTGTTGGTGCAGGAAACCACTTTTGCACTTGTATTAGTGTGGAAAAAACACTTTTTGCACTTATGATAGTGTTGAAAAACCACTTTTTGCACTTGTGTTAGTGTTGAAAAACCACTTTTCGCACTTGTGTTGGTGCAGGAAACCACTTTTGCACTTGTATTAGTGTGGCAAAACCACTTTTCGCACTTGTGTTAGTGTTGAAAACCAACTTTTTGCACTTGTGTTAGTGTTGAAAAACCACTTTTCGCACTTGTGCTGGTGCAGGAAACCACTTTTGCACTTGTATTAGTGTGGAAAAAACACTTTTTGCACTTGTGATAGTGTTGAAAAACCACTTTTCGCACTTGTGTTAGTGTTGAAAAACCACTTTTCGCACTTGTGTTAGTGTTGAAAAACCACTTTTCGCACTTGTGTTAGTGTTGAAAAACCATTTTTCGCACTTGTGTTAGTGTTGAAAAACCACTTTTCGCACTTGTGTTAGTGTTGAAAAACCACTTTTCGCACTTGTGCTGGTGCAGGAAACCACTTTTGCACTTGTATTAGTGTGGAAAAAACACTTTTTGCACTTGTGATAGTGTTGAAAAACCACTTTTCGCACTTGTGTTAGTGTTGAAAAACCACTTTTCGCACTTGTGTTAGTGTTGAAAAACCACTTTTTGCACTTGTGTTGGTGCAGGAAACCACTTTTGCACTTATATTAGTGTGGCAAAAACACTTTTTGCACTTGTGATAGTGTTGAAAAACCACTTTTCGCACTTGTGTTAGTGTTGAAAAACCACTTTTCGCACTTGTGTTGGTGCAGGAAACCACTTTTGCACTTGTATTAGTGTGGAAAAAACACTTTTTGCACTTGTACTAGTGTTGAAAAACCACTTTTCGCACTTGTGTTAGTGTTGAAAAACCACTTTTCGCACTTGTGTTGGTGCAGGAAACCACTTTTGCACTTGTATTAGTGTGGAAAAAACACTTTTCGCAATTGTGTTAGTGTTGAAAAACCACTTTTCGCACTTGTGTTAGTGTTGAAAAACCACTTTTCGCACTTGTGTTGGTGCAGGAAACCACTTTTGCACTTGTATTAGTGTGGAAAAACCACTTTTCGCACTTGTGTTAGTGTTGAAAAACCACTTTTCGCACTTGTGTTAGTGTTGAAAAACCACTCTTCGCACTTGTGTTAGTGTTGAAAAACCACTTTTCGCACTTGTGTTAGTGTTGAAAAACCACTTTTCGCACTTGTGTTGGTGCAGGAAACCACTTTTGCACTTGTATTCGTGTGGAAAAAACACTTTTTGCACTTGTGTTAGTGTTGAAAAACCACTTTTCGCACTTGTGTTAGTGTTGAAAAACCACTTTTCGCACTTGTGTTGGTGCAGGAAACCACTTTTGAACTTGTATTAGTGTGGCAAAACCACTTTTCGCACTTGTGTTAGTGTTGAAAAACCACTTTTTGCACTTGTGTTAGTGTTGAAAAACCACTTTTCGCACTTGTGCTGGTGCAGGAAACCACTTTTGCACTTGTATTAGTGTGGAAAAAACACTTTTTGCACTTGTGTTAGTGTTGAAAAACCACTTTTCGCAGTTGTGTTAGTGTTGAAAAACCACTTTTCGCACTTGTGTTGGTGCAGGAAACCACTTTTGCACTTGTATTAGTGTGGAAAAAACACTTTTTGCACTTATGATAGTGTTGAAAAACCACTTTTTGCACTTGTGTTAGTGTTGAAAAACCACTTTTCGCACTTGTGTTGGTGCAGGAAACCACTTTTGCACTTGTATTAGTGTGGCAAAACCACTTTTCGCACTTGTGTTAGTGTTGAAAAACCACTTTTTGCACTTGTGTTAGTGTTGAAAAACCACTTTTCGCACTTGTGCTGGTGCAGGAAACCACTTTTGCACTTGTATTAGTGTGGAAAAAACACTTTTTGCACTTGTGATAGTGTTGAAAAACCACTTTTCGCACTTGTGTTAGTGTTGAAAAACCACTTTTCGCACTTGTGTTAGTGTTGAAAAACCACTTTTCGCACTTGTGTTAGTGTTGAAAAACCATTTTTCGCACTTGTGTTAGTGTTGAAAAACCACTTTTCGCACTTGTGTTAGTGTTGAAAAACCACTTTTCGCACTTGTGCTGGTGCAGGAAAGCACTTTTGCACTTGTATTAGTGTGGAAAAAACACTTTTTGCACTTGTGATAGTGTTGAAAAACCACTTTTCGCACTTGTGTTAGTGTTGAAAAACCACTTTTCGCACTTGTGTTAGTGTTGAAAAACCACTTTTTGCACTTGTGTTGGTGCAGGAAACCACTTTTGCACTTATATTAGTGTGGCAAAAACACTTTTTGCACTTGTGATAGTGTTGAAAAACCACTTTTCGCACTTGTGTTAGTGTTGAAAAACCACTTTTCGCACTTGTGTTGGTGCAGGAAACCACTTTTGCACTTGTATTAGTGTGGAAAAAACACTTTTTGCACTTGTACTAGTGTTGAAAAACCACTTTTCGCACTTGTGTTAGTGTTGAAAAACCACTTTTCGCACTTGTGTTGGTGCAGGAAACCACTTTTGCACTTGTATTAGTGTGGAAAAAACACTTTTCGCAATTGTGTTAGTGTTGAAAAACCACTTTTCGCACTTGTGTTAGTGTTGAAAAACCACTTTTCGCACTTGTGTTGGTGCAGGAAACCACTTTTGCACTTGTATTAGTGTGGAAAAACCACTTTTCGCACTTGTGTTAGTGTTGAAAAACCACTTTTCGCACTTGTGTTAGTGTTGAAAAACCACTCTTCGCACTTGTGTTAGTGTTGAAAAACCACTTTTCGCACTTGTGTTAGTGTTGAAAAACCACTTTTCGCACTTGTGTTGGTGCAGGAAACCACTTTTGCACTTGTATTAGTGTGGAAAAAACACTTTTCGCACTTGTGTTAGTGTTGAAAAACCACTTTTCGCACTTGTGTTAGTGTTGAAAAACCACTTTTCGCACTTGTGTTGGTGCAGGAAACCACTTTTTGCACTTGTATTAGTGTGGAAAAAACACTTTTTGCACTTGTGATAGTGTTGAAAAACCACTTTTTGCACTTGTGTTAGTGTTGAAAAACCACTTTTTGCACTTGTGTTGGTGCAGGAAACCACTTTTGCACTTGTATTAGTGTGGCAAAACCACTTTTCGCACTTGTGTTAGTGTTGAAAAACCACTTTTTGCACTTGTGTTAGTGTTGAAAAACCACTTTTCGCACTTGTGTTGGTGCAGGAAACCACTTTTGCACTTGTATTAGTGTGGAAAAAGCACTTTTTGCACTTGTGATAGTGTTGAAAAACCACTTTTTGCACTTGTGTTTGTGTTGAAAAACCACTTTTCGTACTTGTGTTGGTGCAGGAAACCACTTTTGCACTTGTATTAGTGTGGAAAAAACACTTTTTGCACTTGTGTTAGTGTTGAAAAACCACTTTTCGCACTTGTGTTAGTGTTGAAAAACCACTTTTCGCACTTGTGTTGGTGCAGGAAACCACTTTTGCACTTGTATTAGTGTGGAAAAAACACTTTTCGCACTTGTGCTAGTGTTGAAAAACCACTTTTCGCACTTGTGTTAGTGTTGAAAAACCACTTTTCGCACTTGTGTTAGTGTTGAAAAACCACTTTTCGCACTTGTGTTGGTGTTGAAAAACCACTTTTCGCACTTGTGTTAGTGTTGAAAAACCACTTTTTGCACTTGTGTTGGTGCAGGAAACCACTTTTGCACTTGTATTAGTGTGGAAAAAACACTTTTCGCACTTGTGTTAGTGTTGAAAAACCACTTTTCGCACTTGTGTTAGTGTTGAAAAACCACTTTTCGCACTTGTGTTAGTGTTGAAAAACCACTTTTCGCACTTGTGTTAGTGTTGAAAAACCACTTTTCGCACTTGTGTTGGTGCAGGAAACCACTTTTACACTTGTATTAGTGTGGAAAAAACACTTTTCGCACTTGTGTTAGTGTTGAAAAACCACTTTTCACACTTGTGTTCGTGTTGAAAAACCACTTTTTGCACTTGTGTTGGTGCAGGAAACCACTTTTGCAATTGTATTAGTGTGGAAAAAACACTTTTCGCACTTGTGTTAGTGTTGAAAAACCACTTTTCGCACTTGTGTTAGTGTTGAAAAACCACTTTTCGCACTTGTGTTGGTGCAGGAAACCACTTTTTGCACTTGTATTAGTGTGGAAAAAACACTTTTTGCACTTGTGATAGTGTTGAAAAACCACTTTTTGCACTTGTGTTAGTGTTGAAAAACCACTTTTCGCACTTGTGTTGGTGCAGGAAACCACTTTTGCACTTGTATTAGTGTGGAAAAAACACTTTTCGCACTTGTGTTAGTGTTGAAAAACCACTTTTCGCACTTGTGTTAGTGTTGAAAAACCACTTTTCGCACTTGTGTTGGTGCAGGAAACCACTTTTGCAATTGTATTATTGTGGAAAAAACACTTTTCGCACTTGTGTTAGTGTTGAAAAACCACTTTTCGCACTTGTGTTGGTGCAGGAAACCACTTTTTGCACTTGTATTAGTGTGGAAAAAACACTTTTTGCACTTGTGATAGTGTTGAAAAACCACTTTTCGCACTTGTGTTGGTGCAGGAAACCACTTTTGCACTTGTATTAGTGTGGAAAAAACACTTTTTGCACTTGTGATAGTGTTGAAAAACCACTTTTTGCACGTGTTAGTGTTGAAAAACCACTTTTCGCACTTGTGTTGGTGCAGGAAACCACTTTTGCACTTGTATTAGTGTGGCAAAACTACTTTTCGCACTTGTGTTAGTGTTGAAAAACCACTTTTCGCACTTGTGTTAGTGTTGAAAAACCACTTTTCGCACTTGTGCTGGTGCAGGAAACCACTTTTGCACTTGCATTAGTGTGGAAAAAACACGTTTTGCACTTGTGATAGTGTTGAAAAACCACTTTTCGCACTTGTGTTAGTGTTGAAAAACCACTTTTCGCACTTGTGTTAGTGTTGAAAAACCACTTTTCGCACTTGTGTTGGTGCAGGAAACCACTTTTGCACTTGTATTAGTGTGGAAAAAACACTTTTTGCACTTGTGATAGTGTTGAAAAACCACTTTTCGCACTTGTGTTAGTGTTGAAAAACCACTTTTCGCACTTGTGTTAGTGTTGAAAAACCACTTTTCGCACTTGTGTTGGTGCAGGACACCACTTTTGCACTTGTATTAGTGTGGAAAAAACACTTTTTGCACTTGTGTTAGTGTTGAAAAACCACTTTTCGCACTTGTGTTAGTGTTGAAAAACCACTTTTCGCACTTGTGTTGGTGCAGGAAACCACTTTTGCACTTGTATTAGTGTGGAAAAAACACTTTTCGCACTTGTGTTAGTGTTGAAAAACCACTTTTCGCACTTGTGTTGGTGCAGGAAACCACTTTTGCACTTGTATTAGTGTGGAAAAACCACTTTTCGCACTTGTGTTAGTGTTGAAAAACCACTTTTCGCACTTGTGTTAGTGTTGAAAAACCACTTTTCGCACTTGTGTTAGTGTTGAAAAACCACTTTTCACACTTGTGTTAGTGTTGAAAAACCACTTTTTGCACTTGTGTTGGTGCAGGAAACCACTTTTGCACTTGTATTAGTGTGGAAAAACCACTTTTCGCACTTGTGTTAGTGTTGAAAAACCACTTTTCGCACTTGTGTTAGTGTTGAAAAACCACTTTTCGCACTTGTGTTAGTGTTGAAAAACCACTTTTCGCACTTGTGTTAGTGTTGAAAAACCACTTTTCGCACTTGTGTTGGTGCAGGAAACCACTTTTGCACTTGTATTAGTGTGGAAAAAACACTTTTCGCACTTGTGTTAGTGTTGAAAAACCACTTTTTGCAGTTGTGTTAGTGTTGAAAAACCACTTTTAGCACTTGTGTTGGTGCAGGAAACCACTTTTGCACTTGTATTAGTGTGGAAAAAACACTTTCCGCACTTGTGTTAGTGTTGAAAACCACTTTTCGCACTTGTGTTAGTGTTGAAAAACCACTTTTCGCACTTGTGTTGGTGCAGGAAACCACTTTTTGCACTTGTATTAGTGTGGAAAAAACACTTTTTGCACTTGTGATAGTGTTGAAAAACCACTTTTTGCACTTGTGTTAGTGTTGAAAAACCACTTTTCGCACTTGTGTTGGTGCAGGAAACCACTTTTGCACTTGTGTTAGTGTGGCAAAACTACTTTTCGCACTTGTGTTAGTGTTGAAAAACCACTTTTCGCACTTGTGTTAGTGTTGAAAAACCACTTTTCGCACTTGTGCTGGTGCAGGAAACCACTTTTGCACTTGTATTAGTGTGGAAAAAACACTTTTTGCACTTGTGATAGTGTTGAAAAACCACTTTTCGCACTTGTGTTAGTGTTGAAAAACCACTTTTCGCACTTGTGTTAATGTTGAAAAACCACTTTTCGCACTTGTGTTGGTGCAGGAAACCACTTTTGCACTTGTATTAGTGTGGAAAAAACACTTTTTGCACTTGTGATAGTGTTGAAAAACCACTTTTCGCACTTGTGTTAGTGTTGAAAAACCACTTTTCGCACTTGTGTTGGTGCAGGACACCACTTTTGCACTTGTATTAGTGTGGAAAAAACACTTTTTGCACTTGTATTAGTGTTGAAAAACCACTTTTCGCACTTGTGTTAGTGTTGAAAAACCACTTTTCGCACTTGTGTTGGTGCAGGAAACCACTTTTGCACTTGTATTAGTGTGGAAAAAACACTTTTTGCACTTGTGTTAGTGTTGAAAAACCACTTTTTGCACTTGTGTTAGTGTTGAAAAACCACTTTTCGCACTTGTGTTGGTGCAGGAAACCACTTTTGCACTTGTATTAGTGTGGAAAAACCACTTTTCGCACTTGTGTTAGTGTTGAAAAACCACTTTTCGCACTTGTGTTAGTGTTGAAAAACCACTTTTCGCACTTGTGTTAGTGTTGAAAAACCACTTTTCGCACTTGTGTTAGTGTTGAAAAACCACTTTTCGCACTTGTGTTAGTGTTGAAAAACCACTTTTCGCACTTGTGTTGGTGCAGGAAACCGCTTTTGCACTTGTATTAGTGTGGAAAAACCACTTTTCGCACTTGTGTTAGTGTTGAAAAACCACTTTTCGCACTTGTGTTAACGTTGAAAATCCACTTTTCGCACTTGTGTTAGTGTTGAAAAACCACTTTTCGCACTTGTGTTAGTGTTGAAAAACCACTTTTCGCACTTGTGTTGGTGCAGGAAACCAATTTGCACTTGTATTAGTGTGGAAAAAACACTTTTCGCACTTGTGTTAGTGTTGAAAAACCACTTTTCGCAGTTGTGTTAGTGTTGAAAAACCACTTTTCGCACTTGTGTTGGTGCAGGAAACCACTTTTGCACTTGTATTAGTGTGGAAAAAACACTTTTTGCACTTGTGTTAGTGTTGAAAAACCACTTTTCGCACTTGTGTTAGTGTTGAAAAACCACTTTTCGCACTTGTGCTGGTGCAGGAAACCACTTTTGCACTTGTATTAGTGTGGAAAAAACACTTTTTGCACTTGTGTTAGTGTTGAAAAACCACTTTTCGCAGTTGTGTTAGTGTTGAAAAACCACTTTTCGCACTTGTGTTGGTGCAGGAAACCACTTTTGCACTTGTATTAGTGTGGAAAAAACACTTTTTGCACTTATGATAGTGTTGAAAAACCACTTTTTGCACTTGTGTTAGTGTTGAAAAACCACTTTTCGCACTTGTGTTGGTGCAGGAAACCACTTTTGCACTTGTATTAGTGTGGCAAAACCACTTTTCGCACTTGTGTTAGTGTTGAAAACCAACTTTTTGCACTTGTGTTAGTGTTGAAAAACCACTTTTCGCACTTGTGCTGGTGCAGGAAACCACTTTTGCACTTGTATTAGTGTGGAAAAAACACTTTTTGCACTTGTGATAGTGTTGAAAAACCACTTTTCGCACTTGTGTTAGTGTTGAAAAACCACTTTTCGCACTTGTGTTAGTGTTGAAAAACCACTTTTCGCACTTGTGTTAGTGTTGAAAAACCATTTTTCGCACTTGTGTTAGTGTTGAAAAACCACTTTTCGCACTTGTGTTAGTGTTGAAAAACCACTTTTCGCACTTGTGCTGGTGCAGGAAACCACTTTTGCACTTGTATTAGTGTGGAAAAAACACTTTTTGCACTTGTGATAGTGTTGAAAAACCACTTTTCGCACTTGTGTTAGTGTTGAAAAACCACTTTTCGCACTTGTGTTAGTGTTGAAAAACCACTTTTTGCACTTGTGTTGGTGCAGGAAACCACTTTTGCACTTATATTAGTGTGGCAAAAACACTTTTTGCACTTGTGATAGTGTTGAAAAACCACTTTTCGCACTTGTGTTAGTGTTGAAAAACCACTTTTCGCACTTGTGTTGGTGCAGGAAACCACTTTTGCACTTGTATTAGTGTGGAAAAAACACTTTTTGCACTTGTACTAGTGTTGAAAAACCACTTTTCGCACTTGTGTTAGTGTTGAAAAACCACTTTTCGCACTTGTGTTGGTGCAGGAAACCACTTTTGCACTTGTATTAGTGTGGAAAAAACACTTTTCGCAATTGTGTTAGTGTTGAAAAACCACTTTTCGCACTTGTGTTAGTGTTGAAAAACCACTTTTCGCACTTGTGTTGGTGCAGGAAACCACTTTTGCACTTGTATTCGTGTGGAAAAACCACTTTTCGCACTTGTGTTAGTGTTGAAAAACCACTTTTCGCACTTGTGTTAGTGTTGAAAAACCACTCTTCGCACTTGTGTTAGTGTTGAAAAACCACTTTTCGCACTTGTGTTAGTGTTGAAAAACCACTTTTCGCACTTGTGTTGGTGCAGGAAACCACTTTTGCACTTGTATTAGTGTGGAAAAAACACTTTTTGCACTTGTGTTAGTGTTGAAAAACCACTTTTCGCACTTGTGTTAGTGTTGAAAAACCACTTTTCGCACTTGTGTTGGTGCAGGAAACCACTTTTGCACTTGTATTAGTGTGGCAAAACCACTTTTCGCACTTGTGTTAGTGTTGAAAAACCACTTTTTGCACTTGTGTTAGTGTTGAAAAACCACTTTTCGCACTTGTGCTGGTGCAGGAAACCACTTTTGCACTTGTATTAGTGTGGAAAAAACACTTTTTGCACTTGTGTTAGTGTTGAAAAACCACTTTTCGCAGTTGTGTTAGTGTTGAAAAACCACTTTTCGCACTTGTGTTGGTGCAGGAAACCACTTTTGCACTTGTATTAGTGTGGAAAAAACACTTTTTGCACTTATGATAGTGTTGAAAAACCACTTTTTGCACTTGTGTTAGTGTTGAAAAACCACTTTTCGCACTTGTGTTGGTGCAGGAAACCACTTTTGCACTTGTATTAGTGTGGCAAAACCACTTTTCGCACTTGTGTTAGTGTTGAAAAACCACTTTTTGCACTTGTGTTAGTGTTGAAAAACCACTTTTCGCACTTGTGCTGGTGCAGGAAACCACTTTTGCACTTGTATTAGTGTGGAAAAAACACTTTTTGCACTTGTGATAGTGTTGAAAAACCACTTTTCGCACTTGTGTTAGTGTTGAAAAACCACTTTTCGCACTTGTGTTAGTGTTGAAAAACCACTTTTCGCACTTGTGTTAGTGTTGAAAAACCATTTTTCGCACTTGTGTTAGTGTTGAAAAACCACTTTTCGCACTTGTGTTAGTGTTGAAAAACCACTTTTCGCACTTGTGCTGGTGCAGGAAAGCACTTTTGCACTTGTATTAGTGTGGAAAAAACACTTTTTGCACTTGTGATAGTGTTGAAAAACCACTTTTCGCACTTGTGTTAGTGTTGAAAAACCACTTTTCGCACTTGTGTTAGTGTTGAAAAACCACTTTTTGCACTTGTGTTGGTGCAGGAAACCACTTTTGCACTTATATTAGTGTGGCAAAAACACTTTTTGCACTTGTGATAGTGTTGAAAAACCACTTTTCGCACTTGTGTTAGTGTTGAAAAACCACTTTTCGCACTTGTGTTGGTGCAGGAAACCACTTTTGCACTTGTATTAGTGTGGAAAAAACACTTTTTGCACTTGTACTAGTGTTGAAAAACCACTTTTCGCACTTGTGTTAGTGTTGAAAAACCACTTTTCGCACTTGTGTTGGTGCAGGAAACCACTTTTGCACTTGTATTAGTGTGGAAAAAACACTTTTCGCAATTGTGTTAGTGTTGAAAAACCACTTTTCGCACTTGTGTTAGTGTTGAAAAACCACTTTTCGCACTTGTGTTGGTGCAGGAAACCACTTTTGCACTTGTATTAGTGTGGAAAAACCACTTTTCGCACTTGTGTTAGTGTTGAAAAACCACTTTTCGCACTTGTGTTAGTGTTGAAAAACCACTCTTCGCACTTGTGTTAGTGTTGAAAAACCACTTTTCGCACTTGTGTTAGTGTTGAAAAACCACTTTTCGCACTTGTGTTGGTGCAGGAAACCACTTTTGCACTTGTATTAGTGTGGAAAAAACACTTTTCGCACTTGTGTTAGTGTTGAAAAACCACTTTTCGCACTTGTGTTAGTGTTGAAAAACCACTTTTCGCACTTGTGTTGGTGCAGGAAACCACTTTTTGCACTTGTATTAGTGTGGAAAAAACACTTTTTGCACTTGTGATAGTGTTGAAAAACCACTTTTTGCACTTGTGTTAGTGTTGAAAAACCACTTTTTGCACTTGTGTTGGTGCAGGAAACCACTTTTGCACTTGTATTAGTGTGGCAAAACCACTTTTCGCACTTGTGTTAGTGTTGAAAAACCACTTTTTGCACTTGTGTTAGTGTTGAAAAACCACTTTTCGCACTTGTGTTGGTGCAGGAAACCACTTTTGCACTTGTATTAGTGTGGAAAAAGCACTTTTTGCACTTGTGATAGTGTTGAAAAACCACTTTTTGCACTTGTGTTTGTGTTGAAAAACCACTTTTCGTACTTGTGTTGGTGCAGGAAACCACTTTTGCACTTGTATTAGTGTGGAAAAAACACTTTTTGCACTTGTGTTAGTGTTGAAAAACCACTTTTCGCACTTGTGTTAGTGTTGAAAAACCACTTTTCGCACTTGTGTTGGTGCAGGAAACCACTTTTGCACTTGTATTAGTGTGGAAAAAACACTTTTCGCACTTGTGCTAGTGTTGAAAAACCACTTTTCGCACTTGTGTTAGTGTTGAAAAACCACTTTTCGCACTTGTGTTAGTGTTGAAAAACCACTTTTCGCACTTGTGTTGGTGTTGAAAAACCACTTTTCGCACTTGTGTTAGTGTTGAAAAACCACTTTTTGCACTTGTGTTGGTGCAGGAAACCACTTTTGCACTTGTATTAGTGTGGAAAAAACACTTTTCGCACTTGTGTTAGTGTTGAAAAACCACTTTTTGCACTTGTGTTAGTGTTGAAAAACCACTTTTCGCACTTGTGTTAGTGTTGAAAAACCACTTTTCGCACTTGTGTTAGTGTTGAAAAACCACTTTTCGCACTTGTGTTGGTGCAGGAAACCACTTTTACACTTGTATTAGTGTGGAAAAAACACTTTTCGCACTTGTGTTAGTGTTGAAAAACCACTTTTCGCACTTGTGTTCGTGTTGAAAAACCACTTTTCGCACTTGTGTTGGTGCAGGAAACCACTTTTGCAATTGTATTAGTGTGGAAAAAACACTTTTCGCACTTGTGTTAGTGTTGAAAAACCACTTTTCGCACTTGTGTTAGTGTTGAAAAACCACTTTTCGCACTTATGTTGGTGCAGGAAACCACTTTTTGCACTTGTATTAGTGTGGAAAAAACACTTTTTGCACTTGTGATAGTGTTGAAAAACCACTTTTTGCACTTGTGTTAGTGTTGAAAAACCACTTTTCGCACTTGTGTTGGTGCAGGAAACCACTTTTGCACTTGTATTAGTGTGGAAAAAACACTTTTCGCACTTGTGTTAGTGTTGAAAAACCACTTTTCGCACTTGTGTTAGTGTTGAAAAACCACTTTTCGCACTTGTGTTGGTGCAGGAAACCACTTTTGCAATTGTATTATTGTGGAAAAAACACTTTTCGCACTTGTGTTAGTGTTGAAAAACCACTTTTCGCACTTGTGTTGGTGCAGGAAACCACTTTTTGCACTTGCATTAGTGTGGAAAAAACACTTTTTGCACTTGTGATAGTGTTGAAAAACCACTTTTCGCACTTGTGTTGGTGCAGGAAACCACTTTTGCACTTGTATTAGTGTGGAAAAAACACTTTTTGCACTTGTGATAGTGTTGAAAAACCACTTTTTGCACGTGTTAGTGTTGAAAAACCACTTTTCGCACTTGTGTTGGTGCAGGAAACCACTTTTGCACTTGTATTAGTGTGGCAAAACTACTTTTCGCACTTGTGTTAGTGTTGAAAAACCACTTTTCGCACTTGTGTTAGTGTTGAAAAACCACTTTTCGCACTTGTGCTGGTGCAGGAAACCACTTTTGCACTTGCATTAGTGTGGAAAAAACACGTTTTGCACTTGTGATAGTGTTGAAAAACCACTTTTCGCACTTGTGTTAGTGTTGAAAAACCACTTTTCGCACTTGTGTTGGTGCAGGAAACCACTTTTGCACTTGTATTAGTGTGGAAAAAACACTTTTTGCACTTGTGATAGTGTTGAAAAACCACTTTTCGCACTTGTGTTAGTGTTGAAAAACCACTTTTCGCACTTGTGTTAGTGTTGAAAAACCACTTTTCGCACTTGTGTTGGTGCAGGACACCACTTTTGCACTTGTATTAGTGTGGAAAAAACACTTTTTGCACTTGTGTTAGTGTTGAAAAACCACTTTTCGCACTTGTGTTAGTGTTGAAAAACCACTTTTCGCACTTGTGTTGGTGCAGGAAACCACTTTTGCACTTGTATTAGTGTGGAAAAAACACTTTTCGCACTTGTGTTAGTGTTGAAAAACCACTTTTCGCACTTGTGTTGGTGCAGGAAACCACTTTTGCACTTGTATTAGTGTGGAAAAACCACTTTTCGCACTTGTGTTAGTGTTGAAAAACCACTTTTCGCACTTGTGTTAGTGTTGAAAAACCACTTTTCGCACTTGTGTTAGTGTTGAAAAACCACTTTTCACACTTGTGTTAGTGTTGAAAAACCACTTTTTGCACTTGTGTTGGTGCAGGAAACCACTTTTGCACTTGTATTAGTGTGGAAAAACCACTTTTCGCACTTGTGTTAGTGTTGAAAAACCACTTTTCGCACTTGTGTTAGTGTTGAAAAACCACTTTTCGCACTTGTGTTAGTGTTGAAAAACCACTTTTCGCACTTGTGTTAGTGTTGAAAAACCACTTTTCGCACTTGTGTTGGTGCAGGAAACCACTTTTGCACTTGTATTAGTGTGGAAAAAACACTTTTCGCACTTGTGTTAGTGTTGAAAAACCACTTTTTGCAGTTGTGTTAGTGTTGAAAAACCACTTTTAGCACTTGTGTTGGTGCAGGAAACCACTTTTGCACTTGTATTAGTGTGGAAAAAACACTTTCCGCACTTGTGTTAGTGTTGAAAACCACTTTTCGCACTTGTGTTAGTGTTGAAAAACCACTTTTCGCACTTGTGTTGGTGCAGGAAACCACTTTTTGCACTTGTATTAGTGTGGAAAAAACACTTTTTGCACTTGTGATAGTGTTGAAAAACCACTTTTTGCACTTGTGTTGGTGCAGGAAACCACTTTTGCACTTGTATTAGTGGCAAAACTACTTTTCGCACTTGTGTTAGTGTTGAAAAACCACTTTTCGCACTTGTGCTGGTGCAGGAAACCACTTTTGCACTTGTATTAGTGTGGAAAAAACACTTTTTGCACTTGTGATAGTGTTGAAAAACCACTTTTCGCACTTGTGTTAGTGTTGAAAAACCACTTTTCGCACTTGTGTTAGTGTTGAAAAACCACTTTTCGCACTTGTGTTAGTGTTGAAAAACCATTTTTCGCACTTGTGTTAGTGTTGAAAAACCACTTTTCGCACTTGTGTTAGTGTTGAAAAACCACTTTTCGCACTTGTGCTGGTGCAGGAAACCACTTTTGCACTTGTATTAGTGTGGCAAAAACACTTTTTACACTTGTGATAGTGTTGAAAAACCACTTTTCGCACTTGTGTTAGTGTTGAAAAACCACTTTTCGCACTTGTGTTGGTGCAGGAAACCACTTTTGCACTTGTATTAGTGTGGAAAAAACACTTTTTGCACTTGTACTAGTGTTGAAAAACCACTTTTTGCACTTGTGTTAGTGTTGAAAAACCACTTTTCGCACTTGTGTTGGTGCAGGAAACCACTTTTGCACTTGTATTAGTGTGGAAAAAACACTTTTCGCACTTGTGTTAGTGTTGAAAAACCACTTTTCGCACTTGTGTTAGTGTTGAAAAACCACTTTTCGCACTTGTGTTGGTGCAGGAAACCACTTTTGCACTTGTATTAGTGTGGAAAAACCACTTTTCGCACTTGTGTTAGTGTTGAAAAACCACTTTTCGCACTTGTGTTAGTGTTGAAAAACCACTTTTCGCACTTGTGTTAGTGTTGAAAAACCACTTTTCGCACTTGTGTTAGTGTTGAAAAAACACTTTTCGCACTTGTGTTGGTGCAGGAAACCACTTTTGCACTTGTATTAGTGTGGAAAAAACACTTTTCGCACTTGTGTTAGTGTTGAAAAACCACTTTTCGCACTTGTGTTAGTGTTGTAAAACCACTTTTCGCACTTGTGTTGGTGCAAGAAACCACTTTTGCACTTGTATTAGTGTGGAAAAAACACTTTTCGCACTTGTGTTAGTGTTGAAAAACCACTTTTCGCACTTGTGTTAGTGTTGAAAAACCACTTTTCGCACTTGTGTTGGTGCAGGAAACCACTTTTTGCACTTGTATTAGTGTGGAAAAAACACTTTTTGCACTTGTGATAGTGTTGAAAAACAACTTTTTGCACTTGTGTTAGTGTTGAAAAACCACTTTTCGCACTTGTGTTGGTGCAGGAAACCACTTTTGCACTTGTATTAGTGTGGCAAAACCACTTTTCGCACTTGTGTTAGTGTTGAAAAACCACTTTTTGCACTTGTGTTAGTGTTGAAAAACCACTTTTCGCACTTGTGCTGGTGCAGGAAACCACTTTTGCACTTGTATTAGTGTGGAAAAAACACTTTTTGCACTTGTGATAGTGTTGAAAAACCACTTTTCGCACTTGTGTTAGTGTTGAAAAACCACTTTTCGCACTTGTGTTAGTGTTGAAAAACCACTTTTTGCACTTGTGTTAGTGTTGAAAAACCATTTTTCGCACTTGTGTTAGTGTTGAAAAACCACTTTTCGCACTTGTGTTAGTGTTGAAAAACCACTTTTCACACTTGTGCTGGTGCAGGAAACCACTTTTGCACTTGTATTAGTGTGGAAAAAACACTTTTTGCACTTGTGATAGTGTTGAAAAACCACTTTTCGCACTTGTGTTAGTGTTGAAAAACCACTTTTCGCACTTGTGTTAGTGTTGAAAAACCACTTTTCGCACTTGTGTTGGTGCAGGAAACCACTTTTGCACTTGTATTAGTGTGGCAAAAACACTTTTTGCACTTGTGATAGTGTTGAAAATCCACTTTTCGCACTTGTGTTAGTGTTGAAAAACCACTTTTCGCACTTGTGTTGGTGCAGGAAACCACTTTTGCACTTGTATTAGTGTGGAAAAAACACTTTTTGCACTTGTACTAGTGTTGAAAAACCACTTTTCGCACTTGTGTTAGTGTTGAAAAACCACTTTTTGCACTTGTGTTAGTGTTGAAAAACCACTTTTCGCACTTGTGTTGGTGCAGGAAACCACTTTTGCACTTGTATTAGTGTGGAAAAAACACTTTTCGCACTTGTGTTAGTGTGGAAAAAACACTTTTCGCACTTGTGTTAGTGTTGAAAAACCACTTTTCGCACTTGTGTTAGTGTTGAAAAACCACTTTTCGCACTTGTGTTGGTGCAGGAAACCACTTTTGCACTTGTATTAGTGTGGAAAAACCACTTTTCGCACTTGTGTTAGTGTTGAAAAACCACTTTTCGCACTTGTGTTAGTGTTGAAAAACCACTTTTCGCACTTGTGTTAGTGTTGAAAAACCACTTTTCGCACTTGTGTTAGTGTTGAAAAACCACTTTTCGCACTTGTGTTGGTGCAGGAAACCACTTTTGCACTTGTGTTAGTGTGGAAAAAACACTTTTCGCACTTGTGTTAGTGTTGAAAAACCACTTTTCGCACTTGTGTTAGTGTTGTAAAACCACTTTTCGCACTTGTGTTGGTGCAAGAAACCACTTTTGCACTTGTATTAGTGTGGAAAAAACACTTTTCGCACTTGTGTTAGTGCTGAAAAACCACTTTTTGCACTTGTGTTAGTGTTGAAAAACCACTTTTCGCACTTGTGTTGGTGCAGGAAACCACTTTTTGTACTTGTATTAGTGTGGAAAAAACACTTTTTGCACTTGTGATAGTGTTGAAAAACCACTTTTTGCACTTGTTTTAGTGTTGAAAAACCACTTTTCGCCCTTGTGTTGGTGCAGGAAACCACTTTTGCACTTGTATTAGTGTGGAAAAAACACTTTTTGCACTTGTGATAGTGTTGAAAAACCACTTTTCGCACTTGTGTTAGTGTTGAAAAACCACTTTTCGTACTTGTGTTGGTGCAGGAAACCACTTTTGCACTTGTATTAGTGTGGAAAAAACACTTTTTGCACTTGTGTTAGTGTTGAAAAACCACTTTTCGCACTTGTGTTAGTGTTGAAAAACCACTTTTCGCACTTGTGTTAGTGTTGAAAAACCACTTTTCGCACTTGTGTTAGTGTTGAAAAACCACTTTTCGCACTTGTGTTAGTGTTGAAAAACCACTTTTCGCACTTGTGTTAGTGTTGAAAAACCACTTTTCGCACTTGTGTTAGTGTTGAAAAACCACTTTTCGCACTTGTGTTAGTGTTGAAAAAACACTTTTCGCACTTGTGTTGGTGCAGGAAACCACTTTTGCACTTGTATTAGTGTGGAAAAAACACTTTTCGCACTTGTGTTAGTGTTGAAAAACCACTTTTCGCACTTGTGTTAGTGTTGTAAAACCACTTTTCGCACTTGTGTTGGTGCAAGAAACCACTTTTGCACTTGTATTAGTGTGGAAAAAACACTTTTCGCACTTGTGTTAGTGTTGAAAAACCACTTTTCGCACTTGTGTTAGTGTTGAAAAACCACTTTTCGCACTTGTGTTGGTGCAGGAAACCACTTTTTGCACTTGTATTAGTGTGGAAAAAACACTTTTTGCACTTGTGATAGTGTTGAAAAACAACTTTTTGCACTTGTGTTAGTGTTGAAAAACCACTTTTCGCACTTGTGTTGGTGCAGGAAACCACTTTTGCACTTGTATTAGTGTGGCAAAACCACTTTTCGCACTTGTGTTAGTGTTGAAAAACCACTTTTTGCACTTGTGTTAGTGTTGAAAAACCACTTTTCGCACTTGTGCTGGTGCAGGAAACCACTTTTGCACTTGTATTAGTGTGGAAAACACACTTTTTGCACTTGTGATAGTGTTGAAAAACCACTTTTCGCACTTGTGTTAGTGTTGAAAAACCACTTTTCGCACTTGTGTTAGTGTTGAAAAACCACTTTTTGCACTTGTGTTAGTGTTGAAAAACCATTTTTCGCACTTGTGTTAGTGTTGAAAAACCACTTTTCGCACTTGTGTTAGTGTTGAAAAACCACTTTTCACACTTGTGCTGGTGCAGGAAACCACTTTTGCACTTGTATTAGTGTGGAAAAAACACTTTTTGCACTTGTGATAGTGTTGAAAAACCACTTTTCGCACTTGTGTTAGTGTTGAAAAACCACTTTTCGCACTTGTGTTAGTGTTGAAAAACCACTTTTCGCACTTGTGTTGGTGCAGGAAACCACTTTTGCACTTGTATTAGTGTGGCAAAAACACTTTTTGCACTTGTGATAGTGTTGAAAATCCACTTTTCGCACTTGTGTTAGTGTTGAAAAACCACTTTTCGCACTTGTGTTGGTGCAGGAAACCACTTTTGCACTTGTATTAGTGTGGAAAAAACACTTTTTGCACTTGTACTAGTGTTGAAAAACCACTTTTCGCACTTGTGTTAGTGTTGAAAAACCACTTTTTGCACTTGTGTTAGTGTTGAAAAACCACTTTTCGCACTTGTGTTGGTGCAGGAAACCACTTTTGCACTTGTATTAGTGTGGAAAAAACACTTTTCGCACTTGTGTTAGTGTGGAAAAAACACTTTTCGCACTTGTGTTAGTGTTGAAAAACCACTTTTCGCACTTGTGTTAGTGTTGAAAAACCACTTTTCGCACTTGTGTTGGTGCAGGAAACCACTTTTGCACTTGTATTAGTGTGGAAAAACCACTTTTCGCACTTGTGTTAGTGTTGAAAAACCACTTTTCGCACTTGTGTTAGTGTTGAAAAACCACTTTTCGCACTTGTGTTAGTGTTGAAAAACCACTTTTCGCACTTGTGTTAGTGTTGAAAAACCACTTTTCGCACTTGTGTTGGTGCAGGAAACCACTTTTGCACTTGTGTTAGTGTGGAAAAAACACTTTTCGCACTTGTGTTAGTGTTGAAAAACCACTTTTCGCACTTGTGTTAGTGTTGTAAAACCACTTTTCGCACTTGTGTTGGTGCAAGAAACCACTTTTGCACTTGTATTAGTGTGGAAAAAACACTTTTCGCACTTGTGTTAGTGCTGAAAAACCACTTTTTGCACTTGTGTTAGTGTTGAAAAACCACTTTTCGCACTTGTGTTGGTGCAGGAAACCACTTTTTGCACTTGTATTAGTGTGGAAAAAACACTTTTTGCACTTGTGATAGTGTTGAAAAACCACTTTTTGCACTTGTTTTAGTGTTGAAAAACCACTTTTCGCCCTTGTGTTGGTGCAGGAAACCACTTTTGCACTTGTATTAGTGTGGAAAAAACACTTTTTGCACTTGTGATAGTGTTGAAAAACCACTTTTCGCACTTGTGTTGGTGCAGGAAACCACTTTTGCACTTGTATTAGTGTGGAAAAAACACTTTTCGCACTTGTGTTAGTGTTGAAAAACCACTTTTCGCACTTGTGTTAGTGTTGAAAAACCACTTTTCGCACTTGTGTTGGTGCAGGAAACCACTTTTGCAATTGTATTAGTGTGGAAAAAACACTTTTCGCACTTGTGTTAGTGTTGAAAAACCACTTTTCGCACTTGTGTTGGTGCAGGAAACCACTTTTTGCACTTGTATTAGTGTGGAAAAAACACTTTTTGCACTTGTGATAGTGTTGAAAAACCACTTTTCGCACTTGTGTTGGTGCAGGAAACCACTTTTGCACTTGTATTAGTGTGGAAAAAACACTTTCTGCACTTGTGATAGTGTTGAAAAACCACTTTTTGCACGTGTTAGTGTTGAAAAACCACTTTTCGCACTTGTGTTGGTGCAGGAAACCACTTTTGCACTTGTATTAGTGTGGCAAAACTACTTTTCGCACTTGTGTTAGTGTTGAAAAACCACTTTTCGCACTTGTGTTAGTGTTGAAAAACCACTTTTCGCACTTGTGCTGGTGCAGGAAACCACTTTTGCACTTGCATTAGTGTGGAAAAAACACTTTTTGCACTTGTGATAGTGTTGAAAAACCACTTTTCGCACTTGTGTTAGTGTTGAAAAACCACTTTTCGCACTTGTGTTGGTGCAGGAAACCACTTTTGCACTTGTATTAGTGTGGAAAAAACACTTTTTGCACTTGTGATAGTGTTGAAAAACCACTTTTCGCACTTGTGTTAGTGTTGAAAAACCACTTTTCGCACTTGTGTTAGTGTTGAAAAACCACTTTTCGCACTTGTGTTGGTGCAGGACACCACTTTTGCACTTGTATTAGTGTGGAAAAAACACTTTTTGCACTTGTGTTAGTGTTGAAAAACCACTTTTCGCACTTGTGTTAGTGTTGAAAAACCACTTTTCGCACTTGTGTTGGTGCAGGAAACCACTTTTGCACTTGTATTAGTGTGGAAAAAACACTTTTCGCACTTGTGTTAGTGTTGAAAAACCACTTTTTGCACTTGTGTTGGTGCAGGAAACCACTTTTGCACTTGTATTAGTGTGGAAAAACCACTTTTCGCACTTGTGTTAGTGTTGAAAAACCACTTTTCGCACTTGTGTTAGTGTTGAAAAACCACTTTTCGCACTTGTGTTAGTGTTGAAAAACCACTTTTCGCACTTGTGTTAGTGTTGAAAAACCACTTTTCGCACTTGTGTTGGTGCAGGAAACCACTTTTGCACTTGTATTAGTGTGGAAAAAACACTTTTCGCACTTGTGTTAGTGTTGAAAAACCACTTTTTGCAGTTGTGTTAGTGTTGAAAAACCACTTTTAGCACTTGTGTTGGTGCAGGAAACCACTTTTGCACTTGTATTAGTGTGGAAAAAACACTTTCCGCACTTGTGTTAGTGTTGAAAAACCACTTTTCGCACTTGTGTTAGTGTTGAAAAACCACTTTTCGCACTTGTGTTGGTGCAGGAAACCACTTTTTGCACTTGTATTAGTGTGGAAAAAACACTTTTTGCACTTGTGATAGTGTTGAAAAACCACTTTTTGCACTTGTGTTAGTGTTGAAAAACCACTTTTCGCACTTGTGTTGGTGCAGGAAACCACTTTTGCACTTGTATTAGTGGCAAAACTACTTTTCGCACTTGTGTTAGTGTTGAAAAACCACTTTTCGCACTTGTGCTGGTGCAGGAAACCACTTTTGCACTTGTATTAGTGTGGAAAAAACACTTTTTGCACTTGTGATAGTGTTGAAAAACCACTTTTCGCACTTGTGTTAGTGTTGAAAAACCACTTTTCGCACTTGTGTTAGTGTTGAAAAACCACTTTTCGCACTTGTGTTAGTGTTGAAAAACCATTTTTCGCACTTGTGTTAGTGTTGAAAAACCACTTTTCGCACTTGTGTTAGTGTTGAAAAACCACTTTTCGCACTTGTGCTGGTGCAGGAAACCACTTTTGCACTTGTATTAGTGTGGCAAAAACACTTTTTACACTTGTGATAGTGTTGAAAAACCACTTTTCGCACTTGTGTTAGTGTTGAAAAACCACTTTTCGCACTTGTGTTGGTGCAGGAAACCACTTTTGCACTTGTATTAGTGTGGAAAAAACACTTTTTGCACTTGTACTAGTGTTGAAAAACCACTTTTTGCACTTGTGTTAGTGTTGAAAAACCACTTTTCGCACTTGTGTTGGTGCAGGAAACCACTTTTGCACTTGTATTAGTGTGGAAAAAACACTTTTCGCACTTGTGTTAGTGTTGAAAAACCACTTTTCGCACTTGTGTTAGTGTTGAAAAACCACTTTTCGCAGTAGTAGTGTAATAATGTTGCTTCTGGGACACCTCCGTTTAACATGGGAAATCCCTATCTAATGTCATTTACCCCCTTGTCTTTTTCAAAAATCATAAACACCTCTATTTCTCCCACCCTCATCTTTATGAACCTTTTGTCTGTAGTACCTATCCTTAATGTTGTTCATTAGACCACTCAAACACTACAAATATTTGTTTTCTCTTATAGACCTATCATCCTTCTTCTACATATCATCTGGCAGATTAATCTTTGACCCACTCAAACATTGACCCATTCACTTCCATATTAATTCTTTCCCTCCCTCATTGCCCCTAAACACCTATATTTCTCTCACCCTGTTCTTTACGAACCTTCTAACCTTTTGACATGTTATCCTTATTCATTAGACCACTTAAACACCTGTGATCCTTCTGACCTCATGGACCTTTTAACCTTTTACTCTTAATATCATCTGGTGAATATAACCCACTCAAACAACGACCCTACAAATATTTGTTTATGCGTGGGAAATAATTTAATTCTCCTACAACTCTCTTCACCATCTAATATATTAACAAAAAATATGTTTGAGTTTGGTTCTTTATTAAGATATTTTAACTGAGCTAAGATAAAATGGTAAACCTCCCTCAATGTTCTTGCTTGAGCGCCTCCAGTGCCACATACCATTTTTAAATTAAAGTATATATTTTCCTGACAACCATCAAAGTTTTCCGTCCACTCAAAAATATTTCCATCTTTTTTACCCAATTCACCGGTATTTAAATTAATTCTCTTATTTGTTTTGTGAACTTTTTTACCAGTTGCCTTTTCAATTATACCTATTTGATATTTTTCACATTCATTATGTTTTCCATTTATATACCAAGGTTGATTACACCTCCACTCTTTAGTCTGGTTGATACTTGGTTCTATCATTTATATAATAGTAAAAAAGGCGGCGGTAGCCCGTTAAAATCCCCAACCCCCCCCCCCCTTTTTAACTTATCACTTATATATATCTTATCACTTATATATATCTTATCACTTATATATATATCTTATCACTTATATACTTATATAACCATAAGGGAGACTATCAATTCCATTTTCTAAAATAAACCTCTTATCATCAAAAGCCCCCAATGCTTTCTTATTTATCTCTTCTGAATATAATTGATGTTTATAACTTCTTATTCCATTAATCTTTCTAAACTCTTCTTTCTTTGTTGTTAAACAGTTATAATAATCCTTAAAGTTTATTGTTTCTTTAATAACATTTTTCTTTACACCTTTTAACTTCTTATCAGTCTTTTCAACGTTATTCACAATGTATTTATAAGCATAAGCCTTTGACCTCAATCCCACAAATTCACTCATAACATTTCCTCCTAATTCATCCTTGAACTTTCCAATCACCTTTTTATTTTTAGAAGAGAACAACTCACTCTCTGGACTGTAATTACTCGTGTCATAGATATTAATGTCTCTTTTCATGTCTGAATAAACATCGTTGGTATTAATTTTCAAAATAAAACTATCTGTATCCATATAAAGTAGATTAACATCATTTTGATATTTCTTCCTCAAGTTATTATAAAAGTAATCATACATTAATGACTTTGATAAATCAAGAATTGTTGTTCCAATATAAATAGGTTTGTTCATTTCAATACTCTCTTTAATCAAATGGATCGCACAAAAGTTCTCAGTAAAGACCTCAGCTCGAGTAAAACTCGGTCTATTAATTAATTTTGATGCTTGTTCCCAAGATGTTGATAGTCTGATATTTTGTCTTTTCCTCACATTCTCCATAGTCTTACCAAAGACCGCATTATTCATCAATTTATAAAAGTCTTTCTCAAAATCTGTTTTTGACTCTGTTCTTCTTTGTGTATTAAAATCAATGTACCCCTTTAACCAATGACTTTGATTGAACTTTAGAACCCTATGGATCTTCTCTACTCTTAGACCTTTTGATAAATATTGTCGCAAATTTCTTTGGTGTAGAACATAATTTTTCTTGTTATATAATGTAGTAAGTAATTTTTCTGTTGATTCACCTATATCAAACGATCGTTGATAATCACTCAACCATTCTTTCTTTGGACTTGCTTTCTCACAAGCAAATGGGAGATCTTTGTGTAGGTTATGGAGTTCCTCTGGATATTTTAAATCAATTTCAAAATAATAACCAACTTTTTCTTCATCCAATTCTTTTTGTGTAGAGATACATACATCTTGTAAAACGTTTTTGTAGTCTTTTTCCTTTACCCATCTAAGTTTTCCATAAGGAAGAGCCTGAGACATTGCCCAGCCATACAGGTTGTTCGCGTCATAGTACATCAAGTAAGAACTCTCTTTCGTTGGATCATAATTTGGAAGATATTTGTTATTTGCTTTTGCGTATCTACTCGAGCAGACTTGTGAAATTCCACCTCTTTTTGCCTTTTCAATCATCAAAAGCATATCAACATCGGTTATCAAATCCAAATCTTGTTTTGTCATTTTCAACATCGCACTCCAGGCCAATCCAGGTGCTGTGTAGTAGTGAGCAGGATCCAATCCATATCCAGTGCGACAAACAGATCTAAAGGCTTCAAATACATCGGCCAATAAAAGCACATCAGTTTTGAGATACAAATCGTGATACTCGCCAAGATTCTTGATGTTATATTTTTCCCAAACATTTTGTGCGTGTACATAATCTTTATCAGATATATGACTATTATTTAATTTGTTATAGAAATTTTCTTTTGAAGGAAGTTGTGTTTCATTGAATCTCTCAAATGAGTCCATATAGTCATAGGGGTAAATTCCCTTTTGTGTTAGAAAATCTTTATCTAAAAAATACTCTGAAAGACATGGAAACTCTTTTAGATTTTGAACCAAGTTAACCAATGGACTTGCCATGAATTTAAATGTATCAAGAAATCTGATATGAGTAATAGGAGATGTGTGAATTGTTTTTGTGAATGAAATGTATTTCTGATCCGTGTTTGGAATTGCTGAGATACTTCCAGAAGTCTTTGAGAGTTCCTTGATAAATAGATGTGTATCATAATGAGCGTTGTTATGAAGAAAGACAGGAATGAAAGAGGGGAGTTGATAATTAATATTACAACTTTGATGAGCCGGACCTCTATATTTACCAGTGAGATGACAATGGTCTCTAACCTTTAGACCTTTACCAATTTTCTCCTCACAAATATGACAGACATTGTTTTTTATAAATTCCCTTTTTTCTTTACTTGTTAAGGACATTGGTTTATTGGTTTCTCTCATTATCTTGGTTAATCGAACACAGTCTTTTTCTAGTCGTTTCACAAACTCCTCTGGGGTATTTGAGCCTCTATACATCTCTAACTTGTTATATTTATCACCAACGGATGATTTGATATAATAACAAAAACCACAAGGAGTATGTTTTTGATATTTATTTGTGTATGATTCTTTTGGATCTTGAGAAGCAGTATCAATTTTTTCTAAAATACTTTCAAAATCAGCATATATAACAAATGGATGTTTGATCTTTTTATTTTCATCTTTGAATGTGATCTTTGAGCCTTCTTTAGGCATATTGATTACCGTTGATTTATGTTCGCCACAATAATTTGAATGTTTATCTAATCTTTCTTGTGAATTGAAGAAGTTAAGACAACGCAAACAAATATATATTTTATTTGTTCTCTTACAGACTTGTGGTTTTATTAATTTAGCAATATCTTTGATGTATGTATAATGTGAATTTTCGTCTGAATTAAAATATAGAAGATTAATATGAGTTTGTTTACAATTGTCAGAAAGCTTTAAAACCTGAATGTTGTTTGTTTCTGTTAGACCATAAACATTAACTGATAAATTATTCATCTTTTCAAATTTAGGAATATCATTTAAAGTCATCGGAAACTTTAGATCTTTCGTATTTAATGTATTCTCATATTTTTTATAATGAGATACTCTTTCATCATGAAAATGTGGAGGATGTAAGTGTGCTAAAATAGACCAGAGAAAACATTTATTGTCTTTATTTTTGATATTGATAACTGCTTTTCTATTTTTGATAACACTGGGTAAATCAATGTAAGAAGAAGCTTTTAGAGGATCTGATTTAAGAATATGAATGTCTATGTAAATAATTTTTCCTATATTGAATCCACTTCCTACGATTGAATTATCCACATCTTGCTCTTGTTTAATAAGTTCATCATAGACTCCTGATGTTTTAAAATCTTGATATGAAGATATAAAGTGTGGCTCAGTTCTCATGTATGGTGCATCTATAACTCCTTCATCCTTTGTCATTTCTAATTTTACTCCCATATAAAATTTAAGTGGTTTCATTTCCTTTAGTGTTTTTTCAATCAACGTTTGAACAGCAGGTTTAACTATTTCTACAGCATCAACTATAGACTCTGGTTCAGGAGGTTTGAAGTTAAAGACTCTTATTTTAATATGTCCTTTGAATGCTCCATCAGAGTTTTTAGTTGTGATAAAATTTGATAAATGTAGATTTGTTTTAAGATGTATTTTGAAGCCTTTCTTGAGGATATTTTTATTACATGTAGAACAGTGTTTTGTTTCAGGTGGAAGAGGGGAAAGTTTGTTTAAAATGTTGTATGTATGTTTTGCGGTGAGAATATGTTGTTTATAATATTTTACTTCCTTCTCGCAAGTATCACAATAAACCATATTTATAGCGTGAGAAAACGTGGTGTTTTATATATATCACTGTGCTTAAAATAAAACACTTTTGAGCTTTACAGCTCCGTTTTATATATATCGCTGTGCTTAAACTAAAACACTTTTTCACTCAGAATCATCTAAGTCATAACTATCACATGAATACTCAGAATCATACTCAGAGTCATCAATAAAGCTACTCTCATAACTATCATTTGAGCACAAACTATTAGTATCATAACTATCATCTGTGTTCAATGAAATACTATCATCACCATCGTCCAAGTTCAATGAAATACTATCATCACTATCGTCTGAGTTCAATGAAATAGTAAAATCTTCACTGCTGTATTGACTCATATTTAATTAGCAAGAAAAATATTCCCATCAATATCTATATACTTTCTTTCATTAACAGATTCAATCTCTACAATTTTTATATCAAAAGTTATCTTTAAATAATCTCTAACTATCATAGAACGAAATGACATTTCACCAGAAATATTAACATCATTCATTTTACTTAGATCTACACCCTTTGGATTATTAAAGAAAATACAAATGTCTCCTCTAGAATTATTAATGGTCTTATCATTCTTTTTCAAAGTATCGTGGTCAATCACTTTTTCAAGCTTTGAATAAATTGCCAGGAGTAGAGGAGAAACTTTTGTTAGATTTACTTTAATGGATGTCTTTCCAGGTATAGTTAGAGCTCTTCCTTTAAATGAAATAGAGGGGCTCATGTTATTTTCCATAACTGGTTTTACCCAAAAATTTCCATATTTATCTTTGTTCAATTTAACATCTTTGACATATTTTTCTATATCTTCCACCGAAGTAGAGATTGATTGAAATTTGTCTTTTGTGCTTTGAAACATTGTATTTATTAATGAATAAACTTGCGTTTAGTTTAAGTAAAAATTTACCACATAAATATGATAAGTTCTGAAGGATATTTAGAATTTCCAGACTCTCCATATGATAAATTAGAGAATTGTCCGGCTTGTGATAGAGTGGGGCTTAATGATGAGGATTCATATAAACAATGTATTTTCTGTGATTTAATTTTAATTAATGATAATAGGAAATATAAAAAAATATATAACTCTTTTAAATTAGAACCAAAAATGAATTACTTTACAAGATTAATAAGAGAGATGAATGTTAAGTATTGTGATGATAATACACCATTTCTTTCAAGGGAAGAGACTAATTGTATTGAGGAAATGTATAAGGGTTTAATGATATTTATTATTCAAAATAATTTTAATGGAAATGTTAATACAAGATACTATATAAATAAAATAATGGATTATTTTGAAATTAAACCCGAACTCAGGATAAAATATAGAGTTTCTCAAATAGCTCAAAAAAAGTTGGATAACTTGTTTTCCAAATATATAAATGAATGATTTTTTACCCGTTTGGGAAAATAAGATAAAATTTAATAACCATAAAAACATTCCAAATTCATTGAGATGTCTAATAGTTGGTTCAAGCGGATGTGGAAAAACCTGTTTACTTTTAAAGATGCTCCTTGGTTCTAATTTTTTAGATTATGATAATTTAATAATTTTTACAAAGTCAAGTTTTCAACCCGAGTATCAACTACTCTCACAGGGTTTTAATGCGGGTCTTAAAAAGGAAGACATTATCGGTTTATTTAAACTTCAAAACAAACTAAATGATTATAATATTGATGATATAATACAATTATTTTGTGATACACAGAAATCAAAATCGAAACCCATAACTTGTATTCTCAGTGATAATACGGATGATATACCTTCACCTCAAGATTTAGATAAATCAAAAAAGAACCTTGTCATCTTTGATGATTGTGTTAATGAGAGAAACCAAACAGTAATGGATAGCTACTATACAAGAGGGAGACATTCTTCTTGTAATTGTATATATCTTAGTCAATCATATTTTCAACTCCCTCGACGCTCAATAAGAAACAATGCCAATACTTTTATTTTATTTAAGTTAAATTCAATAGATGTAAATAATTTTTGGAGAGATAATTGCTCTACGTTATGTAGTAAAAAAGAATTTGAAAATTATATGAAACACACGATTGGAAAATATAAATATATTGTTGTGAAACAAGATGAGATACTAAATGATATTTTTCAATAAATAAATACAGAAAATGAATACTGAAGAAAGAGAAAGAAAGTTTAAGGAACATCAACAATTAGTTTCAAAAGTTGTTAAACAACAGGAAGAGATAAAGAAGAAACGGAGACAGAAACTAACTGGTGAAGAAGCCTTTGAAAGAAAACAAGAGAAATTCTTTAAACCACTTTTGAAAACTCAACACCCTACAGTTCCCACGGTAGAATTTACTCCGAAAAAACTTCAAATGCTCAAAGATTTTAGTCAGATAACAAAACAAGAACTTGGTGAATTAGAATATGATGACGAGGGATTATTTCGGAAACTTGAGGAGGTAAATCAACCCCCTAATTATGTTGTGGAAGCTCTTCAAAACAATGAATATTCGGCGGGTTCAAAAACCAGAGCAGGTCTCATTCCAACAGAAGAACCAGCAGTGTTTCATCTTGTGGAAGAAAAGGTATTGATATTTAATGATGAATTGATGTTCTTGAGTTCTACTCAACCAAATGTTAAATTAACTCCAAGATTAATGTTTCTTCTAACAAACCCCGGATTCAGCGGTTCAAAATATTTTGAGGAACCACTTGATATGGAAAGAGAGGAAGATAGGGTATATATTGAGTTGCTAAATGCACTTGATTATGGAGTTTCTGTTGCTGGTAAAAGTAAGAAGAATGAGAAGGAGAAACATATTATTGATGCTTTAAGTAAGCTTGGTTCGGGTGTTAGTTTTCTTCCAAATGACCCATCACAATTAGTTAATAGGCTATTATTGTTGTTAGGTAGTAAGAAGGCTGGAAACAACAATTGTTTTAATGAATCCTCAGCCATTTTAGATCAGTTGATGAACATGAAAATAATTAATAAATGTCAATACAAAGATATTTTATTAGATATTAAATAAGATGAGAAGCACAATTCTTAGTTTTAATTTCACAACGAGCGATTACACAGCTTCATTCCCTTACCCACTACAACTTGACCCCCTTACCTCATATGAGGCATCTTTGTTGTCAATGGAAACTTACAATACCCTTTTTAATATCACAGAGAAAAACAACAAGTTTAGTTATAATCCAGGAAGTGGATATAAAACTATAACCGTTTCACCTGGAGCTTACGAGATTTCTCAAATATCTTCAGAAGTCTCTCGCCTTATGAAAGAAAAAGGTGATGAACCAAAAAATATTGTAATAGATATTCAAAAACACACTTCAAAATCAACTATTAAACTTAAAAATAATTATAAAGTTGATTTCACGATTGAAAATTCGTTTAGAGAGCTATTGGGTTTCTCTTCAAAAAAGATTGAAAATAACGGGACGTTTTACAGTGATAATGTTATCCAAATATCCTCCGGTATAAATTCAGTATTAATTCATTGTGATTTGATTGATGGTGCTTATAACGATGGAATAAGAACAAATACAATATTTTCATTCAGTGCATACTCAACCCCGATTGGTTATAAATTTAATATGGAACCAAAAAATCTTGTCTATTTACCTGTGTCAGGAAAAACCATATACAGAGTAAATTTTAGGATAACCGACCAAGATAATCGTATGATATCCTTTAATGATGAAATTATATCCATCAGAATTCACCTACGTGAAGTTTTTCAATAAATAAATAATGGTTATTGTGAGAAAACACGAGTTGGGAAAATATAAAATAATTACAGGGGAGGGCATGTTCCTTTCACCAGACTATACAAGGTATGTGGGTAGAGGATACTATAAACCTAAGAGACAACGAGGTGTAGGTCATCAATTTCGAAATAAAGGAGATGGGATAATTGATACTCTAATGGGTATTGGTTCAACCATCCTTAAACATAAAGACCTAATTGGTTCAACAGCTTCTGCCGTGGGCTCCGTTGCGGGTGCTATAAAGAGTATAAAAGATGCTCAAAAGGAGTCTCATAAATTACAAGCAATCAAAGAAATAAAAAAAGGTAAAACTCAACTATCTTCACAAGAACGACAAAAAATCATTAAAATACTTGGGTCAGGGTTTCAACAATTTTAATGCTATATAAATACAAGTATGGAAGCGATTGATAGTATCTATGATTTGGATGATACGATTATCATTTCAAACTCCACTAAAAAGGAAGACTATTTTAAGGTAAATGCTATAACAGGAACAGACTGGAATTCAAACGGAACAAAAAGTTTTGAAATAAATAATCAACAAACTTACTTGAATATAGCTGATAGTTTCTTGCTGTGTAAATTTAAATTCACTAAGGCTGCGAATAATACTAATGCTACACTCGTAAATGATTTCTTCTGGAAAATGTTTGACAGTGTCCGCCTGTATATTGGAACACAAGAGGTTGAAGCGGTTGATTATGTCTCTGCTACATCTGAAATGATGAAATTTACACTATATTCGTTTAGTGATAGAATGGGTAAGGGAGCTGTTGAGGGTTTTATTCCTGATATGTCAACGGGTACAAACGCAGACCCTGGTTATAGTCAAAGGAAGTCAATGTATAATGATGACGCAAAAGCTGAGAATAGTTTTACCGTAGCAGTACCTCTGAAAGGTATATTTGGATTTTGTGATTATGATAAAGTTTTGTATGGGCTTAAAATTAGATTTCAACTACAAAGGAATGATAATGTAAATAGATTGCTTTTTGGGGATGAAAATGCTTTTGGAGAAAATAATAAATTTGTTATTAATGATTTGTGTTGGTATATCAGTGAATATACTCCTAATCTTAAAACGGAAGAGATGTTAAATAGAAGACTTAACTCAAAGAAACCGCTAAATGTATCATACCTTAAAAGAAGATGTCAACACGTTAAACTGGAACACACTACCTACACTTGGAATTTAGGTGTTCTTCAAGGAAAGCCACGATACCTCTGGCTCATTTTTAAAAAACCAGATGGAGAGGACGGTACTAATAAGAATAATGCCCTGAGTGATAATGCAAAGGTGAAACAACTTCGGGTTTCTCTTGATGGCACATTTTATCCGCGAGATAGATTGGAAATTGATTGGGAAAAAAATGATTATGCGGAAGCCTACAAGTCCTACCAAAAGGTGTGTGAAAGTAATGGTAATAATGATCCTATTTTGGATATGGTTGCGTTTCAAAAACTTTATACAATCTACGCAATTGACCTGAGTTCTCAAAAGGAAACTATAAAGTCTAATCGAGTGGATACTTCTCTATACATTGAAAGAGGGGAGAGTGAAGAGGTTAATGCATATTGTTTGCTTTTGGAGGAAACAGAATTACAGATTAATACAGATAATGGTGTTATGATTAATATCACATAGGTTTTTTCTCATAAATAAATGGTTGGGGTATATGTTAATCAAATCAATCTTAATAAATTAACATCTTGTATTCAAAATCAAAAGCCTTGTATTATTAATGTTAATACAATTCAAAGAAAAGGAGCTGTAAGAATTGATGTTTTACTCACACACACACAAGTAAAAACACTAAATGATGTTGGATCACTTAAAATTAAAATGACGAAACCTATGTTAAAGAAATATTCAATAGACGAGTCAAGAGGAGGATTTCTCCCGTTTCTAATTCCTTTATTTGCTGGTTTAAGTGCGGCGGGAGCATTGACTGGTGGTATTTCAGCAGCGGTAAAAACTGCTAACGAAAGGAAGGCACAACTAAAAGCTCAAAAAGAATTGGAAAGACATAACAAGGAGTTGGAGAAACAAATTAGTGGAAGTGGTGTAATTGTAGATTTTGCTCAAAAACTTGAAAGTCTACCTGATAAAGCTAGATTGTTGGTTGGAGATATGCTTTCCTCTATCGCTCAAGCGGGTGTTAAACTAACTAAACGGGGTAATGGATTGTATCTTTCTCATAAATAAATGGATAAATGGTTTAAACAATTTGGAAAGAATACAACGTCAAATATAGAACTAGCTAAGTATTGTAAAACACTAAAAATTGATAATGTGGTTATTTGTATGAGAGATGAATTAACACATATAAATAAGAATACAAAGAATATTATTATGAATTTAGACACACAGAATGGTTCTCATTGGGTTTGTATTCATAATAGTCAGGATAAATATTATTTTGATAGTTATGGTTTGCCACCACCTGTTGAAGTAATACAATTCTTACAGAATGGTGTTTATCAAACATTCCAAGTTCAAGAAATTAATTCTAAATGTTGTGGCCAATTATGTTTATATGTATTATTTCAACTCAACAATAATGAAAATTTTTATGATATCATTTTTTATCTAATATAAATGACCTATGTTGGAAAAGATGGTTCTATCTTTGGAAAATCCTCTCAGGATATTGATTTATCAAATTATTATACAAAGGCACAGGCTGAACGACAAAAATATAGTGTAAGTAAAAATATTAATATGAAGAATACTTATAAATTAATCAATTATCCAAACCCTACAGATGCGAATGACTTGATTAGATTCAGTGATTTATCACAATATATATCTTTAAAGAAAACAGCACGTTTTGTGAAACAAGTAAAATTTACAACCACAACACCTGGTTATACTGACCATACACCTTTCCTCATTGAATTTAACTACCTGCTTACAATTAAATTTTATAAAGAAGGACATTTAGTTAATATGCGAATTAATAAATGGGGGTATGATATGCCTGATTTAGGGTATAATTGGTCTTTTTCAATAAACATAGAAGACCTACATGATTTAAATCAGTCTCGTAAAGAAGAATATTATCCACTTGGTGAAGATAAGGATTTATGTGGAAGTACAATTAGTAAACAACAAATACGTGATTTTAAGAAAATAAAAATATATGATAGTATAGCGATGGTTCGCATGACAAAGAAGGAAGGTAATGAGATAAGGATAGAAAGCCGAGGAATACAAACCGATTTGGTAGTGGGAAGATGGGGTGGTATTACCTGTCATAATATTAATCTCACATATATTTCTGATACATAAATGGCAGGAAGAAGACTACAAGAGAATTATAATTTTTGTATTCAAGGATACCTACAAGAAAAGGGTGCTCGGTATTACATACCTTATGATTTGGAGCATATACATGGGAATTTTGTCATAAAAAACTGGCCTTATACTGATATTGTTAAACCCACAAATAGAGACTTGTTTAAAATATTAAATAAAAATGAACTTCTCAAAGTTATGAAATATAAAACTCTTTTAGAAATCGTCAACAAATCTTATTGGTATCCTATTATGAGAAAAATAATTATAGATACAAGAATATCTCAAAATCCAGATGAGTATATGTATAATATTCTTTGGGGTTCAAACTCAAGGGTAGCAAGGGATGAGGAAGGAGTTGAAGAAGAGAAGGAGGAAAGAGAGAAAAAGGAGAAGGAGGAAAGGGAGAGGGAGGAGAAGGAGGAGAGGGAGAAAAAGGAGGAGAAGGAGGAGAGGGAGAAAAAGGAGAAGGAGGAAAGGGAGAAAAAGGAGAAGGAGGAAAGGGAGAAAAGGGAGAAGGAGGAAAGGGAGAAAAGGGAGAAAAAGGAGAAGGAGGAGAGGGAGAAAATGGAGGAGGAGGAGAGGGAGCAAAGAGAGAGGGAGGAAAAATATAAAAAGATGGAAATCACTGAGATTCATAAAAGATTGAGTGTATTAAAGCAAATAAATCAATCTCAACGCACCGAAGAGGAAATTAAAGAATTAACAACTCTTATGAAGATAATGGTTTCAAAAATAAGAACGTCAATGTCTTCAATTTCAGAGATTTAAACGAGAAAGTGGTGAAGAAGAAGAAGAAGAAGAAGGAAAAGATTATGTGATTGATGATGTTGGTGTCATTGACTTTAGTTAGTTTTTATTTGTAAATAAATGGAGGAGAGAGTGAAGGCATTCCTTAGGATTCTTTATGTTTTAAAAATAAAGATTGAAATGTATATGTTGAAAACCAAAAAGGTTTTGATACTCTGTCGGAATTTTTCTGATAAATAAATATGAGTTATTGTCTCAAATGTAAAAAGAAAACTAAATCTAAAAATATCTCTTATGTTAAAGCTAAAAATAATAGAGTTTATCAAAAAGGAATATGTCAAGTATGTGGCTCTAAAAAGTGCCAATTCATCTCTCCTAAAAGAGGAGGAGACATACAAAAGTTTCTGTCAGGAAGTAAATTTACAACAACTGGAATTCCAGGGGAATTACACCTTCCAGGGTATTCTTTCTGTGGTCCAGGAACAAACTTGGATAAAAGATTAGATGAGGCTGACAATCCTAAACCTTGGTCTAAACCTACAAATAGGGTTGACGAAGTGTGTATGAAGCATGATATTGCTTATGGGAAAACCACTACGTTGACTGAAAAACATAAAGCCGACAGCGAAATGTTGTATAATTTGTCTTTGATACAAAATCCAACGTTGAGAGAGAAAGTTGATAGGTTTATTGTGAGAAATTTGATAAATGCTAAATTTAAACTTGGTCTTGGTTATTCCTCAAAAAACTATTAGGCTCTAATGATGCCATCAAGACTGAGGAGCTTTTGGCTGAAGAATTACACAAACCTATAATCACAAAGTTTAAAAGAAGGAAGGTTTATTCTAAATACACTGACCACATATGGTCCGCTGATTTAATTGAATTGAATAATGACAGGGGATACAGGTATGCTTTAACCGTTATTGATTTGAGGAGTAGATTTGCCTGGGTTGTCCCTTTAAAAAATAAAAGGGGTGATACTTTAATGTTAGCCTTTAAGCTAATATTTGATCGGGATAAAAGGAAACCAAAGAAGTTATGGACTGATGAGGGAACAGAGTTCTATAACAAAATATTCATGAAATTTCTTAAGGGGAAGGGTATTAAATTATACAGCACCTTTAATGAAGGAAAGGCAGTTGTTATTGAGCGTTTTAATCGTACTTTAAAAGAGAAATTATATAAAAAATTCACACAACTCGGTTCTCAAAAATGGGTGTATTTAATTCAGGATATTGTAGATAATTACAATAATACAGTTCATTCATCAACACAATCAAAACCATCAGAAACATTTACAAAATTAGAATATGAAAAGGAGATTAATTTGAGAAAGCCCAAGTTTAAAGTTGGTGATATTGTAAGAATATACAAATGGAAAAGTCATTTTGAGAAAGGTTATACACAAAAATGGACTCGTGAATTATTTAAAATCATTGATGTAATGGATACAGTCCCTTGGACCTACAAATTATATGATTTAAATGGAGAAGAAATCTTGGGTTCATTTTACTCACAAGAATTACAAAAAACACAAGTAAGCAGATAATACCCTTGAAAATAATAAATAAATAAATAAAATGTAATGGGGATACGTTTTTAAATCTGTGAACCCCAAACACAGAATCCCACAACTTTTTAGTTGGGGCTTAACTTTTGTGTGTGTATAATGGGGATACGTTTTTAAATCTGTGAACCCCAAACACAGAATCCCACAACTTTTTAGTTGGGGCTTAACTTTTGTGTGTGTATAATGGGGATACGTTTTTAAATCTGTGAACCCCAAATACAGAATCCCACAACTTTTTAGTTGGGGCTTAACTTTTGTGTGTGTATAATGGGGATACGTTTTTAAATCTGTGAACCCCAAACACAGAATCCCACAACTTTTTAGTTGGGGCTTAACTTTTGTGTGTGTATAATGGGGATACGTTTTTAAATCTGTGAACCCCAAACACAGAATCCCACAACTTTTTAGTTGGGGCTTAACTTTTGTGTGTGTATAATGGGGATACGTTTTTAAATCTGTGAACCCCAAACACAGAATCCCACAACTTTTTAGTTGGGGCTTAACTTTTGTGTGTGTGTGTATGTGCGAGTGAGTCATAATAATATACAAACCCTAACCCAACCCAAGCCCTAACCCAACCCCATCCCTAACCCAAACCCATCCCTAACCCAACCCATCCCTAACCCAACCCCATCCCTAACCCAACCCCATCCCTAACCCAACCCCATCCCTAACCCAACCCCATCCCTAACCCAACCCCATCCCTAACCCAACCCCATCCCTAACCCAACCCCAACCCTAACCCAACCCCATCCCTAACCCAACCCCATCCCTAACCCAACCCATCCCTAACCCTCACATTCAAAATCCCAACCCTAACCCAATCCCATCCCTAACCCAACCCCAACCCTAACCCTCACATTCAAAATCCCAACCCTAACCCAACCCATCCCTAACCCAACCCCATCCCTAACCCAACCCCATCCCTAACCCAACCCCAACCCTAACCCTCACATTCAAAATCCCAACCCTAACCCAACCCCATCCCTAACCCTCACATTCAAAATCCCACCCAAACCCTAACATAATCTTTCTTTTCTTCTTTTTTAAATACGTATTTCTTTTTTTTTTTTTCCTCTTCCTCCAATTCTGTCTTTCAAGGCTTTTAAGTTTGAAGAAGTAGAAATGGGAAGAAAGAATTTTCCAGCATTTTCTTCCTCGAACTTTCTTGATATTGCTTAAATCAAGCGTCATTAAATAAAGAACATTGTTCATTGCTTTAGAATCCAAAGAGTCTCCAAGAGGAACCCCACAGGTAGAGTCTCCAAAATAAAACCAACTTTCCAAGTTCCCAAGGTATAACCACATTCCTGTTGAGCCTCCAAGATAGGTATCACATTCCGAGTCATCAAAACAAAACCCCCATTCCGAGTCTCCAAAAATATAACCATCTTTCCAAGTCCCCAAGGTAAAACCACAATTTTCAGAAATATTGGGGGTTTCCGTGATAAGTCTCACATAGTATAACTGCGGACCATCAGGGAAAACTTCCCTTTCCCAATTTTTTAGGGTTTCCGTGATAAGTCTCACATAGTATAACTGCGGACCATCAGGGAAAACTTCCCTTTCCCAATTTTTTAGGGTTTCTATGATGTGTCTCACATAGTATAACTGCGGACCATCAGGGAGAACTCTCCTTGCCCAATTTTTTAGGGTTTCTATGATGTGTCTCACATAGTATAACTGCGGACCATCAGGGAGAACTCTCCTTGCCCAATTTTTTAGGGTTTCTATGATGTGTCTCACATAGTATAACTGCGGACCATCAGGGAGAACTCTCCTTTCCCAATTTTCAGAAATTTGTGGGACTCCAATGTATGACTTGTATTCTGGCTCATCAAGGTAGAACTTGTTCAGTGGGTTTTGTTTTGATAACTCACAACAAGTATCATCATGGTAAAACTCTTTTTCAGGATTTTGTGGATCTCCAAGGTATAACTCTTTGGCTGGGTCATCAAGGTAGAACTCGTTCTGGGGGTCTTGGTTGTTCAAAATGTCTTCAAACAAAAAAATAACTTCATCCCAAGTTGTGTTAAAAGCAGAATTTTCATTTCGTATCTCAGATACAATTTCCTGTGAAAGAAAATAACAATGTATTAATTTAATACAATATTTTTTATTTGTATAAATCAAGCTCTATGAATATTAAAATAAACTTTGTTAACTCTTACACGAGTCTCATCTTAAAAAAAAAAAAAAAAAATTAAATAAATAAATAAATAAATAAACAAACTTACCTCCATTGATAAGAGGTTCGAGTCCAGTTCATCAATCTGAAGGTTGAGTTCTACACAGGTAGTAGGACTCCATGGAATAGCAAAGTTATCCCATTCCATTTCGGCATAGTAGTCCATTCTCAAGTGAAGCAGAAAGCGTGTTTGAAAAAGCCTGTGTGGTCGGTGCCTTTTATAAGGACTGGGTGTGTCTTCCTGTGGAAATTCCCTGGGCGTGTCTTAACTGGAAATGATGTGATGGAAATTCCCTGAAAATGATGTAATGTATTACCTGGAAATGATACAATGCTGAAGAGTTTATAAAGTGGGTGGGACTTAGCAAAAGTGGGAGGAGCTTAGCAAAAGTGGACGGGGCTTAGTAAAAAGTGGGCGTGGCTTAACAAAAAGTGGGTGGGGCTTAGTAAAAATGGGCGTGGTTTACCAAAAAGTGGGCGGAGCTTACCAAAAAATGGTATGTGGCACTGGAGGCGCTCAAGCAAGAACATTGAGGGAGGTTTACCATTTTATCTTAGCTCAGTTAAAATATCTTAATAAAGAACCAAACTCAAACATATTTTTTGTTAATATATTAGATGGTGAAGAGAGTTGTAGGAGAATTAAATTATTTCCCACGCATAAACAAATATTTGTAGGGTCGTTGTTTGAGTGGGTTATATTCACCAGATGATATTAAGAGTAAAAGGTTAAAAGGTCCATGAGGTCAGAAGGATCACAGGTGTTTAAGTGGTCTAATGAATAAGGATAACATGTCAAAAGGTTAGAAGGTTCGTAAAGAACAGGGTGAGAGAAATATAGGTGTTTAGGGGCAATGAGGGAGGGAAAGAATTAATATGGAAGTGAATGGGTCAATGTTTGAGTGGGTCAAAGATTAATCTGCCAGATGATATGTAGAAGAAGGATGATAGGTCTATAAGAGAAAACAAATATTTGTAGTGTTTGAGTGGTCTAATGAACAACATTAAGGATAGGTACTACAGACAAAAGGTTCATAAAGATGAGGGTGGGAGAAATAGAGGTGTTTATGATTTTTGAAAAAGACAAGGGGGTAAATGACATTAGATAGGGATTTCCCATGTTAAACGGAGGTGTCCCAGAAGCAACATTATTACACTACTCGCACTTGTGTTGGTGCAGGAAACCACTTTTGCACTTGTATTAGTGTGGAAAAACCACTTTTCGCACTTGTGTTAGTGTTGAAAAACCACTTTTCGCACTTGTGTTAGTGTTGAAAAACCACTTTTCGCACTTGTGTTAGTGTTGAAAAACCACTTTTCGCACTTGTGTTAGTGTTGAAAAAACACTTTTTGCACTTGTGTTGGTGCAGGAAACCACTTTTGCACTTGTATTAGTGTGGAAAAAACACTTTTCGCACTTGTGTTAGTGTTGAAAAACCACTTTTCGCACTTGTGTTAGTGTTGTAAAACCACTTTTCGCACTTGTGTTGGTGCAAGAAACCACTTTTGCACTTGTATTAGTGTGGAAAAAACACTTTTCGCACTTGTGTTAGTGTTGAAAAACCACTTTTCGCACTTGTGTTAGTGTTGAAAAACCACTTTTCGCACTTGTGTTGGTGCAGGAAACCACTTTTTGCACTTGTATTAGTGTGGAAAAAACACTTTTTGCACTTGTGATAGTGTTGAAAAACAACTTTTTGCACTTGTGTTAGTGTTGAAAAACCACTTTTCGCACTTGTGTTGGTGCAGGAAACCACTTTTGCACTTGTATTAGTGTGGCAAAACCACTTTTCGCACTTGTGTTAGTGTTGAAAAACCACTTTTTGCACTTGTGTTAGTGTTGAAAAACCACTTTTCGCACTTGTGCTGGTGCAGGAAACCACTTTTGCACTTGTATTAGTGTGGAAAAAACACTTTTTACACTTGTGATAGTGTTGAAAAACCACTTTTCGCACTTGTGTTAGTGTTGAAAAACCACTTTTCGCACTTGTGTTAGTGTTGAAAAACCACTTTTTGCACTTGTGTTAGTGTTGAAAAACCATTTTTCGCACTTGTGTTAGTGTTGAAAAACCACTTTTCGCACTTGTGTTAGTGTTGAAAAACCACTTTTCACACTTGTGCTGGTGCAGGAAACCACTTTTGCACTTGTATTAGTGTGGAAAAAACACTTTTTGCACTTGTGATAGTGTTGAAAAACCACTTTTCGCACTTGTGTTAGTGTTGAAAAACCACTTTTCGCACTTGTGTTAGTGTTGAAAAACCACTTTTCGCACTTGTGTTGGTGCAGGAAACCACTTTTGCACTTGTATTAGTGTGGCAAAAACACTTTTTGCACTTGTGATAGTGTTGAAAATCCACTTTTCGCACTTGTGTTAGTGTTGAAAAACCACTTTTCGCACTTGTGTTGGTGCAGGAAACCACTTTTGCACTTGTATTAGTGTGGAAAAAACACTTTTTGCACTTGTACTAGTGTTGAAAAACCACTTTTCGCACTTGTGTTAGTGTTGAAAAACCACTTTTCGCACTTGTGTTAGTGTTGAAAAACCACTTTTCGCACTTGTGTTGGTGCAGGAAACCACTTTTGCACATGTATTAGTGTGGAAAAAACACTTTTCGCACTTGTGTTAGTGTGGAAAAAACACTTTTCGCACTTGTGTTAGTGTTGAAAAACCACTTTTCGCACTTGTGTTAGTGTTGAAAAACCACTTTTCGCACTTGTGTTGGTGCAGGAAACCACTTTTGCACTTGTATTAGTGTGGAAAAACCACTTTTCGCACTTGTGTTAGTGTTGAAAAACCACTTTTCGCACTTGTGTTAGTGTTGAAAAACCACTTTTCGCACTTGTGTTAGTGTTGAAAAACCACTTTTCGCACTTGTGTTAGTGTTGAAAAACCACTTTTCGCACTTGTGTTGGTGCAGGAAACCACTTTTGCACTTGTTTTAGTGTTGAAAAACCACTTTTCGCCCTTGTGTTGGTGCAGGAAACCACTTTTGCACTTGTATTAGTGTGGAAAAAACACTTTTTGCACTTGTGATAGTGTTGAAAAACCACTTTTCGCACTTGTGTTAGTGTTGAAAAACCACTTTTCGTACTTGTGTTGGTGCAGGAAACCACTTTTGCACTTGTATTAGTGTGGAAAAAACACTTTTTGCACTTGTGTTAGTGTTGAAAAACCACTTTTCGCACTTGTGTTAGTGTTGAAAAACCACTTTTCGCACTTGTGTTGGTGCAGGAAACCACTTTTGCACTTGTATTAGTGTGGAAAAAACACTTTTCGCACTTGTTTTAGTGTTGAAAAACCACTTTTCGCACTTGTGTTAGTGTTGAAAAACCACTTTTCGCACTTGTGTTAGTGTTGAAAAACCACTTTTCGCACCTGTGTTAGTGTTGAAAAACCACTTTTTGCACTTGTGTTAGTGTTGAAAAACCACTTTTCGCACTTGTGTTGGTGCAGGAAACCACTTTTGCACTTGTATTAGTGTGGAAAAAACACTTTTCGCACTTGTGTTAGTGTTGAAAAACCACTTTTTGCACTTGTGTTAGTGTTGAAAAACCACTTTTCGCACTTGTGTTGGTGCAGGAAACCACTTTTGCACTTGTATTAGTGTGGAAAAACCACTTTTCGCACTTGTGTTAGTGTTGAAAAACCACTTTTTGCACTTGTGTTAGTGTTGAAAAACCACTTTTCGCACTTGTGTTAGTGTTGAAAAACCACTTTTCGCACTTGTGTTAGTGTTGAAAAACCACTTTTCGCACTTGTGTTAGTGTTGAAAAACCACTTTTCGCACTTGTGTTGGTGCAGGAAACCACTTTTACACTTGTATTAGTGTGGAAAAAACACTTTTCGCACTTGTGTTAGTGTTGAAAAACCACTTTTCGCACTTGTGTTAGTGTTGAAAAACCACTTTTCGCACTTGTGTTGGTGCAGGAAACCACTTTTGCAATTGTATTAGTGTGGAAAAAACACTTTTCGCACTTGTGTTAGTGTTGAAAAACCACTTTTCGCACTTGTGTTAGTGTTGAAAAACCACTTTTCGCACTTGTGTTGGTGCAGGAAACCACTTTTTGCACTTGTATTAGTGTGGAAAAAACACTTTTTGCACTTGTGATAGTGTTGAAAAACGACTTTTTGCACTTGTGTTAGTGTTGAAAAACCACTTTTCGCACTTGTGTTGGTGCAGGAAACCACTTTTGCACTTGTATTAGTGTGGCAAAACCACTTTTCGCACTTGTGTTAGTGTTGAAAAACCACTTTTTGCACTTGTGTTAGTGTTGAAAAACCACTTTTCGCACTTGTGCTGGTGCAGGAAACCACTTTTGCACTTGTATTAGTGTGGAAAAAACACTTTTTCCACTTGTGATAGTGTTGAAAAACCACTTTTCGCACTTGTGTTAGTGTTGAAAAACCACTTTTCGCACTTGTGTTGGTGCAGAAAACCACTTTTGCACTTGTATTAGTGTGGAAAAAACACTTTTTGCACTTGTGTTAGTGTTGAAAAACCACTTTTCGCACTTGTGTTAGTGTTGAAAAACCACTTTTCGCACTTGTGTTGGTGCAGGAAACCACTTTTGCACTTGTATTAGTGTGGAAAAACCACTTTTCGCACTTGTATTGGTGCAGGAAACCACTTTTGCACTTGTATTAGTGTGGAAAAAACACTTTTTGCACTTGTGATAGTGTTGAAAAACCACTTTTCACACTTGTGTTAGTGTGGAACAACCACTTTTCGCACTTGTGTTGGTGCAGGAAACCACTTTTGCACTTGTATTAGTGTGGAAAAATCACTTTTTGCACTTGTGTTAGTGTTGAAAAACCACTTTTCGCACTTGTGTTAGTGTTGAAAAACCACTTTTCGCACTTGTGTTAGTGTTGAAAAACCACTTTTCGCACTTGTGTTAGTGTTGAAAAACTCGCACTTGTGTTGGTGCAGGAAACCACTTTTGCACTTGTATTAGTGTGGAAAAACCACTTTTCGCACTTGTGTTAGTATTGAAAAACCACTTTTCGCACTTGTGTTAGTGTTGAAAAACCACTTTTCGCACTTGTATTGGTGCAGGAAACCACTTTTGCACTTGTATTAGTGTGGAAAAAACACTTTTTGCACTTGTGATAGTGTTGAAAAACCACTTTTCACACTTGTGTTAGTGTGGAACAACCACTTTTCGCACTTGTGTTGGTGCAGGAAACCACTTTTGCACTTGTATTAGTGTGGCAAAAACACTTTTTGCACTTGTGATAGTGTTGAAAAACCACTTTTCGCACTTGTGTTAGTGTTGAAAAACCACTTTTTGCACTTGTCTTAGTGTTGAAAAACCACTTTTCGCACTTGTGTTAGTGTTGAAAAACCACTTTTCGCACTTGTGTTAGTGTTGAAAAACCACTTTTCGCACTTGTGTTAGTGTTGAAAAACCACTTTTCGCACTTGTGTTGGTGCAGGAAACCACTTTTGCACTTGTATTAGTGTGGAAAAAACACTTTTTGCACTTGTGATAGTGTTGAAAAACCACTTTTCGCACTTGTGTTAGTGTTGAAAAACCACTTTTCGCACTTGTGTTAGTGTTGAAAAACCACTTTTCGCACTTGTGTTGGTGCAGGACACCACTTTTGCACTTGTATTAGTGTGGAAAAAACACTTTTCGCACTTGTGTTAGTGTTGAAAAACCACTTTTCGCACTTGTGTTGGTGCAGGAAACCACTTTTGCACTTGTATTAGTGTGGAAAAACCACTTTTCGCACTTGTGTTAGTGTTGAAAAACCACTTTTCGCACTTGTGTTAGTGTTGAAAAACCACTTTTCGCACTTGTGTTAGTGTTGAAAAACCACTTTTCACACTTGTGTTAGTGTTGAAAAACCACTTTTTGCACTTGTGTTGGTGCAGGAAACCACTTTTGCACTTGTATTAGTGTGGAAAAACCACTTTTCGCACTTGTGTTAGTGTTGAAAAACCACTTTTCGCACTTGTGTTAGTGTTGAAAAACCACTTTTCGCACTTGTGTTAGTGTTGAAAAACCACTTTTCGCACTTGTGTTAGTGTTGAAAAACCACTTTTCGCACTTGTGTTGGTGCAGGAAACCACTTTTGCACTTGTATTAGTGTGGAAAAAACACTTTTCGCACTTGTGTTAGTGTTGAAAAACCACTTTTTGCAGTTGTGTTAGTGTTGAAAAACCACTTTTAGCACTTGTGTTGGTGCAGGAAACCACTTTTGCACTTGTATTGGTGTGGAAAAAACACTTTCCGCACTTGTGTTAGTGTTGAAAAACCACTTTTCGCACTTGTGTTAGTGTTGAAAAACCACTTTTCGCACTTGTGTTGGTGCAGGAAACCACTTTTTGCACTTGTATTAGTGTGGAAAAAACACTTTTTGCACTTGTGATAGTGTTGAAAAACCACTTTTTGCACTTGTGTTAGTGTTGAAAAACCACTTTTCGCACTTGTGTTGGTGCAGGAAACCACTTTTGCACTTGTATTAGTGTGGCAAAACTACTTTTCGCACTTGTGTTAGTGTTGAAAAACCACTTTTCGCACTTGTGCTGGTGCAGGAAACCACTTTTGCACTTGTATTAGTGTGGAAAAAACACTTTTTGCACTTGTGATAGTGTTGAAAAACCACTTTTCGCACTTGTGTTAGTGTTGAAAAACCACTTTTCGCACTTGTGTTAGTGTTGAAAAACCACTTTTCGCACTTGTGTTAGTGTTGAAAAACCATTTTTTGCACTTGTGTTAGTGTTGAAAAACCACTTTTCGCACTTGTGTTAGTGTTGAAAAACCACTTTTCGCACTTGTGCTGGTGCAGGAAACCACTTTTGCACTTGTATTAGTGTGGCAAAAACACTTTTTACACTTGTGATAGTGTTGAAAAACCACTTTTCGCACTTGTGTTAGTGTTGAAAAACCACTTTTCGCACTTGTGTTGGTGCAGGAAACCACTTTTGCACTTGTATTAGTGTGGAAAAAACACTTTTTGCACTTGTACTAGTGTTGAAAAACCACTTTTCGCACTTGTGTTAGTGTTGAAAAACCACTTTTCGCACTTGTGTTGGTGCAGGAAACCACTTTTGCACTTGTATTAGTGTGGAAAAAACACTTTTCGCACTTGTGTTAGTGTTGAAAAACCACTTTTCGCACTTGTGTTAGTGTTGAAAAACCACTTTTCGCACTTGTGTTGGTGCAGGAAACCACTTTTGCACTTGTATTAGTGTGGAAAAACCACTTTTCGCACTTGTGTTAGTGTTGAAAAACCACTTTTCGCACTTGTGTTAGTGTTGAAAAACCACTTTTCGCACTTGTGTTAGTGTTGAAAAACCACTTTTCGCACTCGTGTTAGTGTTGAAAAACCACTTTTCGCACTTGTGTTAGTGTTGAAAAAACACTTTTCGCACTTGTGTTGGTGCAGGAAACCACTTTTGCACTTGTATTAGTGTGGAAAAAACACTTTTCGCACTTGTGTTAGTGTTGAAAAACCACTTTTCGCACTTGTATTAGTGTTGTAAAACCACTTTTCGCACTTGTGTTGGTGCAAGAAACCACTTTTGCACTTGTATTAGTGTGGAAAAAACACTTTTCGCACTTGTGTTAGTGTTGAAAAACCACTTTTCGCACTTGTGTTAGTGTTGAAAAACCACTTTTCGCACTTGTGTTGGTGCAGGAAACCACTTTTTGCACTTGTATTAGTGTGGAAAAAACACTTTTTGCACTTGTGATAGTGTTGAAAAACAACTTTTTGCACTTGTGTTAGTGTTGAAAAACCACTTTTCGCACTTGTGTTGGTGCAGGAAACCACTTTTGCACTTGTATTAGTGTGGCAAAACCACTTTTCGCACTTGTGTTAGTGTTGAAAAACCACTTTTTGCACTTGTGTTAGTGTTGAAAAACCACTTTTCACACTTGTGTTAGTGTTGAAAAACCACTTTTTGCACTTGTGTTGGTGCAGGAAACCACTTTTGCACTTGTATTAGTGTGGAAAAACCACTTTTCGCACTTGTGTTAGTGTTGAAAAACCACTTTTCGCACTTGTGTTAGTGTTGAAAAACCACTTTTCGCACTTGTGTTAGTGTTGAAAAACCACTTTCGCACTTGTGTTAGTGTTGAAAAACCACTTTTCGCACTTGTGTTGGTGCAGGAAACCACTTTTGCACTTGTATTAGTGTGGAAAAAACACTTTTCGCACTTGTGTTAGTGTTGAAAAACCACTTTTTGCAGTTGTGTTAGTGTTGAAAAACCACTTTTAGCACTTGTGTTGGTGCAGGAAACCACTTTTGCACTTGCATTAGTGTGGAAAAAACACTTTCCGCACTTGTGTTAGTGTTGAAAAACCACTTTTCGCACTTGTGTTAGTGTTGAAAAACCACTTTTCGCACTTGTGTTGGTGCAGGAAACCACTTTTTGCACTTGTATTAGTGTGGAAAAAACACTTTTTGCACTTGTGATAGTGTTGAAAAACCACTTTTTGCACTTGTGTTAGTGTTGAAAAACCACTTTTCGCACTTGTGTTGGTGCAGGAAACCACTTTTGCACTTGTATTAGTGTGGCAAAACTACTTTTCGCACTTGTGTTAGTGTTGAAAAACCACTTTTCGCACTTGTGCTGGTGCAGGAAACCACTTTTGCACTTGTATTAGTGTGGAAAAAACACTTTTTGCACTTGTGATAGTGTTGAAAAACCACTTTTCGCACTTGTGTTAGTGTTGAAAAACCACTTTTCGCACTTGTGTTAGTGTTGAAAAACCACTTTTCGCACTTGTGTTAGTGTTGAAAAACCATTTTTCGCACTTGTGTTAGTGTTGAAAAACCACTTTTCGCACTTGTGTTAGTGTTGAAAAACCACTTTTCGCACTTGTGCTGGTGCAGGAAACCACTTTTGCACTTGTATTAGTGTGGCAAAAACACTTTTTACACTTGTGATAGTGTTGAAAAACCACTTTTCGCACTTGTGTTAGTGTTGAAAAACCACTTTTCGCACTTGTGTTGGTGCAGGAAACCACTTTTGCACTTGTATTAGTGTGGAAAAAACACTTTTTGCACTTGTACTAGTGTTGAAAAAACACTTTTCGCACTTGTGTTAGTGTTGAAAAACCACTTTTCGCACTTGTGTTGGTGCAGGAAACCACTTTTGCACTTGTATTAGTGTGGAAAAAACACTTTTCGCACTTGTGTTAGTGTTGAAAAACCACTTTTCGCACTTGTGTTAGTGTTGAAAAACCACTTTTCGCACTTGTGTTGGTGCAGGAAACCACTTTTGCACTTGTATTAGTGTGGAAAAACCACTTTTCGCACTTGTGTTAGTGTTGAAAAACCACTTTTCGCACTTGTGTTAGTGTTGAAAAACCACTTTTCGCACTTGTGTTAGTGTTGAAAAACCACTTTTCGCACTTGTGTTAGTGTTGAAAAAACACTTTTCGCACTTGTGTTGGTGCAGGAAACCACTTTTGCACTTGTATTAGTGTGGAAAAAACACTTTTCGCACTTGTGTTAGTGTTGAAAAACCACTTTTCACACTTGTATTAGTGTTGTAAAACCACTTTTCGCACTTGTGTTGGTGCAAGAAACCACTTTTGCACTTGTATTAGTGTGGAAAAAACACTTTTCGCACTTGTGTTAGTGTTGAAAAACCACTTTTCGCACTTGTGTTAGTGTTGAAAAACCACTTTTCGCACTTGTGTTGGTGCAGGAAACCACTTTTTGCACTTGTATTAGTGTGGAAAAAACACTTTTTGCACTTGTGATAGTGTTGAAAAACAACTTTTTGCACTTGTGTTAGTGTTGAAAAACCACTTTTCGCACTTGTGTTGGTGCAGGAAACCACTTTTGCACTTGTATTAGTGTGGCAAAACCACTTTTCGCACTTGTGTTAGTGTTGAAAAACCACTTTTTGCACTTGTGTTAGTGTTGAAAAACCACTTTTCGCACTTGTGCTGGAGCAGGAAACCACTTTTGCACTTGTATTAGTGTGGAAAAAACACTTTTTGCACTTGTGATAGTGTTGAAAAACCACTTTTCGCACTTGTGTTAGTGTTGAAAAACCACTTTTCGCACTTGTGTTAGTGTTGAAAAACCACTTTTTGCACTTGTGTTGGTGCAGGAAACCACTTTTGCACTTGTATTAGTGTGGAAAAAACACTTTTCGCACTTGTGTTGGTGCAGGAAACCACTTTTGCACTTGTATTAGTGTGGAAAAAACACTTTTCGCACTTGTGTTAGTGTTGAAAAACCACTTTTCGCACTTGTATTAGTGTTGTAAAACCACTTTTCGCACTTGTGTTGGTGCAAGAAACCACTTTTGCACTTGTATTAGTGTGGAAAAAACACTTTTCGCACTTGTGTTAGTGTTGAAAAACCACTTTTCGCACTTGTGTTAGTGTTGAAAAACCACTTTTCGCACTTGTGTTGGTGCAGGAAACCACTTTTTGCACTTGTATTAGTGTGGAAAAAACACTTTTTGCACTTGTGATAGTGTTGAAAAACAACTTTTTGCACTTGTGTTAGTGTTGAAAAACCACTTTTCGCACTTGTGTTGGTGCAGGAAACCACTTTTGCACTTGTATTAGTGTGGCAAAACCACTTTTCGCACTTGTGTTAGTGTTGAAAAACCACTTTTTGCACTTGTGTTAGTGTTGAAAAACCACTTTTCGCACTTGTGCTGGTGCAGGAAACCACTTTTGCACTTGTATTAGTGTGGAAAAAACACTTTTTGCACTTGTGATAGTGTTGAAAAACCACTTTTCGCACTTGTGTTAGTGTTGAAAAACCACTTTTCGCACTTGTGTTAGTGTTGAAAAACCACTTTTTGCACTTGTGTTAGTGTTGAAAAACCATTTTTCGCACTTGTGTTAGTGTTGAAAAACCACTTTTCGCACTTGTGTTAGTGTTGAAAAACCACTTTTCACACTTGTGCTGGTGCAGGAAACCACTTTTGCACTTGTATTAGTGTGGAAAAAACACTTTTTGCACTTGTGATAGTGTTGAAAAACCACTTTTCGCACTTGTGTTAGTGTTGAAAAACCACTTTTCACACTTGTGTTAGTGTTGAAAAACCACTTTTTGCACTTGTGTTGGTGCAGGAAACCACTTTTGCACTTGTATTAGTGTGGAAAAACCACTTTTCGCACTTGTGTTAGTGTTGAAAAACCACTTTTCGCACTTGTGTTAGTGTTGAAAAACCACTTTTCGCACTTGTGTTAGTGTTGAAAAACCACTTTCGCACTTGTGTTAGTGTTGAAAAACCACTTTTCGCACTTGTGTTGGTGCAGGAAACCACTTTTGCACTTGTATTAGTGTGGAAAAAACACTTTTCGCACTTGTGTTAGTGTTGAAAAACCACTTTTTGCAGTTGTGTTAGTGTTGAAAAACCACTTTTAGCACTTGTGTTGGTGCAGGAAACCACTTTTGCACTTGTATTAGTGTGGAAAAAACACTTTCCGCACTTGTGTTAGTGTTGAAAAACCACTTTTCGCACTTGTGTTAGTGTTGAAAAACCACTTTTCGCACTTGTGTTGGTGCAGGAAACCACTTTTTGCACTTGTATTAGTGTGGAAAAAACACTTTTTGCACTTGTGATAGTGTTGAAAAACCACTTTTTGCACTTGTGTTAGTGTTGAAAAACCACTTTTCGCACTTGTGTTGGTGCAGGAAACCACTTTTGCACTTGTATTAGTGTGGCAAAACTACTTTTCGCACTTGTGTTAGTGTTGAAAAACCACTTTTCGCACTTGTGCTGGTGCAGGAAACCACTTTTGCACTTGTATTAGTGTGGAAAAAACACTTTTTGCACTTGTGATAGTGTTGAAAAACCACTTTTCGCACTTGTGTTAGTGTTGAAAAACCACTTTTCGCACTTGTGTTAGTGTTGAAAAACCACTTTTCGCACTTGTGTTAGTGTTGAAAAACCATTTTTCGCACTTGTGTTAGTGTTGAAAAACCACTTTTCGCACTTGTGTTAGTGTTGAAAAACCACTTTTCGCACTTGTGCTGGTGCAGGAAACCACTTTTGCACTTGTATTAGTGTGGCAAAAACACTTTTTACACTTGTGATAGTGTTGAAAAACCACTTTTCGCACTTGTGTTAGTGTTGAAAAACCACTTTTCGCACTTGTGTTGGTGCAGGAAACCACTTTTGCACTTGTATTAGTGTGGAAAAAACACTTTTTGCACTTGTACTAGTGTTGAAAAAACACTTTTCGCACTTGTGTTAGTGTTGAAAAACCACTTTTCGCACTTGTGTTGGTGCAGGAAACCACTTTTGCACTTGTATTAGTGTGGAAAAAACACTTTTCGCACTTGTGTTAGTGTTGAAAAACCACTTTTCGCACTTGTGTTAGTGTTGAAAAACCACTTTTCGCACTTGTGTTGGTGCAGGAAACCACTTTTGCACTTGTATTAGTGTGGAAAAACCACTTTTCGCACTTGTGTTAGTGTTGAAAAACCACTTTTCGCACTTGTGTTAGTGTTGAAAAACCACTTTTCGCACTTGTGTTAGTGTTGAAAAACCACTTTTCGCACTTGTGTTAGTGTTGAAAAAACACTTTTCGCACTTGTGTTGGTGCAGGAAACCACTTTTGCACTTGTATTAGTGTGGAAAAAACACTTTTCGCACTTGTGTTAGTGTTGAAAAACCACTTTTCACACTTGTATTAGTGTTGTAAAACCACTTTTCGCACTTGTGTTGGTGCAAGAAACCACTTTTGCACTTGTATTAGTGTGGAAAAAACACTTTTCGCACTTGTGTTAGTGTTGAAAAACCACTTTTCGCACTTGTGTTAGTGTTGAAAAACCACTTTTCGCACTTGTGTTGGTGCAGGAAACCACTTTTTGCACTTGTATTAGTGTGGAAAAAACACTTTTTGCACTTGTGATAGTGTTGAAAAACAACTTTTTGCACTTGTGTTAGTGTTGAAAAACCACTTTTCGCACTTGTGTTGGTGCAGGAAACCACTTTTGCACTTGTATTAGTGTGGCAAAACCACTTTTCGCACTTGTGTTAGTGTTGAAAAACCACTTTTTGCACTTGTGTTAGTGTTGAAAAACCACTTTTCGCACTTGTGCTGGAGCAGGAAACCACTTTTGCACTTGTATTAGTGTGGAAAAAACACTTTTTGCACTTGTGATAGTGTTGAAAAACCACTTTTCGCACTTGTGTTAGTGTTGAAAAACCACTTTTCGCACTTGTGTTAGTGTTGAAAAACCACTTTTTGCACTTGTGTTGGTGCAGGAAACCACTTTTGCACTTGTATTAGTGTGGAAAAAACACTTTTCGCACTTGTGTTGGTGCAGGAAACCACTTTTGCACTTGTATTAGTGTGGAAAAAACACTTTTCGCACTTGTGTTAGTGTTGAAAAACCACTTTTCGCACTTGTATTAGTGTTGTAAAACCACTTTTCGCACTTGTGTTGGTGCAAGAAACCACTTTTGCACTTGTATTAGTGTGGAAAAAACACTTTTCGCACTTGTGTTAGTGTTGAAAAACCACTTTTCGCACTTGTGTTAGTGTTGAAAAACCACTTTTCGCACTTGTGTTGGTGCAGGAAACCACTTTTTGCACTTGTATTAGTGTGGAAAAAACACTTTTTGCACTTGTGATAGTGTTGAAAAACAACTTTTTGCACTTGTGTTAGTGTTGAAAAACCACTTTTCGCACTTGTGTTGGTGCAGGAAACCACTTTTGCACTTGTATTAGTGTGGCAAAACCACTTTTCGCACTTGTGTTAGTGTTGAAAAACCACTTTTTGCACTTGTGTTAGTGTTGAAAAACCACTTTTCGCACTTGTGCTGGTGCAGGAAACCACTTTTGCACTTGTATTAGTGTGGAAAAAACACTTTTTGCACTTGTGATAGTGTTGAAAAACCACTTTTCGCACTTGTGTTAGTGTTGAAAAACCACTTTTCGCACTTGTGTTAGTGTTGAAAAACCACTTTTTGCACTTGTGTTAGTGTTGAAAAACCATTTTTCGCACTTGTGTTAGTGTTGAAAAACCACTTTTCGCACTTGTGTTAGTGTTGAAAAACCACTTTTCACACTTGTGCTGGTGCAGGAAACCACTTTTGCACTTGTATTAGTGTGGAAAAAACACTTTTTGCACTTGTGATAGTGTTGAAAAACCACTTTTCGCACTTGTGTTAGTGTTGAAAAACCACTTTTCGCACTTGTGTTGGTGCAGGAAACCACTTTTGCACTTGTATTAGTGTGGCAAAAACACTTTTTGCACTTGTGATAGTGTTGAAAATCCACTTTTCGCACTTGTGTTAGTGTTGAAAAACCACTTTTCGCACTTGTGTTGGTGCAGGAAACCACTTTTGCACTTGTATTAGTGTGGAAAAAACACTTTTTGCACTTGTACTAGTGTTGAAAAACCACTTTTCGCACTTGTGTTAGTGTTGAAAAACCACTTTTCGCACTTGTGTTAGTGTTGAAAAACCACTTTTCGCACTTGTGTTGGTGCAGGAAACCACTTTTGCACTTGTATTAGTGTGGAAAAAACACTTTTCGCACTTGTGTTAGTGTGGAAAAAACACTTTTCGCACTTGTGTTAGTGTTGAAAAACCACTTTTCGCACTTGTGTTAGTGTTGAAAAACCACTTTTCGCACTTGTGTTGGTGCAGGAAACCACTTTTGCACTTGTATTAGTGTGGAAAAACCACTTTTCGCACTTGTGTTAGTGTTGAAAAACCACTTTTCGCACTTGTGTTAGTGTTGAAAAACCACTTTTCGCACTTGTGTTAGTGTTGAAAAACCACTTTTCGCACTTGTGTTAGTGTTGAAAAACCACTTTTCGCACTTGTGTTGGTGCAGGAAACCACTTTTGCACTTGTATTAGTGTGGAAAAAACACTTTTCGCACTTGTGTTAGTGTTGAAAAACCACTTTTCGCACTTGTGTTAGTGTTGTAAAACCACTTTTCGCACTTGTGTTGGTGCAAGAAACCACTTTTGCACTTGTATTAGTGTGGAAAAAACACTTTTCGCACTTGTGTTAGTGCTGAAAAACCACTTTTCGCACTTGTGTTAGTGTTGAAAAACCACTTTTCGCACTTGTGTTGGTGCAGGAAACCACTTTTTGCACTTGTATTAGTGTGGAAAAAACACTTTTTGCACTTGTGATAGTGTTGAAAAACCACTTTTTGCACTTGTTTTAGTGTTGAAAAACCACTTTTCGCCCTTGTGTTGGTGCAGGAAACCACTTTTGCACTTGTATTAGTGTGGAAAAAACACTTTTTGCACTTGTGATAGTGTTGAAAAACCACTTTTCGCACTTGTGTTAGTGTTGAAAAACCACTTTTCGTACTTGTGTTGGTGCAGGAAACCACTTTTGCACTTGTATTAGTGTGGAAAAAACACTTTTTGCACTTGTGTTAGTGTTGAAAAACCACTTTTCGCACTTGTGTTAGTGTTGAAAAACCACTTTTCGCACTTGTGTTGGTGCAGGAGACCACTTTTGCACTTGTATTAGTGTGGAAAAAACACTTTTCGCACTTGTTTTAGTGTTGAAAAACCACTTTTCGCACTTGTGTTAGTGTTGAAAAACCACTTTTCGCACCTGTGTTAGTGTTGAAAAACCACTTTTTGCACTTGTGTTAGTGTTGAAAAACCACTTTTCGCACTTGTGTTGGTGCAGGAAACCACTTTTGCACTTGTATTAGTGTGGAAAAAACACTTTTCGCACTTGTGTTAGTGTTGAAAAACCACTTTTTGCACTTGTGTTAGTGTTGAAAAACCACTTTTCGCACTTGTGTTGGTGCAGGAAACCACTTTTGCACTTGTATTAGTGTGGAAAAACCACTTTTCGCACTTGTGTTAGTTTTGAAAAACCACTTTTCGCACTTGTGTTAGTGTTGAAAAACCACTTTCCGCACTTGTGTTAGTGTTGAAAAACCACTTTTCGCACTTGTGTTAGTGTTGAAAAACCACTTTTCGCACTTGTGTTAGTGTTGAAAAACCACTTTTCGCACTTGTGTTGGTGCAGGAAACCACTTTTACACTTGTATTAGTGTGGAAAAAACACTTTTCGCACTTGTGTTAGTGTTGAAAAACCACTTTTCGCACTTGTGTTAGTGTTGAAAAACCACTTTTCGCACTTGTGTTGGTGCAGGAAACCACTTTTGCAATTGTATTAGTGTGGAAAAAACACTTTTCGCACTTGCGTTAGTGTTGAAAAACCACTTTTTGCACTTGTGTTAGTGTTGAAAAACCACTTTTCGCACTTGTGCTGGTGCAGGAAACCACTTTTGCACTTGTATTAGTGTGGAAAAAACACTTTTTGCACTTGTATTAGTGTGGAAAAAACACTTTTTGCACTTGTACTAGTGTTGAAAAAACACTTTTCGCACTTGTGTTAGTGTTGAAAAACCACTTTTCGCACTTGTGTTGGTGCAGGAAACCACTTTTGCACTTGTATTAGTGTGGAAAAAACACTTTTCGCACTTGTGTTAGTGTTGAAAAACCACTTTTCGCACTTGTGTTAGTGTTGAAAAACCACTTTTCGCACTTGTGTTGGTGCAGGAAACCACTTTTGCACTTGTATTAGTGTGGAAAAACCACTTTTCGCACTTGTGTTAGTGTTGAAAAACCACTTTTCGCACTTGTGTTAGTGTTGAAAAACCACTTTTCGCACTTGTGTTAGTGTTGAAAAACCACTTTTCGCACTTGTGTTAGTGTTGAAAAAACACTTTTCGCACTTGTGTTGGTGCAGGAAACCACTTTTGCACTTGTATTAGTGTGGAAAAAACACTTTTCGCACTTGTGTTAGTGTTGAAAAACCACTTTTCACACTTGTATTAGTGTTGTAAAACCACTTTTCGCACTTGTGTTGGTGCAAGAAACCACTTTTGCACTTGTATTAGTGTGGAAAAAACACTTTTCGCACTTGTGTTAGTGTTGAAAAACCACTTTTCGCACTTGTGTTAGTGTTGAAAAACCACTTTTCGCACTTGTGTTGGTGCAGGAAACCACTTTTTGCACTTGTATTAGTGTGGAAAAAACACTTTTTGCACTTGTGATAGTGTTGAAAAACAACTTTTTGCACTTGTGTTAGTGTTGAAAAACCACTTTTCGCACTTGTGTTGGTGCAGGAAACCACTTTTGCACTTGTATTAGTGTGGCAAAACCACTTTTCGCACTTGTGTTAGTGTTGAAAAACCACTTTTTGCACTTGTGTTAGTGTTGAAAAACCACTTTTCGCACTTGTGCTGGAGCAGGAAACCACTTTTGCACTTGTATTAGTGTGGAAAAAACACTTTTTGCACTTGTGATAGTGTTGAAAAACCACTTTTCGCACTTGTGTTAGTGTTGAAAAACCACTTTTCGCACTTGTGTTAGTGTTGAAAAACCACTTTTTGCACTTGTGTTGGTGCAGGAAACCACTTTTGCACTTGTATTAGTGTGGAAAAAACACTTTTCGCACTTGTGTTGGTGCAGGAAACCACTTTTGCACTTGTATTAGTGTGGAAAAAACACTTTTCGCACTTGTGTTAGTGTTGAAAAACCACTTTTCGCACTTGTATTAGTGTTGTAAAACCACTTTTCGCACTTGTGTTGGTGCAAGAAACCACTTTTGCACTTGTATTAGTGTGGAAAAAACACTTTTCGCACTTGTGTTAGTGTTGAAAAACCACTTTTCGCACTTGTGTTAGTGTTGAAAAACCACTTTTCGCACTTGTGTTGGTGCAGGAAACCACTTTTTGCACTTGTATTAGTGTGGAAAAAACACTTTTTGCACTTGTGATAGTGTTGAAAAACAACTTTTTGCACTTGTGTTAGTGTTGAAAAACCACTTTTCGCACTTGTGTTGGTGCAGGAAACCACTTTTGCACTTGTATTAGTGTGGCAAAACCACTTTTCGCACTTGTGTTAGTGTTGAAAAACCACTTTTTGCACTTGTGTTAGTGTTGAAAAACCACTTTTCGCACTTGTGCTGGTGCAGGAAACCACTTTTGCACTTGTATTAGTGTGGAAAAAACACTTTTTGCACTTGTGATAGTGTTGAAAAACCACTTTTCGCACTTGTGTTAGTGTTGAAAAACCACTTTTCGCACTTGTGTTAGTGTTGAAAAACCACTTTTTGCACTTGTGTTAGTGTTGAAAAACCATTTTTCGCACTTGTGTTAGTGTTGAAAAACCACTTTTCGCACTTGTGTTAGTGTTGAAAAACCACTTTTCACACTTGTGCTGGTGCAGGAAACCACTTTTGCACTTGTATTAGTGTGGAAAAAACACTTTTTGCACTTGTGATAGTGTTGAAAAACCACTTTTCGCACTTGTGTTAGTGTTGAAAAACCACTTTTCGCACTTGTGTTGGTGCAGGAAACCACTTTTGCACTTGTATTAGTGTGGCAAAAACACTTTTTGCACTTGTGATAGTGTTGAAAATCCACTTTTCGCACTTGTGTTAGTGTTGAAAAACCACTTTTCGCACTTGTGTTGGTGCAGGAAACCACTTTTGCACTTGTATTAGTGTGGAAAAAACACTTTTTGCACTTGTACTAGTGTTGAAAAACCACTTTTCGCACTTGTGTTAGTGTTGAAAAACCACTTTTCGCACTTGTGTTAGTGTTGAAAAACCACTTTTCGCACTTGTGTTGGTGCAGGAAACCACTTTTGCACTTGTATTAGTGTGGAAAAAACACTTTTCGCACTTGTGTTAGTGTGGAAAAAACACTTTTCGCACTTGTGTTAGTGTTGAAAAACCACTTTTCGCACTTGTGTTAGTGTTGAAAAACCACTTTTCGCACTTGTGTTGGTGCAGGAAACCACTTTTGCACTTGTATTAGTGTGGAAAAACCACTTTTCGCACTTGTGTTAGTGTTGAAAAACCACTTTTCGCACTTGTGTTAGTGTTGAAAAACCACTTTTCGCACTTGTGTTAGTGTTGAAAAACCACTTTTCGCACTTGTGTTAGTGTTGAAAAACCACTTTTCGCACTTGTGTTGGTGCAGGAAACCACTTTTGCACTTGTATTAGTGTGGAAAAAACACTTTTCGCACTTGTGTTAGTGTTGAAAAACCACTTTTCGCACTTGTGTTAGTGTTGTAAAACCACTTTTCGCACTTGTGTTGGTGCAAGAAACCACTTTTGCACTTGTATTAGTGTGGAAAAAACACTTTTCGCACTTGTGTTAGTGCTGAAAAACCACTTTTCGCACTTGTGTTAGTGTTGAAAAACCACTTTTCGCACTTGTGTTGGTGCAGGAAACCACTTTTTGCACTTGTATTAGTGTGGAAAAAACACTTTTTGCACTTGTGATAGTGTTGAAAAACCACTTTTTGCACTTGTTTTAGTGTTGAAAAACCACTTTTCGCCCTTGTGTTGGTGCAGGAAACCACTTTTGCACTTGTATTAGTGTGGAAAAAACACTTTTTGCACTTGTGATAGTGTTGAAAAACCACTTTTCGCACTTGTGTTAGTGTTGAAAAACCACTTTTCGTACTTGTGTTGGTGCAGGAAACCACTTTTGCACTTGTATTAGTGTGGAAAAAACACTTTTTGCACTTGTGTTAGTGTTGAAAAACCACTTTTCGCACTTGTGTTAGTGTTGAAAAACCACTTTTCGCACTTGTGTTGGTGCAGGAGACCACTTTTGCACTTGTATTAGTGTGGAAAAAACACTTTTCGCACTTGTTTTAGTGTTGAAAAACCACTTTTCGCACTTGTGTTCGTGTTGAAAAACCACTTTTCGCACCTGTGTTAGTGTTGAAAAACCACTTTTTGCACTTGTGTTAGTGTTGAAAAACCACTTTTCGCACTTGTGTTGGTGCAGGAAACCACTTTTGCACTTGTATTAGTGTGGAAAAAACACTTTTCGCACTTGTGTTAGTGTTGAAAAACCACTTTTTGCACTTGTGTTAGTGTTGAAAAACCACTTTTCGCACTTGTGTTGGTGCAGGAAACCACTTTTGCACTTGTATTAGTGTGGAAAAACCACTTTTCGCACTTGTGTTAGTTTTGAAAAACCACTTTTCGCACTTGTGTTAGTGTTGAAAAACCACTTTCCGCACTTGTGTTAGTGTTGAAAAACCACTTTTCGCACTTGTGTTAGTGTTGAAAAACCACTTTTCGCACTTGTGTTAGTGTTGAAAAACCACTTTTCGCACTTGTGTTGGTGCAGGAAACCACTTTTACACTTGTATTAGTGTGGAAAAAACACTTTTCGCACTTGTGTTAGTGTTGAAAAACCACTTTTCGCACTTGTGTTAGTGTTGAAAAACCACTTTTCGCACTTGTGTTGGTGCAGGAAACCACTTTTGCAATTGTATTAGTGTGGAAAAAACACTTTTCGCACTTGTGTTAGTGTTGAAAAACCACTTTTCGCACTTGTGTTAGTGTTGAAAAACCACTTTTCGCACTTGTGTTGGTGCAGGAAACCACTTTTTGCACTTGTATTAGTGTGGAAAAAACACTTTTTGCACTTGTGATAGTGTTGAAAAACCACTTTTTGCACTTGTGTTAGTGTTGAAAAACCACTTTTCGCACTTGTGTTGGTGCAGGAAACCACTTTTGCACTTGTATTAGTGTGGCAAAACCACTTTTCGCACTTGTGTTAGTGTTGAAAAACCACTTTTTGCACTTGTGTTAGTGTTGAAAAACCACTTTTCGCACTTGTGCTGGTGCAGGAAACCACTTTTGCACTTGTATTAGTGTGGAAAAAACACTTTTTGCACTTGTGATAGTGTTGAAAAACCACTTTTCGCACTTGTGTTAGTGTTGAAAAACCACTTTTCGCACTTGTGTTGGTGCAGAAAACCACTTTTGCACTTGTATTAGTGTGGAAAAAACACTTTTTGCACTTGTGTTAGTGTTGAAAAACCACTTTTCGCACTTGTGTTAGTGTTGAAAAACCACTTTTCGCACTTGTGTTGGTGCAGGAAACCACTTTTGCACTTGTATTAGTGTGGAAAAACCACTTTTCGCACTTGTATTGGTGCAGGAAACCACTTTTGCACTTGTATTAGTGTGGAAAAAACACTTTTTGCACTTGTGATAGTGTTGAAAAACCACTTTTCACACTTGTGTTAGTGTGGAACAACCACTTTTCGCACTTGTGTTGGTGCAGGAAACCACTTTTGCACTTGTATTAGTGTGGAAAAATCACTTTTTGCACTTGTGTTAGTGTTGAAAAACCACTTTTCGCACTTGTGTTAGTGTTGAAAAACCACTTTTCGCACTTGTGTTAGTGTTGAAAAACCACTTTTCGCACTTGTGTTAGTGTTGAAAAACCACTTTTCGCACTTGTGTTGGTGCAGGAAACCACTTTTGCACTTGTATTAGTGTGGAAAAACCACTTTTCACACTTGTGTTAGTATTGAAAAACCACTTTTCGCACTTGTGTTAGTGTTGAAAAACCACTTTTCGCACTTGTATTGGTGCAGGAAACCACTTTTGCACTTGTATTAGTGTGGAAAAAACACTTTTTGCACTTGTGATAGTGTTGAAAAACCACTTTTCGCACTTGTGTTAGTGTTGAAAAACCACTTTTTGCACTTGTCTTAGTGTTGAAAAACCACTTTTCGCACTTGTGTTAGTGTTGAAAAACCACTTTTCGCACTTATGTTAGTGTTGAAAAACCACTTTTCGCACTTGTGTTGGTGCAGGAAACCACTTTTGCACTTGTATTAGTGTGGAAAAAACACTTTTCGCACTTGTGTTAGTGTTGAAAAACCACTTTTCGCACTTGTGTTAGTGTTGAAAAACCACTTTTCGCACTTGTGTTGGTGCAGGAAACCACTTTTGCACTTGTATTAGTGTGGAAAAAACACTTTTTGCACTTGTGATAGTGTTTAAAAACCACTTTTCGCACTTGTGTTAGTGTTGAAAAACCACTTTTCGCACTTGTATTTGTGTTGAAAAACCACTTTTCGCACTTGCGTTAGTGCAGGAAACCACTTTTGCACTTGTATTAGTGTTGAAAAACCACTTTTCGCACTTGTGTTGGTGCAGGAAACCACTTTTGCACTTGTATTAGTGTGGCAAAACCACTTTTCGCACTTGTGTTAGTGTTGAAAAACCACTTTTTGCACTTGTGTTAGTGTTGAAAAACCACTTTTCGCACTTGTGCTGGTGCAGGAAACCACTTTTGCACTTGTATTAGTGTGGAAAAAACACTTTTTGCACTTGTGATAGTGTTGAAAAACCACTTTTCGCACTTGTGTTAGTGTTGAAAAACCACTTTTCGCACTTGTGTTGGTGCAGAAAACCACTTTTGCACTTGTATTAGTGTGGAAAAAACACTTTTTGCACTTGTGTTAGTGTTGAAAAACCACTTTTCGCACTTGTGTTAGTGTTGAAAAACCACTTTTCGCACTTGTGTTGGTGCAGGAAACCACTTTTGCACTTGTATTAGTGTGGAAAAACCACTTTTCGCACTTGTATTGGTGCAGGAAACCACTTTTGCACTTGTATTAGTGTGGAAAAAACACTTTTTGCACTTGTGATAGTGTTGAAAAACCACTTTTCACACTTGTGTTAGTGTGGAACAACCACTTTTCGCACTTGTGTTGGTGCAGGAAACCACTTTTGCACTTGTATTAGTGTGGAAAAACCACTTTTCGCACTTGTGTTAGTATTGAAAAACCACTTTTCGCACTTGTGTTAGTGTTGAAAAACCACTTTTCGCACTTGTGTTAGTGTTGAAAAACCACTTTTCGCACTTGTGTTAGTGTTGAAAAACCACTTTTCGCACTTGTGTTAGTGTTGAAAAACCACTTTTCGCACTTGTGTTGGTGCAGGAAACCACTTTTGCACTTGTATTAGTGTGGAAAAACCACTTTTCGCACTTGTGTTAGTATTGAAAAACCACTTTTCGCACTTGTGTTAGTGTTGAAAAACCACTTTTCGCACTTGTATTGGTGCAGGAAACCACTTTTGCACTTGTATTAGTGTGGAAAAAACACTTTTAGCACTTGTGATAGTGATGAAAAACCACTTTTCGCACTTGTGTTAGTGTTGAAAAACCACTTTTTGCACTTGTCTTAGTGTTGAAAAACCACTTTTCGCACTTGTGTTAGTGTTGAAAAACCACTTTTCGCACTTGTGTTAGTGTTGAAAAACCACTTTTCGCACTTGTGTTGGTGCAGGAAACCACTTTTGCACTTGTATTAGTGTGGAAAAAACACTTTTCGCACTTGTGTTAGTGTTGAAAAACCACTTTTCGCACTTGTGTTAGTGTTGAAAAACCACTTTTCGCACTTGTGTTAGTGTTGAAAAACCACTTTTCGCACTTGTGTTGGTGCAGGAAACCACTTTTGCACTTGTATTAGTGTGGAAAAACCACTTTTCGCACTTGTGTTAGTATTGAAAAACCACTTTTCGCACTTGTGTTAGTGTTGAAAAACCACTTTTCGCACTTGTATTGGTGCAGGAAACCACTTTTGCACTTGTATTAGTGTGGAAAAAACACTTTTAGCACTTGTGATAGTGTTGAAAAACCACTTTTCGCACTTGTGTTAGTGTTGAAAAACCACTTTTTGCACTTGTCTTAGTGTTGAAAAACCACTTTTCGCACTTGTGTTAGTGTTGAAAAACCACTTTTCGCACTTGTGTTAGTGTTGAAAAACCACTTTTCGCACTTGTGTTGGTGCAGGAAACCACTTTTGCACTTGTATTAGTGTGGAAAAAACACTTTTCGCACTTGTGTTAGTGTTGAAAAACCACTTTTCGCACTTGTGTTAGTGTTGAAAAACCACTTTTCGCACTTGTGTTGGTGCAGGAAACCACTTTTGCACTTGTATTAGTGTGGAAAAAACACTTTTTGCACTTGTGATAGTGTTTAAAAACCACTTTTCGCACTTGTGTTAGTGTTGAAAAACCACTTTTCGCACTTGTATTTGTGTTGAAAAACCACTTTTCGCACTTGCGTTAGTGCAGGAAACCACTTTTGCACTTGTATTAGTGTGGAAAAAACACTTTTTGCACTTGTGATAGTGTTGAAAAACCACTTTTCGCACTTGTGTCGGTGCAGGAAACCACTTTTGCACTTGTATTAGTGTGGAAAAAACACTTTTCGCACTTGTGTTAGTGTTGAAAAACAACTTTTTGCACTTGTGTTAGTGTTGAAAAACCACTTTTCGCACTTGTGTTAGTGTTGAAAAACCACTTTTCGCACTTGTCTTAGTGTTGAAAAACCACTTTTCGCACTTGTGTTAGTGTTGAAAAACCACTTTTCGCACTTGTGTTGCTGCAGGAAACCACTTTTGCACTTGTATTAGTGTGGAAAAAACACTTTTCGCACTTGTGTTAGTGTTGAAAAACCACGGACATGGCCACTTCGTGACGATCACAAACACGAACCAATTATGTCGGTTATGCCCACGCACCCCGAGGACGACGACGGCTTATACAAATAATCACTGACCCCATTTACTCGGGTAGGACGAGACAGGGAGAGAAGAAGACGAGACAAAAGGAAACCTGCTAAAATGAGGTGGGAAAGATGCAATGGTTGTGCATGTGGTCTAGGTCAACTCGGCACACTGCGGTCTGGTGCAGGGCCTGTCTTCACAGAGCACTCTGCATGCCCGTACCAACCACATTCCCAGCGCCACAAACCCAAAATCTCTCCACCACAGCGAGTCACAAACCAACCACAAACCTAACAGGAACAACAACCCCAGTCAGAAGCTCTGCCAACAAGCGGTGTACGCACTTTTTATCCTGTGGGGATCCAGCGGACCATCCATTATGTGTGACCATTGGGCTTTTGCCCTACGGATGGTGACCTATGATGGGCACCCATCGGTTGCTTCGCATGCGGAAACTCCATCCCTCTGTTAGACGATTTAGCCCACTTTATCATCATCATCATTGGCTGTACTGATGGGCTGCATGGAATGGAAAAATACATGAAGATTGATGTACAACAGAGCAAGCTTAAGATTGTAAAGAGTGGGGAGAGGGGGAGCATGGATAAATACAGCTTAGGTGAGGGACTATATCTTTCTAAACACGTGCTCAACATATTTTATTAATTATAGGAATTACATCACATATTCTAGCATGCACTATTAAATAACTATTCTAATCCACCCCTGATTTTACCCCCGAGGCCAGATCTGTAACAATATTATAATAAGTTATAAATGGGAAGCCTTCAGATCTGTTGTCTAATCGAACGGTAAAGAAGCTGACCTATTCTCTGTGCTGATAAATATATATATACAGTCACGTGAAAAAGTAAGTACACCCCATGTAAAGTTTTGACTTTTTCAACATATTTCAACATACAGCTATTTGATCTTCATTTCAACAATATTGATAGATAAAGGTGATATAATATAACAAATATCATGAAACATTTACATTTTGTAGTCCATTATATAATTTAAATAAACATAAATGCAAATTTCGCATGTGGAAAAAGTAAGTACACCCCTACATTTATCACTACTTCAAATACCTAAAATTAGAATCAGGTGCACCAGCTCAGGTGCAAATGATTAGAACATCGTTAGAGAGGATCTTGGAGGAACCTGTCTTATTTAAACCTCAGACATTTAGTTTGGTTTGCTCTTTGTTGTTGAAGTGTGCGGCGTCACCATGCCGAGATCAAAAGAGCTCTCTGAGGCCTTCAGAAAGAAGGTTATAGATGCCTACGAGTCTGGGAAGGGATTTAAAAAGATCTCCAAACAATTTGAAATCAATCATTCGACTGTCCGGAAGATCATCTACAAGTGGAGAAGATTCCAAACAACAGCCAATTGTTCAGGCCAGGCCGTCCCAGGAAGTTCAGCCCGTGAGCAGACCGCAAGATGCTGAAAGAAGTCTCTAAGAACCCCAGAATGTCATCACTGGACCTACAGGTAGCTCTCGCCACTGTTGATGTCAAAGTGCACAATTCTACCATGAGAAAGAGGCTGCACAAATTTGATCTACATGGGAGGTGTGCCAGGAGGAAACCTTTGCTGTCCAGAAAGAACATCAGGGCAAGACTAAAGTTTGCCTATGAACACCTCGGCAAAGACCAGCACTTCTGGAACAATGTGCTGTGGACAGATGAGTCAAAGGTCGAGCTATTTGGCCACAGTACAAGAAGACATGTTTGGCGAAAACCAAAGACAGCATTTGACCACAAGAACCTGATACCAACTGTAAAGCATGGTGGTGGAAATATTATGGTTTGGGGCAGCTTTGCTGCATCAGGGCCTCGGCAGCTCACCATCATAGAATCCACTATGAATTCTTCATTGTACCAGAGGGTGCTTGAGGATAATGTGAGGGCATCTTTCGGAAAGTTGAAGCTCAACTGAAGGTGGACCTTGCAACATGACAATGACCCTAAACATACCAGTAAATCCACCAAGGAATGGCAGAAAAGAAAGAAATGGAGGGATCTGGAATGGCCAAGTCAAAGCCCGGATCTAAATCCCATCGAGATGTTGTGGGGGGATTTGAAACGCTCTGTGCATGCAAGAAACCCCTCAAACATCGCACAGCTGAAAGAATTCTGCATGGAGGAGAGGGCAAAAATTTCTCCCAGTCGATGTCAGAGACTGGTAGACAGTTATAAGAAATGCCTACTTGAGGGTGTTTCTGCCAAAGGGGGGCAATACCACCTATTAGAGCCAAGGGTGTACTTACTTTTTCCACATGCAAAATTTGCATTTATGTTTATTTAAATTACTAGGGCGTGCCCGCACGTACGGGCATGCCCGTACGTGCTTGCAAAAAAACATGCGTGCAAACAACAACAACAAAAAAAAACTTTGAAACCACGTGGCAGTAACGACCACAGAACCCCCCCCCCCCCCCCTCTATTTACATGAAATGGTTTGGTCCATTCGCAACGACCACAGAACCCCCCCCCCCCTCTATTTACATGAAATGGTTTGGTCCATTCGCAAAGCCAAAGCGAACGGCTTGCGAGTACGGTGACCATACCTTGGGAACCACTTGTCCGATTAATTTCAAACCTTGAAAAGGCACATCCTCGGGTCCCCAGCAATATACCTGGCAAGTTTCAAGTATATCGGACCGGTAGTTGTCGAGAAACAGCGGTCGCATACATACATACATACATACAGACAGACAGACAGACACACACACACACACACACAGAGAGATTACTGGAATTATAGATAGATACAATGGACTACAAAATGTAAATGTTTCATGATATTTGTTATATTATATCACCTTTATCTATCAATATTGTTGAAATGAGGATCAAATAGCTGTATGTTGAAATATGGTGAAAAAGTCAAAACTTTACATGGGGTATACTTACTTCTTTACATGACTGTGTGTGTGTATATGTGTGTATATATATATATATATATATATATATATATATATATATATATATATATATAAATATATATATATATATATATATATATTGTTACGTGCTCCTCCCCAACCCCCTGGTCACGGTGTACCTCCGAGCCCCGAGAGGAGTCACGGCAGAAAAATGTGTTATTCTGTATGTCAAAGATCAATGGTGAAGCCACACCAATTGTTACAAACAAATATTGTATTACGATCACACAAGAATAACAGTACAAAGACAATAGTAATCAATTGTACAACAAATAGTATATTATTCCTGTGATGGTACCATCAGGTTCGTACAATATAACTCACTGTGCTCCAAGTCAGCGAAAAGAAGAAGAATTCCCAATGTCTCTATTCCCGGCTTCAAGCCAAAGTTGGTTCGCTCCAGCGATCGTCAGATCAATGTCCAATCGAGACCAGAATCCCATTGGGTTGGCAGTTACAGTCCTGCTGCCAAAGCTGTGCAAAGGCGCCCTCCAGGCGACTGGGAAATCCAAAGGCGCCCTCCAGTAATTTATGAAAAATGTTATGAAATTTTATGGAAAAAAAAACGTGTTTTTAAAAGTTTTGTTCTGAAAAAAAAAGAAGAAAATTACGCACTTTCCGTATTTCCACCTTTCATCTTTAAAGGCCAATATCTCAGGTAAGACAAAATATATCAAAATTTTACACATAAAAAAGGAAATAAGACTTTTGAGTTGTTTTGTGTCACAAAAAATTCAAACAAACATTTTACTGTTGGAAGTATCCTTTTAAAGATCTGCAATGCATTGTAGGGTGTCATGTTTTTTGACTGTTTAATGCATATGTAGTGCCTAAATTGCTCTAATTTATGACTTGTGCAATTAGTGTTGGTCATGTTTTTTGTGTTTCAATTTATGGTAAAATGGTAAAATAGTTATGGCAAAAAAATGTTAGAAAAATTGACGGCTCATTTTTTTGCCCTGGAATGTACATACATATCCATATACAGTACACACTGTATGGACATCATCCATTTTCTTGGCGTTTCGATAATAGTTTTATAATAAATATACAGCCATAACAGAGAATGTGCATTATTAATAATGAATAGATTATTCATGATATCATATGCTGACATGATGAATAATTTAACGACTTGTCAAAGATCTCTTTTGCTCTGACGAAGAGTTGACAACCAAAACATCAACTTCTTGCCTCCCATGGCAGTTAGCATACTTCCATTCACATGTTGTTGTCATCGTCCATTGTTGTACATGTCATCCGACACAGATTGACAGCCTTCATGAGCAAGTCCATTTATTCATTCAAAAATGACTCAATTGAGTTGCAGGTTTAGAGTCTTGTGTAAAAGTTCATAATCATGGGTCCCATTGAGTCTTCAGCCGACTAAATATTGAGCAGTCAAAATCTGATTTGTTTCCACGGGCCTAATAATCTGCAAATAATGATGAAGTACTGGGAAAAGAGTGTGACTAAATATTTCCAAATGTTCGAATATTTATTTTCCATAAAATTGAGGCTCATGGAAGAGTGAGGCGACAGAGGGTTAAAAGGCAATGCACCAACAGTAGGGCAACAAGAAAGGGAATGAACAATCAGGAAAAGGGTAAGGGGAGGAAGCACAACAACACACCAAAATGAAGGCCACAACGACACAAGTCTGGACAAGGACCCATGAAACAAACACAAAAGCACCAGTGAAGACATTCAATAAAAGGTGCAAATATATTACAGGAAATCAATTAATTGGCAAATATGGACTTTTTTTTTTTAACCAAGACGATTCTGGAACAGGCGTCCTCACTCCTCAGCTTTTGAAGACAGCCTCTGCACAGAGCAGAGAAGATGGCATTTGGACATGAAGGAACCCAAAAGCAGAAGATTAAACCGGAATGGCGATTCATGATTAAATGTACATAACACAATTTTGGTGTATGGTACCTCAAGAGTTTCCGGTGTGCTATAGTACATGAGTGAGCCAGCCATTCCCATGGTTCTTATTCCCTTGTTTTCTTCGTTTTATTCACCCTGGCGAGTGGTGAGCTGTACTCACAGAAAGACGAGAAACGCCAATCTTTCTTTTCCGACACGTATAAGAACACATACAATAGCAGTGCAGAAATTCATCATTTTCTTTTCAATAAAAAGTAGATATTTGAGATGTGCTCGCTACATACAATCGATTAAGCCTAAGCTGGGTCATTCATTCAACATGGCAGCCACACAAAATTATGACGTCATGGGCACAATCTCCAAACTTCAGTCTCATAATAGCAAATTTCAGTAGAAGACATTATAGGATGGATGGATAATTACATGTTAAAGAGGAACTCAAATCACATTTTTAAAAATGCCCTGCATATGCAAAGCATCATGGGAGTTGTTATAATCAAACTTTGTGAAGAAAGTGATATTATAGTCCTCCAAATCTCAAATATGGCCAATATACCCAACTGTTCCCACTCATAACAACATCCTTCTCAACTGTGTCTTTCACACCGAAGAAGGCAGACCCGTTCTACAGTACACCTATGATGATATGTATACTGAGACGCAATAGAAACTTACCACTTGTTTTGGAATAGCATAAAATTGTCATGGTTCAAAATAAGACAACACAACAATTTGGACACAACAATTTGGACACAACAATTTCATCAGCAGAGTTGTAGAGGGTGTTTCTGCGCACCAGGTTCGATATCGTCTGGTGTGTGCACCCAATGCGACGTGCCACCTCAGGGTAGCTCAGTCCGCATTCCAGCATGCCCAGGGCACGCTGCCGTTGATGACTTGACAATCGTGGCATGTTGACAGAAATGTTCATTTTGCACTGGCGTTTATAAGGCCAATATCGAGACATCACGTGCTGCTAACTAAAATAATCACATACCCCTTGAGCAATCGCTAATGGTCAAAGCAGGTGTTACGCACCTGGGCCATGAAGAGAACGACTCAAAGGTGACGTGACCATGTGTGACCGATTTGTCTGTAGGGGGTACACTGACTTGCTAAAATAAGTGCACATATTACATTTGTGCATTGTGATTACTGGTAATTTAAGATCGAAAAAGTGATGTTTCTATTGCGTCTCAGTATATGTAGTGTAGTGCCTAAATTGCTCTAATTTATGACTTGTGCAGTTAGTGTAGGTCATGTTTTTTGTTTCAATTTATGGTAAAATGGTAAAATAGTTATGGAAAAAAAATGTTTTAAAAATTGACGGCTCGTTTTTTTGCCCTGGAATGTACATACATATCCATATACAGCACACACTGTATGGATATCATCCATTTTCTTGGCGTTCCCATAATAGTTAAATAATAAATATTACACCTGTGATGCAATGATCCACAATACCTGCACAGCACCAACACAGCAGTTTATAGTCGGATACATTCTCAAGGGGAGATTGAACCGAGACACAAACGAGTTTTAACCATAAGGATGAATGAACCGTTTAACTCCTTTAATGTGGAGCGAACATGGGATTCGAGGTAAAGGCAAATTCACATTTTTTTCAAAATTCAGTCACCAACGGAAGAAACAATATGGAAAAACCACGCCCTCTGCTGTTAATGTGCTAAATCGCACACCACCATTGCAATGTCCTTGCATTTCACCTTTTCATACCCTTGGACACCAGACTGATCCGAGTTCACACCAGATTGAGGAGAGAACTCAGATCACAATCGAGTCCACCATAAAATTCGATATTTTACATTAGAGCAATGGTATCCATTTTCACCAGTTAGTTTTAATTCACAAACCAATTATTTAACACCTGGAGTATCTCGAAGCCAGAATGAAAAATGATCATCTTCACATGAAATATTAACATTTGAGGTGCATTTGATGGACAATAAAAAAAATCTTTCCTTGATTCCAAAAGCATGAGAGACAAAGACATGACTTTTCTTCCAATGGTGTAGAGGAAACACCCACCCCGGCAAACATGCATGACAATGGCTGGAGACAACATGCAAAAGAAGTATGACGAGTTTCAATGGCACACAGGACTCCAGGACCAACGTTTCAAGGATGGGGTGTGATTATTATATAATGAAGACTTTGACTTTTACTGACGACCCTCAATTTTATGGTGATGTCAAAACTTTAAAAGTAAATCTCCTGTAGATATTTACAGCATAATCGATACTTTTAATCTGTTGTTAGGATTCAGACAAAGCATGCTCAAAGGTGTACATGTATCAAGACATAACGACAACTACTTTAAGTACCACAATAATTCTCACCTTCTTGTGGAGTCAGCAGAGTCAGTAAAGGTGGCAGGTGTTAAATGGGTGTGGAGGAGGACCTTAGTATTGTCTTTTTCTTACATAATTTTATTACATTTTTTCTTTATCAACATAGAATAAACCCTACAAGTGTTATATTTATATTTAACGATAAATATAGATAATAATAATATATTCCCAGAGGAGATCTATGTGACAAGGTTGCGGCCTGACTGTCATCTGGTCAGATGCAACAAGACAGGTCGTCTTAGGGGAATTGTCTGTACCTTGGGAAGAGAACATGGAGGAGGTGCACGAAAGGAAGAGAGGAAAGTACAGTGAGCTGGAGGCAGAGTGTCGGGAGAAGGGTTGGCGAGTTTCATGTCAGCCATTTGAGGTGGGGTGTAGAGGGTATATTGGCAATTCCTTTCCTGCATTTCTTGCTCGGCTGGGAGTGTGTGGTACAGAAAGAAGGAGGATGTGTGACAAAGTGGCCCAGGTTACCTTTAAATGCTTACTTTGGATTTGGAGGAGGTTTATGGAGGCACATTGAATGGTGGAGGTTGAGGTTGAGGTCGTGGGTGGTGGTTCATTTCAGCCAAAAGGGGTAGTGGCTGAAATGTGTGAGAAATGGAGATGGAAGAGAAACCGTGGAAGAGAAATGGAGATGTGTGAATGGTGTGTGTGTGTATGTTGTTGAGGTGGGTGTGGTTTTGCATGAATGTGTTTTTGTTTGAGTGGTGCATGTGATTTGAGTTTATTTGTGGTTTGATTTGTAATGAGTTTGAGTACGTGGTCGGTTTTTTTTTGTTTTTGTTTTTTTGGTGTGTGAGTGAGTGGAAGAGGGGCTGTGGATTCTGGAAGTGGAGGCGGTTTTGTTGTTGTGGTCTGTGTTCTCACTGGCTGGGAGTGGGGGTATGTACGCATACAGGTGTAGCTGCTGCATGTGGAGGCATATGTGCCCCTGCTGGTTTACCTTAACTGACATGGGATGATGCTGAGGACCTCAACTGAGGACCCGGTCAGTGAGGCACACTTGTGACCAGGTGTGTTTTGAAATATATAATATATATATATATATATATATATATATATATATATATATATATATATATATATATATATATATATATATATGTATATATATATGTATATATATATATGTATATATATAAAACACAGTTTGTGTGTGTGTGTGTAATGTTACCGATAGACTCCTAAACGGAGAGGCTTACGTGCTTGATATTTGACATAGACATGGCCATTGAGCGTGGGCCGAACATGGCCGAACTCAAAATATTTGACGATCCATATTTTTTATTCATATTTACCTCAGCGCATTTCAGCGAAGTACCCGCTAATCTCAGCCGGTTCCAGAGCAGCTCGCTGATTCGCTCAGAGCGATCACGTGATGTTCCATTCCCGCCACCAGACTGATTCGCTCAGAGCGATCAGGTGATGTTCCATCCTGTCACACGTCACTTCACCTTTTATGCGATCGTGTTTTGTATCGATTTTGTGCGATATGAATTAAATGTCTTTGAAACAGCTGTGAAACGTCTTTCCACAACCCTTCCGTAACCGATTGCAGCAGTTTCTTGCCGCACAAAACGAGATCCGCGAAGCGAGTTGGTCGAGTCGTGCTGACCAAGATGGCGACACGGCGGCTTCACTTTTCACGGAGTATGAGCGTTCTATATATTTTCAATTCAGTGCGCCCATGATTTGTGGCATAGACATGACCATTGGGCCTTCACGGTGTAATTTGTGCGAGGCTTTTGTCCGAGTGAGCTTGAGTCGAGAGGGCGAATGTACGGGTTGGGAATGTACGGGTCTCCCTTCCCCCGCCTGGCAACGCCGGTACTGGAGGACGTCACAGGATCGGTGAGTCTCCAAATCCGCTTCGTGCTGTTGCGAATATACAGGACTATGTCCGATTGTTGTGCTGCTCTCCGACCATGAGAACTGCAACGTCATTGTTGACTGGCCATCCCCTTCCCTCCCCCTACCCCCTCCACCCTACCCCTCCCCTTCTCCCCTCCCCCTCCATTTTCCCCCTCCCCCTCCCTTTTCCCCCTCCCTTTCCCCCTCTCCCCTCCCCCTCCCCTCCACCCTACCCCTCCCCTTCCCTTTTCCCCCTCCCCTCCCCCACCCCTTCTCCGTTCCCTCCCCCCTCCCGCGCCCAGCAATGCCGGGTACTTCTGCCGGGTCCCCCCCCTCCCCCTCCCCCCCTCTTCCCTCTCCCCTCCCCCTCTCCCCCCCCCCCCCCCGAGTTTCCAAGGTCCGTGAATATATATATATATATATATATATATATATATATATATATATATACATACATACATAATGTCGGTGGGGGTAGCAATATGTAGAGCCAGATAGATCTGTGTAGGTAGGTATTCGTCTGTCGTGGGAAGGAATCTGACTTGTAATAAGTTTCATGTGTAGGCATTTTGTCGGGTAAGATGTATACTTGTGAGCATACCAGGATGTTCGTGTGATAAATATAGTTAGGGATTAAAGAGTAGCGCCCTTGTGTCTCACCTGGTCAGCCAAACCTTTGTCCCTTTTGGGCACCGCAACCACTTAGACACTTAGTTAGGATCTTTATTGCAACACTAAATAACGCCCTTCCCTGACATGACTGTGAAAGACGAACAGGCAAGGAAACCAAGCCAAGACACCGCCGATGGGCACCGCCGCCAGTTACACCTCCGACAGGCCTAACCACATTGAGTACCACGTGCTATGACCACGGAACAGAGGACGAGAGTTGGGGTGGCGCGGTTGGCGTGAACCTCCAGCCGGCGAGTCAGTGGAGGGCACTGATTGGGTAACGCACCAAGGCTGACGTGACGTCACGGAGAAGGTTATTTAAGAGAGCGCCGAACGCCATTTTAAGAAGTAGAGGTTGAGAGGTTGAGAGAGAGAGAGAGAGAGAGAGAGAGAGAGAGAGAGAGAGAGAGAGAGAGAGAGAGACCGAGTCTTGCGCCGTTTTGTGTTGGTCTCGAGAGTCTCTGGCGGTTCGTGCATTCTTGCAGCCCTTGCGTCCCTTGCGGTTGGTGCTCTTGTTCATACAGCTAGCCTGTTTTGGACATCCGGCGCTTCGTCTTGGGCAGCCCGAGTTGAGTCGAGATATAGCCCGAGTGGAGTTCGCTTGCTGGCACGTTTGCTTCGGGAGAGCTGACTGGGACACGGCAGGCCGATCGTGTGGGAAGACCGACCTCGCTTGGAGCCTCTGGCCTGCGTTGGACGCGTGGTGCACGGACCTCGGGGTGCTCGGTGCTGGAGTGTGGGACCTCGTGGGTGCATCGGGGCCGAACGAAGCCGCGTGTGGTCACCGGAGACAAGACGACAAGAGCCAGATAAGCCCGAGCTCCGCGTTTACACTTTACACGACGAGACATTTTCTTTCGTATTCATATTCCCTCGTCTTGTTTCTGAAGTCGGTGTCGGTGTGGGATCCCAAATTAGTTACTTTTATTTCATTGCCGTAGCGTTTCATTGTTTCGGGGTCCGTGAATAAATCTATATTTTTGGTACATTCTGATTTGTGTTTGTCAAGTTCATTAAACCTCTTACAGGACCGGAGCTACGTCGCTGCGCTGAAGGTAAGCTTTTGCCACAGCCTTCCATTTTCCTTCTTCCTCCCGCATTAGATAGCAAAATCCGTGTGTGGTTATCACCTCCATTAAATCCATTTTGGTCCATCCGCGACTTTCTGGTGTTAACCGGGAGTCGCACGACTATATATATATATATATATATATATATATATATATATATATATATATATATATATATATATATATATATATATATATATATATATATATATATATATATATATATATATATATATATATATATATATATACAGTATATATATTGTTACAGACGCGGCTTAGATGTTATATTGACCGAGCGGTGGTGTATTACCACGTCCGAACAGTTACTCCCCGATTAGAACCCGATCCCGCCCAAACGTTGGCCGGATCGCACCGCAGCTGCTCAATGAGGGAAAAGACGAAAACGACGCAATGCAAAGAGGAAAAGGAATAAAACGGGAAGACGTACAGACGAGTAATGGGATTTATTATTTACACAAGCAAAAAGGAGCAATCAAGGTTTATTTACAACACATAAGACGCAGGTGACACAGTGCAAATACTAGCTTATAGTTATACAGACTTAACTTATTCCCAGGACAGAACAAACAAAGACTGACTCACGCGGGGAATTGCAGAGTGGATTGCTGGAAGGAGGTGTGTGGCTGGGGGGGGGGGGGGGGGCGACACGGAGCTGGCCGGAGCTTGATCCCGCACGGGACGTCGGGCTGGACCTCGACGGCCGCTGATGCCACCGGGCCTGTCGTGTGCGCGGGATCACGGGTCGGAGCTGCTTGGTGGAGCCGATGCGCTGGTGGGGGGGTCTGGCGTGACGGGTTCTCTCCTCCTTACGCGCTCTTGCTCTGATGACCCAGCTCTTTTTCGTCCCTCCTTGTCTCCACTCAAAAGCGCATCTCTCCTGGGAACACCCCCGCCGTGGGTTATATAGGCCCCGCCCCTCAACCTTTGCGAACCTCCCCCAAACGTTCTCTCCCCGTTCTCTCAAGCCAAACCCCTTGTTCATGGTTGGTCGTGTGGGGCCGGCTCACTCCTCCCCCTCTCTGACGAGGTGGGGACCCGCCTTTCTTCCCCAACCCTGCCTCGTGGTCAATGGCGGATGAAGGGAAAACCGCCCAACATGCAGTTGGCAATGCGTATTGCAATTGACGAAAAGGGGGGAATGGGAGTGTTGGGAGTGGGAATGAAGGGAATCTATCTCTTTCACTGGTGCAATGGAGTATTTCAATTAATGGGAGACACAGCCTTACTCTAAAAACACATAATAAGAGATAACTATCAAACAGAGGTATTCTATTATTTGGCTGACGTGTATGCTTGTGGACTAATTATGGGATGCCCTTTCACCTTTACACAGCTCCGGAGGTAGGGGGGGCGCAGAATAAACAATAATCATCACCAATTTACCACAATACAACACAATCAAAAAAATACAGTCCTCATCTCCGCAACACTGCACCCTCCTCCTCTTAGGCATGTCCCGGGCCTACAACTTTTATTTTTAGTGTGACACCTAGGTGTAGTTCCCTCTACTTTTAACCTGACCCTGAGTGCGACAGTTTTAAAACATAAATAAATGTGTCCCGCTGCTCCATTGCACCCTGCCTAACAGACTTACGCCCACAGTTAACCGAATTGCGGAATGGTCTTCAAACTATACACTGACGGTGGGAAGCATTATTTACAATGACGCTATTTTTATTTACAAAACTAACCCAGGACCTGTGATTGTTCTTTCTGGGGGGGAGACAGTCTGCTCTGCATCGACGCACCATGAAAGCACCCAAAAACGCACCAATACAAGCACCCTCAAGCACCAATCGGTGCAGTTACCATTGTTCATCAATAAAAATAAACCAACAACCCCTAACCCTGCAGGTGATCTCTTGCTCTTCGGCTCCCTCTGCTGGTTATTATTATTTTCCTGGTGTTGTCATCTTCCCTTGCTGGCGGCCTATTTGCAATAAAAGAATGCACCTAACGTGTCCGTTTTTATTTTATTTATGGCCCACAGGGGCCGACTACGTGTGGTTCACCTGTGGGGTATCGGTGCCCTGTGGCCAAGGTCCACCAGCAAGATTTCGGGCCCTCATGGCCGGTGCCAGCAGAGGGGCCATGCCCCAACCCATGGGGTCCATAGGTGGTGCTCGGCCACAGACATGTGGTCCATAATGTGGTGCATCGATGCAAACAGCTGGTTCTGGGAATTTCGGGCGCACAATGGCTGACCCACGCACGCTCCCCTCGGCGCCCAACGGCGCACAGGTCATGTGGGAGACAAAAGGGGAAAGACAAATGAGCGAGGGGTAAGGTCACAAGGGTACACATCAATAAGGCAATGCAAGGCGAAATGCGTACGGAGAGCGAAATGAGAAAGCTCGTCCCTACCATACGTCACCCCCCTGTCACCTACCCTACCCTTGCCCTTACCCCATATGTACAAAAATCTACACATTTACAAATTCGTCACGACTGTCACGTCTTCCCCATATTTCCCCTATACCAAATTCGTCTCCACAATCCCTCTACTTCAAAATTTGCCATCACCAAATTCATCATCAATCCTCATAAGGAGGCAGAGATGGAACATCAAAGCACAATGTCACACCCACGTCATGATGCGTCTCACAATCCAAACATTTGCACAGTAAAAATAATTAAACATGGCATGGTGCGGAGTACCTGTCACCTCAGGTGAGTGGATGCAGATGGTGCGAGGAGACTTCATCCTAACTACTTTCTAAATGACTTTAACACACTTTACACTACCCGGGGTCTCTCCCTGCCAATCCATTGGCCAACTTACACTATGGGTTCTAAAAACCAATTCCCATTGACCAAACTGTGGTGCTTCTCAATTTGGGGTCTCACTCCCCCGATTCATCTCCCGGTGCCCTCGCACAATTTCTGGGCTGCGACGTGTAGCTCTCCCAGCAGGTCTACCCACCTGCACACCTCCACCACTGCAGTTGCCACCCGAGCTTACCTAGCTCCTCACCCTAACCTAACTAACTGGGGAAGGCCCTCTCCTGGCTCTGTCACCCCCTGGTGCCCTCTGGCACTGGGCTACCCGGGTCCGTCCTCCGGATCCTCGGGCCCCATCCACAACTACCGGCTCCCAGAGCCCACCTGCGGCCTCACCTGGCCGACATCCTCACAGTGGTGGAGTGCCCAAACCAACTACACACACTAACAGGCTACACGCCCAGCCATTTCCACAACACTAATGCACCCATCCAAAGACCATTCTTTCACTCACACCACAGATGCCAATATCCAACCACAATTTACCTGTACCCTCTACCTAACACTTACACTACCCGCCCCGGGTATCCGTGATGGGGGTCCACTCTTCCCCCATTCACACCTTCGCACCATCCACTCCACTCCACAATTTCCACCATACTCACTCCACGACCATCCATTCCTATACTCCATACCATTT